>NW_024757900.1:1748312-2123137 GCF_910596095.1 Thunnus maccoyii | reverse complement strand
ACTCCTTGTCACTTGAAGGCTCTGACAGTCCAGGCATGTAAGAGCATCCCACAGTGATGCTTCTGGTGCTCTCTGTTGATCCCTCTGTCATCATATGACCAGAGTTCAATTCTCTGGTCAAGACAACTGAGACAACTTCATTCACTGATGAAGACTGTGAGATGCAGTTGAAAGCCTGGAAGAGCTAGTTAGTGGACCTTTAGTTATTTTGTCAAACTGCTGTTTCTAAGGTCAAGGATGACATTTGGTGCTCAAAGTGTTCAGTGTTGTATCTGTAGTCTTACCTTTTGGATGCCACTTGGAATAGTATAATGGATGATTATTGTTCCATATCTCTCATATCCAGGCAAAGATGAAGAGTTTTGGGTGACATCCATTCTGCCCCCATCTGGTTGTGTCCCTGTCAAAAGGCCGTATAACTCTCCACATGTAGGGCAGACCGGCTTGTAGTCAAAAGCTGTTTTCAGACAGTGTCTGCAGAATGAGTGTTTGCATCGCAGAGTCTCCTTGTCTGTTGTTACTATTGGTTCCATACAGATTGGACATGATTCATCTTCAGAATCTTTGCTGTGTGTGGGTGAAGGACCTGAGTTACTTCTCTTTGGAGAGACAGCTGGACCTCTGTGCACTTGACTCTTGCTTGAGCTCGGTGTATTTTGTAAAAGAAACTCTTTTAATCTGGCAGTGTGCACAAAAGGCCCGGTCACTGTTACTTCATATTTCTTGTGGCTGGGTTTAAAAAGGAGGTGTGGAAATCTCCTCTGCAGCTCTTTGTGGTCATGTGAACCCACAGGGACAGATGTGACCTGCAGGTCGGAGGCAGTTCTCTGGTAGAATGTGATGAATCGTTGTCTGACACAGTCAGCAGGAACATGGTATGTGGAGACATGGTGTTGTCTGACAGTTACTTGTACTGTGCTGGTAGGGTTATTGTGCACTGTTCTGATAAGGCTGCTCTGATGAGGCTGTGTTTCAATGACAAAATTGTTCCCCAGAATTTTGCCAAGTGCTTTTGCACATTTTTGCTTAATGTAGGCCATAACAACCCCAGATACATCCACTGATTTGACATGAGTTGAAGCCTGTTCACCCTGCTGACAGGTGAGTCCATGTGTGGCAGGAATGGAACAATGCCTCACCGCTGACAGTGTGATTGAAAGGTTTTCTAGTTCCTCATATGTTCCCCTCACTTTGTAGCAGGAACCGTTTTTCTCAGGACTGTAAGCTTGAAGAATCTTTCTTAATTTTCCATGGTCTTTGTAATCAGCTTCATCAATGATGATAATGATGTCTTTGATAAACTGTAACAGGAAATGAAAACTGTTAGCTCTTAGCTACACACATACAGTACCTCTATCTAAATGTTGCATAGCTCTTACTTGCATTTACAAATTTCCATTAAAATGTTTCACCACATCGTCCCATCAGGGCCCCAAACCCAGGTAACTGTCATAAAAGTAGCTTAGTACTTCTAGGGAAGAGTTTTTTGTCCATCTGATAATGTATGCATTGGTCGAATAAGGCGAAAAGTTCTACATCAACAGCCTTCCAGGATTAATACATTATTTCCTGTGGCGGGAGGGACAGACTAACAAATTACCTGTGAAAATGTGTATTCAAAACACCCCCGTTGTTTACAGAAATTTGAACTCACCCAACCTAATGGAGACTGCTAGGTCCAACTATATTCAATGTTTACTGAGTTTTTACTGAACGTACTGAACGCTTACTGAATCAGTGTTTCTCCTATAATTATAACAACAAGAACTCCCGCCAGGCCAAAACAATATTTTTAAGGTCAAAAATAACGCCAAATATCCATTCATTCAGAAATCAATACCATTTGGGTGTCTCTGTGCAGTGCTGTTCCGGTACGTGAGTCTACCTCTGTGTTGTTGCCTGGGAAACTATTGGTAGCGTAACCTCGTTAAGGAACACAGCGTTGCGCTGTGTTCCTGAACGAGGTTATGCGTTTGTGTAGTGAGTGGGAAAGAGCAAGCAGTAGGGAAGACAATGGATGCCAGCGGAGCGGAGGAAAAGGTTAGCAGTAAGTTGTCAGTCTGGCAGTAAATGTACAGAACAGACTCCAGTGTAACAGTTCATAAATGCTAAAAAAGTCAAGTCTGTTCTCTCCCCAAGTGCTGGAAAAGTGAAGGGGGTTAGTTCCAAAGTTAGCAACAATGGAATAGCCTAACTTGAAGGTCATCTAAATATGGTATGTACCAAGTTTGGTTAAGATTGGATTGTGCCAACAGAAGCAAAATATGTGTTCACCAAAAAATACAAAATGGCCTAAAACTTTTTAAGGTGCAAATGGGTGTACCCTATATCAGTCTATTTGGCATAATCCAAGGAAGGCACTGTTCAAATATTTTTTTGATAGGCCTCATGGTTCATGAGTTATTAGCCAAAACGTAAAACACATAATAACTGACCACATGGTGGCACTGTTGATTCCATGTTTTAATATGTTGAGCACTTCCTCATGAAATGAGGAAATGATTAAAAAAACAACCACATAAGTTTTGTGTGGGGTCATCCAAATATGTTATGTATGGTGAAGATTAGATGAAATATGTGCCAACAGAAGCAATAAATGTGTTTACAAAAAAATCCAAAGTGGCAGAATTTTTTTTTTTTTTTTTTTTTTTTTTTAGGTGTTTACGAAAAAAATCCAAAATGGCGGAAATTTTTTTTAGGTGGAAATGGGCATGGCCTCTATCAGTCTAATTGGCATCATCCAAGGAACACACTGTGCAAATATTGTAATATGCCAACAGAAGCAAAAAATGATGAAAATGTGCCAACAGAAGCAATACAAGTGTTTACGAGATAAACCAAAATGGCAGAAATTTTTTTTAGGTGTTTATGAAAAAATCCAAACTGGTGGAAATGGGCATGGCCTCTATCAGTCTAATCGGCATCATCCAAGGAACACACTGTGCAAATATTGTAAAGATTAAAGATGCTTTATTAACTCTTCAATACTGAATTGGATTACAACCAAATTTGGGAATGTTGTACATTGTATGTAATATTACACACTTGTACTACACTGCACAAGTGTGTAACATTTGATACAATTCTGCCCACAAGGGGCGCTACTGTAATATTATAACATGATATTTCACAGTTCTGTTGTCTTTAATAAAAAGAAACTTGGTATGCAAGATCTGGTATCAGAATGTGCACTGCATGTTGAAGCATGGCACCAACAGAACCACCCTGTGGCCATTAGTTAAAAACCACCATACTACTTATCAACTGCCACATCTCTTAAATGTAGTTTTCCAGGATAACCAAGTTCAGCAGATTTGTACAGATGGGGATGCTGAACAAGTCTGCAACATTTGATACAATTTCACCTGTAGGTGGAGCTACAAGATTTTAAAAAATTCCTGCAGATTTCTGTATTTCCAGCATTGCTTTTCACTTTATTTCAGCTGTCAGCATTTACACACATTTTCTTTCACAGGAAGTGCATTCTCTATTGTCAGGTATGTCATGAAATGACCAACTAATTTGGGCAATCTTACCGTGATTCTTCAAGATGCATTATGGTAAGATGTTCTGGTAGAGGGCTGAAGCTTGCAATATTTAATTTACTGGAAGTGAAATGTGGCAAAAGACTCCAAATTCACCCTTAACCCTAACTTAACCCTAACCAGGCTTTTTTTTTTTTTTTTTTTTTTTTTTTTTTTTTTTTACAAACCCTGTTGTGTGATCAAACATTGTTTAAACTCACAATAGTGGAAGATCACAAATTTTCTAATGATATATACTACTATATAGCATGTTGGATTTTTGTCTCATTTAAGTCTCAGTGAAGTGTTGAAACAATTCAGTTTATATGTATATATCATACATATAGTGAGTGATACCATCATATAGGGCTGGATGACATGGCAAAAATGTTTTGCTTATCTTTTTCCATATCAGCTGATATTGATATATAACACAATATGAATCAAGTTAATATATTTGAATTTCAAAGTTATCTTAAACTTAAATTTCTGATAGGATTTCACCTAAGTGGATTCAGAATGTGAAAAATGACCAAGAAGTGTATGGGATGCAAACAGAAAACTCATTCTAATAAAGAAATTATACAAAAATCAAGTTAAATCCTCTAAATGTAAACTCTTTGTTGTGCAACAGCCTTCAAGTATTACATGACACTAAGGGCCCTATCTTCTGCCTGGCGCAAAGCGGCTCCAAATACAGCGCAAATGTCTTTGTTATTTTAAGACCGACGCAGTTGTCATTTTCCCGTCCAGCGCCCACGTTGTTAAAATAGCAATGGCCTGTGTGTTAGTCTAAAAGTAAGGTGCGGTCAGGCACGTTGACGGCGCATTGCTATCTTGAGGCAGCAGAGACCGATTGCGCTATTGACCAACAAAAACCTGGTCTAAAGTCAATGGCGCAATGTTTCACTGTTATTTTAAGGGCACATTATCAGAACAGTAATATGCACCTACACAGGCGGGTGCAAAACATACACTCTGCTTGTTACACACACAGGACGCGCAGCAGCGCACAAACATGCAAAAGGTAACAATGAAATATTATTATTGTGTATATTAACATATTTAAAAGAAAATACATGTCATAATGCTTAGTCATAATATTTATCAGAACTGACTAATCGCAGTAATGACGGATTAAATTGTTTAATTATTTGACCAAATTGTGGGAATAGTTGTAGGTATTTAAACAACATATCAGACACAGATTGACTTTCCTGCTGCATCAATACATGATGACATGAGGAACACATGAGGTGGAAACAATGATTAAACTAAAGAAGGAAATAAATCTTGGAGAGTTGATCAAGACCTGATAACTGTGTTGATGAGTCTTTACATGATTAAAATTAAATTTAATTTTTGAACAATATTTATCAAATATTCTTTAACATTTTTGAGAGTATACATCTATCAGGTTTCCATACTTTCAGCCATTAAAACCCTGCTGATTTGACCTGTTACTCCATGACTGAACAAAACGATTTTAAAGAAACCAAAGCTGAAGTTAAAAAAAAAAACCTTTTCAAAAACCAAACGAAGATAAATTTGCACACGAGCACATCCGTTACCTCTGCAGAGAAGCGCTCCTTCTTACTACTTGGCAAATGCGCCGTCATAATAGCAATCTGCCAAGGTACAAGCGCACCTGGCTCTTAAAGGGAATGGGAGATGACACTGTGATTGGTTTATTACATGTTACGCCGAAAACACCCATGATTAATTAGGAGACTATGGACAACCCCTTTGAACCATGCGCCTGGCGCAGCGACCATTTTTCCGCCGTTAAAACAGCAAAAGTGGATTTATACACACCCTAAATGCAATTGCGCCATGCGCTTCAAACCATGCGCTTTAGATCGTTAAAATAGGGCCCTAAAAAGTACTCTTACACAAACTTGGTTTCCAAAAGTGCTCAGTCAGAACACACTCTTTGCTTTTCTTTTAGCTTTCGGGTCCATTACTTTCTTTTTGCTTTGTCGTATAATGTAACACTGGAAAACACCAACAGGACAGTTTGTTGCTGGGGCTTTTCTCTGAGCAGCTCCTTACTCATTCTCGGGGACATGCTTGCTGGTGGTTGTGACTGTAACAGCGTGATACCCTCAGGATAATGATACCTTATGATGTCCCGTGTCATGTATTGGTTTCTTGCGACTTATTATTGTTATTGATACTGAGCAGGTAGGACCAGAGCAAATAGGCAGAAATAGCAACAAGACTGAAAATCAGTTTACCATGAATAAAGGCAATAAGAAGAAAATGCTACAGTTAAAATTATCAAAATTAGGATTATAAATCAGTTAAAGACCATTTCATTCTATGATTCATTCTCAATTCATCTTCCCCGTATTGGTTACATTTTTCAGTTCATGAAATAGTTTGAAAATGACTGAACAACGCCATCTAAAGGCGTTATACCACATTTATTGTGGACCGGAACATTCCAATAAGAGACTGTGATTAAGAAGCCAAGTTCAGCGTCGTGTATCAGTGTACCACGTAATGGAAAGCAATAATAGCCTAGGCAAAGCGCATTTGCGGTTTCTGCAACACCGACTACTGAGCTATGAACAAGCCAGCATCTCTATGCATTTACATTGTATGAATGTGAACGCGGTTGAAGGAAAAGCCAAAACCAAATAGCGCACTTCTTCAGTCGAAAATCAAACATGTCATAGGTAGTAGTTTGCTTTTGTGACTAAATCAGAGAGACACGAAATCGCAGCTGTTTGCTACGTTCTTTCAGAAAAACAACAACAAAGGAAATGACCTATCAGATGGGTAAAACATTTCCTACACCGACCATAAAATCCATTCCTGCTTCCATACCTCACCTTCTTTTAGCCTGGTAAAAACTGTTTTAAATATATAGCCTATGAAACCTACCTCCATGCTGCAGACGTCCGCTAAAACATCACAACTATTTCTCTGATCGCCGTGAAGACCTGTCTGCTTTTCAGTTTCACTTTCAACGATCACCACGTGTCTTTCAGCGAGCCCTTTCGGTAACCAAGGAAATAACAATCAACATAAAAACCACAAAAAAAGATATCAGTCGCAGGCCATCACAAAACCTGTGATATCTACATAGTGGCGAAAAGTAACTAAGTACATAAACTCATTTATTTGACAGTTGTGGTTACATTCATTTGGTTTTGAAAACACACATATGGGTCATAAATTAGGAGAAATCCCTTTCCTCTGTTAAATACTGTCCTGTCCTTATTCGGTAGTGGTGGAAAATAACTACATTTAATCAAGTATACTGTACTTAAGTACAATTTTAAGGTACTTGTACTTTACTTGATGCCACTTTATACTTCCACTACCCTTCAGAGGGAAATATTGTACTTTCTACTCCACTACATTTATTTGACAGCTTTAGTTACTTTTCAGATGAAGATTTGAGACAATGAATAATATAACAAGCTTTTAAAATACAACACATTGTTAAAGATGAAATCAGTGGCTTACACACTGATTCTTCAGTATTAATAATCTGATGATGTCATATATAATAATATATCAGTCAGAGGGACCAAACCACTACTTTTACTGCAATACTTAAACTACATCAAGCTCATAATATTTATGTACTTTTACTGTAGGAGGATTTTTCATGCAGGACTTTTACTTGTAATAGAGTATTTTACATTGCCTCACTTTTACTTAAGTAAGGGATTTGAGTACTTCTTCCACCGCTTTTATTCAGTCAAATGGACAAAGGGAACATGTGTCAAAGTCTATAAGCCAGTATCTAATCTTTCCTAATTGTGTTACATTAAGCATAACAACAGAATGCTATGCCAGGAATAACTAAGTGAAAGGTTACAGGCTGTATGATCTAATGAGACACCAAAATGCTTTTTCTGTAACTATATAACAAAGTTTCTACACTTGCAGTTTTTACACTGTTTTGTAGGCTATGTTGCTTTTCACTGCTGGTTCTGCAAATATATTTTTTCCTTCTTTTCTTTTATCTCTGGCTGTAGGCATTGAAACCATTGGGATTGCACAACAAAACCAAAACAACCAATCACAGTGGTGTTCAACCTTATAGCATACATCACATAATCTACTGGCACTTTTGAGTTGTTGTTTTTTCTTTTTTAGGGAAATCAAGTCATGTTTAAAAGGCCACGATTTGGTGTAATCTGCTCTTTTTAAACGTGAATTTCAGATGGCCAATCACATAGCTGTAAAATGTTGGATGAAAAACAAAACGCAGATTAGTGGCCTCTAAAAAATAAATATAATTTTACTCGTGAACCCAGTCATGGCAGTCTATTCTAATATTCAGATGGTTATAACAGCATCACCCCGCCAAAGGACGCCACAGATATAAAGAAGAAAGTCATGGAACATCAAATTGAAGTTTACGAGGAGCACCCGAAGGCAGCATCCCTGCTCACATTGTAGTGTCACTAATTGTCCAGCAGATGTCAGTTGAGCTCTACACACGGATTTTTGTTTGCTTCAGACTGTCAACAAATCCACAACAGTGACGCTGACTGTCCACCATGTTACCAGACTGACCCCGCAGCAGCTGCGTGTTCCATCAAACACGGCCTGTTTATTTACTGTGTTTTCTCTATTGTTAGACAGGAGCTTCTCATTCATTTGAGCTGTCTGGGTCTTAACGGTCTTGAAAGTCGTCTGTCCTGTTCCTGTCGCTCCGCCGGTGACTTCTCATCAGTGATTGACTATAAAGTGAGGTGGTTCCAGCCGGTGCACACTCTCAGGTATCCCGGTCTCAGCACAGTGCAGACAGAACACCGCAATCACATAGTGCAGATGATTGAAGCCTTAGATCGTTATTTGCCTTTCCTGTGGTTTGTATGTCTACATGTCCTGTGTAGATTTTTGAACAGTGTTGGTCTGATTTGTGTTCGAACAGAGCCCGCTGTGCTTGGCATGTGTGAAGTTAAATCCCCGTAAAGTATAGTCGGTGAAAAGAGGAAAAGTAATGATCAAAAACAAGCCACACAAGACAAGAGAAGACAAGAAAAATATCTGTTAGAACACACGTATCATTTTACTCGCTTATTGTTTTTTTGATAAATTATTACTGGCCAGGGAGTGAATTTTGTCCAAACTCGAGCAGCAAATAAGCGGATTATTGTTCAAATTCAGCGATGCCTCAAACAGACCTAGGCCCATTCAAAAATAAAAGGCATCGCAATTTTATTTTAAAAGATATCATAAAATGGAATTAAAAGAAATGACTATTCTGCTGTTGTGCTTAAAAATGTCTTCTGCACCTTATTAATCTGAATCTTTCCTTTTTTTTCACGAAGTCAAATTGATTTCTAGCTTAAATTTTAACAGCCGGTCAACGACTCAGATATTAACTGGCGGAGGAGAGAAAGTGTAGGCAGTGAACTGAATCTGTCTGCTAGTGTTGGCTATTAGCCTGTTTTCCGCGTTTAGATTTTAGATAATATTTAAAGAAGAGCGCAGTGATGGCTCCTTCGCAGGGACGGATTGACAGGTTTAGACATCTGTCAGATTCAGCCAATAGGATAACAATATATTAGTAGCCTAATACTGAAAAACGAGGAGTGAAAGGGTATTAAGTCCAGTTTCTAATCTGGTCAGATGGAAGCAAAACAACGCCTCCAAAGCGTCATGGATAGCATGAAAAAAGATCAATTTATAGTCATGATTTAGACTAGTAAATTAGGCTAGACGGGTAAATTAGGAGATAGATAACATCTTATTTGATTTAACTTTATACTTTTTGATTTAAAAATGTACTCAGTGTGTTGAATTCAAGTGTCGCAAACGGCCTTTGAGCATCAGCTGTGCAGTTGCTGGTTGTCAGTGTATCAGAGCTGCCTGTCAAACATCCTCTGATCTGAAGGTCAAGCTGCGTCTCGCTGCAGTCCGATACTAAACATATATCCAGTTTTGGTCGGTTTTCAGTTTTCAGGTCAGTTGGACGATTAAAGCCTCTGTATGTGTTGAGAATACCCAGGCTCATGAAAACACACCCAGTTGTGTGGAAAAATTACAATCGTCATCCTTAAAGAAGTTGTTTTTCTTAATCCCTGATTTTTTTTTTTATTGCTGTTAAAGTTTTCTTGTTCTATCTATTGCACCGTGCAGCAACAGAATCAGCAGCTGCCTCACAGATCTAATGCAGCAAAACACTCATTAGGCCATAATTACTGTAAACATTATTTCATACAGTTGTACCATTTCTGCAGTGAAAATAAATAAATTAAATGTAACCAGAATTTGTCAGAATGTTATGTACTCAAGAACAAAGAAATTTTGAAAATGATTCGTTTTAGAAAAAACACAAACACCATTTGACTATTTAAGTCAAAAATTAATTTATCCTTTTTTAATTTAACCTTTACTATGTGATTTTAAATACTGTAGCCTTTACTGATTACTGATTGATTGCACTGATAATTATTGTAATATTAATTTTATCCATTTTGGCCGTGGAATAAATGGAATAAACCCTAAACCAATCCTCATCAGGCTCTTTTGCCCTGTGGTCTCTTTGTCAGCTCTCAGAACTCCGAATGATGTTCTATGTTTTATTACTTTATTATTTCCACCCTCTTTATTGTACCTCAGGTGGTTGTTTATCCTATTCTTCCTGTTGAGTGGAATTTAATTCAAACCTGCGTAACTCATTAAATCCCTGTACATCATGTAATTTCCAAAATTCAATAATTATTTGCTGGTATTTCACTGTGTAGCCTTTTTTCTTTTGTTCTGTTTCGCACTTTAAAATTACTGTTGTTCTGTTTTGTTATTGAACAATCCTCATTATTTACCAGGGCTCCTATTCCCAAAAGGATAAGGACTAAAATCCTCTGAGCCTTAAGATGCTTTTCAAACATGGACTCCAGGTTGTTAGTGTAACAGAGAATTCACAGAAAATTAAACTGTTTTAAATAAAGTGATTCATATTTATTATTCTATTTATCATTTCAGTCATTCGATTATTTGAATTGATATGTTATATTTATTTGTACTTTTTAAAAAAATTACTCTAATCTACTTTGTTATTTTGAAAATATACCATGGCCAAAAAAGTCCTGTTTCTCATTGGCTGACAGGAGTTTAGATCATAGATGGGACACCTCAAACATCGCTCAGGTCTGTAGTTTTATCACTCTTAATCAGCGAGCAAGGTAAATTAGACAGTAGGTAACCATAGCAACATTATGTAACCAGTTAGCTCAATGGTGAAATTAAACCTAAGTAACATGAATTAAACTGACTACAAACCCACTTTAAAAATGGAAGACTCTTTTTTCCTTTGGGAAGTGGCCATGGCATAAGAACCATCATATATAGAAGATAATGGATCTTCTGAAGGAAAGGCCACAATACAAATGATTGATATTTTCTACCGTCATTACACCTTTGTGAATTACTACATACTTTGCAATTCTTATCATAAAAAAATCTCTCTCTGCATATAAATAAGCCCTTGAGAGATCCTGACTCCAGTAAAATTATGTGTATAATTCATTGTCAAAAAAATCCTCTTATATTCCACAACGTTACTGGAGCCTAAACATACTGATCTGGTCAGTGCGATCATTGTTATCATACACACCTTTGATATGACATGAGTCCTTGTGCATTGCTCTCCGTGGTGCTGAAAACAGTTTCTTTACAGCTCATTCATTTCCAACTCAAACATGCTGCTTTTTGATAAGGACATGTCCAATTATGAACTTTTAGACAGTACTATTTATAACAATAGTCTATGATGCTAAAGTCACTGTCATGCTAGCAATTACGCAACAATAGTTGTGTTTGTCAGTAGCAAGTGAGACAGGGTGACTAACAAGCTGCTGTTTATTGCTGCAGGCAGCAACCATTATTCTGGAGTGTGGCTGTGCTCTTTCACTCAGAGCGGCTCATTAACTCATATTCATAGAGCACTAATTGATGTTGTATGGATATTTGTCTGCAATGTGGGCCACATGAGTTCTTGTACATGTTTTTCAAACTTGGTGTCCTCCAACCAAACCACATGGCAGTGCTAGAAACACAAATCAGAAAGTGACACGTTTATGGCAAAGGCTGATTCTAGATCATCTGTGTGACATGAAGCTCACCACCTCCTGGACTTAAACACTGAAGGACTTGTGTGTGCTGAACCAATGGAGTCTGTCTGTCATTGTAAAGAGATATCATCCCTTTAACTTACACTGGTGTAGCACGTTTACTGGCTTTTAAGTCCAGCTGAAATGACATGTAGTCTTCTTTTTTGCAGCGTTATTTTAAATTCACTTTTAATAGTTTTTTATCATTAAAAGGAAGAAAAAAATTTTCTAGTAGGGGAGGAGGGAGGGGTGTGTCGTTCCGTGTCTGATTGACAGCAGCCGGCAGACTGAGCAGTGGCAGCAGAGCTACAGACAAAGTAAATAAATTTGTGCTGTAGTTAAATGTCATGGGCGGACATTGTGGTTTTAGCAGTGGTATCGAAGAGTAAGAACCACACCAGCATCTAATGGGACCAAAGTGACATTTGCAGGAGTGTTTACATGCTGTTTAATGTGCTGCAGCTGAGCAGCTAATTAGCTATGTAGCCTGCTAACTGATGTCATCAGTGTACTTTTCTCCTGTGAATGTTTGGTGGCTCATTCAACAAGCTAAGGTACAGGACAAAACAGCTACTGTACTTACCATAAGGATTAGTCTTAGTCAACTAATAGTCACTGGACTTCTTTATTACCATGAGTAGCTCATTTCCTACAAAAACATCATATAAACAGCAATCAGCTATAATTTTAGAAGTAAACCTTTACCTTAGTGATGTGATAAGTAAAATTGAATTATACATATTGTTTCAGAGTGCAGAGGAGGTGCAGGGGCAAAGCACTTGCCCAGCGCTGTAGCTGTGCTTGGTATGGTGGTGGATTTCATTTATGGTTGATTGGTGGTGGTGTAATGAACACAACTGATTGTGTTCATGGACAGGTGAACCAAACGACACCTAGTTTTTGGTCAGAGCCCCTGCAAGAGGTTTTCATTAGAATGACTCTGTACGTGCTTCCCATTAAAGAGTAACTCACTAACCTCTTCAAAGAGACAATAAGAGGTTGAGACATTGTAATGTTAAGCACTGGTCTCAGGTTTCATTGTGGTAGCTGTAACAGTAACTCCTGTCTACACTGGATGATACTGTTTCTCAGCCTTGGAATTGATTCTACACGTCTCTGGAACTCTTCTGGAGGGATGAACACCATTCCTCCAAAAGATTTTCCCTCATTTGGTGTTTTGATGATGGTGGTGGAGAGCGCTGTCTAACACGTCAGTCCAAAATCTCCCATAGGTGTTCAATTGGGTTGAGATCTGGTGACTGTGAAGGTCATAGCATATGATTCACATCATTTTCATACTCATCAAACCATTCAATGGCCCCTCGTGCCCTGTGAATGGGGGCATTGTCATCATGGAAGAGACCACTCCCATCAGGATAGAAATGTTTCATCATAGGATAAAAGTGAGGACTCAGAACAACTTTGTGTTGATTTGCAGTGAACCTTCCCTCTAAAGGGACAAGTGGACCCAAACCATGCCAGCAAAATGCCCCCCACAGCATAACAGAGCCACTGGATCCCCTCACTGCAGGGGTCAAACATTCAGGCCTGAAAAATTTGGACAAATTCCCTCAAAGTTCAGCAGATTTGGTATATTTGAAAACTGTCCAACAGTTGTTTTGTACAAAAAAGTTGTGACATTGAGTTTGACATACCTGTAAAAATGTAATAAAAGTAAAACTTATCTTATGGCTCTTTTCTTGTTTTTTTCTTGTTTTGTTTTTGCCTGCCTGAGAGTGATCACATCTTGAATAACCTTTGACATCTATAATAATTCTATGGATTGTCACTGTCACATTAACACTGGATTTATTCATCACAACACAGTCTGATCTGTTGAGGCTCCTGCTGTTTTTTCATTGGGCTCAGATCTGAAGCTGATGGAGTTTATTTTCAGCAGATCTGCTTCAGGAAGTGGAGCAATGAAATGATGAGCTGCAGTGAAAGAGAGTGGGCCAAGTGGGTTGAACTTATTTTACTGACTGGAGCTTCACTGGAAGTTGGGATCACCTCTCATCTGGATAATGACTCAACTTGATGATCATTAACACTGGTTCAACACCGGCAGACAGAAACAATTTCTGTCTGGACTGTTGGCCTTTTAATGCACCACAGATCAGTTATTACTCCATCAAAACATCACAAACAAATTACACAAATGACTTGAACAGGTACGGCAGGGCTTACATGTGAACAGCAGCTCTTTTGATTTCTCCAAAATTAATGATTTGGCCCTTGGACCATTGCACTAATAATGATGGAAACAGTGTGAGATTGAGCGCAAAAATAAATGAATTCAAATTCAATTAGAATTATGTTTGAAATTATGTTTTGAGATGGGTTGTACATACACAGTTGATTGTGTTAAAAGTCATAATTTACTGTGAATTTTTAAGTTGATTTATAGCTTTCAGACTGATGCAGGTTAAACCCTCACAGGCAGCCAGTTTGTGATGGATTCAACATGAAAAAGACACTACTCAGCATTGAGGTATCACGTGAATAACGTTAACAAGTGAAATTAATTTTGTTTATTCTTATGATGTTTACATGACATTCAGGCTATGTAGAAAACTACCTGCTAGTCTAAGGAAGAGAAATCCTTCCAACTAAAAGACAAAAGGTATTTGTCATTTCCTTTCTTAATGATTTCTGAGCCAGACACTTTGTACCACCAATGACAATCTCACTGGAGGAACAATATAAGAGCTCAACTAAGTCTTTTTTTCTTTTTCTGCACCAGTGTTGTTGTTGTTCTGTAGTGTTGTGGAGATAATGGTGTGGAGTAGGGATGTGCAGAGGGCCCAGTATTTGTATCTGTATTTGTTGAGGCAGCACAATTATTTGTATTTGTATTTGTATTCGAATAAAAGTGGAAAGAGGCTTAAAAATCCTGTTTTTGTTTTTATTACGCTTATAATTTTAGAAAATTAAAGATGAAAATTAAAATGATGTCATATGCGTCATGTAGCAGGTGGTCATTGAGACCTGCTGATAGACAGTGGAGCAGAGGAGAGAGACTGAGATAGTGACTATAACTGGCCTGCTTGCTGGTATTTGACATGTTTTGGTTTATTCTTCCCAAAAACAAATAATTTTAAAAATATTTGTATGAAACAAATATTTGTAAAAAAAAAATCCACTATTTGTGCTTTGCCGAATGACAATATTTGTATTCGGGCACACCCCTAGTGTGGAGTGGACGTGCCACAAAAGCTTGTGCCAACAGGACACTGGACAGTAGATGCAGGTATTAGATTAACGCATGAGGAGATATTTTTCCGCCATGTTACTCCGCTCTGATGGGATCCACTGATTAATACTAGTTCAGTGATATTGGATAAAGTGGCAAACAGAACAGAATATATGGTAGTACTACGAGGACAGTGTGGCTACAAGACAGGGGGTTTCAGCAGCTCATGGCAAATTGCTCATTAGCTTTTGATGATAATTTGTGTATATTAAGATATGTTGGGCTTATGTTGAACTAGACTATGCTAGACAAAAGGTCAGAAGGTCATCAAGTGCACAGATTTGTATGCTGATACAACCCTGTCTCCTAGAAATTACATTCATATACAACTAAATTGTTTTTTCAATTATGCTGCCCCGGCAAACGTAATTGTTTCCTGGATTATGTTCACAGGTATGAATTTATAAATTGCACTCACAGTCACTGGGAGAAGGTCAGGCTGGATGGCAGGTGTACAAGATGCAGGGCTTTCACACCAGAGACCTGGGCTCATATGTTGAGTCCCACGTGTGTTCATGTTAGTGAAAGATGATCTTTTCATTTAAATGTAAATAAAATGAATGTGCTTAAAGTCACTGCAGACTTTTTTTTTGTATTAAACCAAGACAGCAATATGTCTCTAACCTTAAACAAGTGCTGCCAGAGTCTAACCTAACCAGAAAAAGTTTAATGATGCTGTTGTTTCTACTAGTAGATATTGTGCTGCAAGATCGGACATTTTGGTGGGGAAAAAATAACTAGGTACATTGGCTGTGAACATTTCACTCATACATTCAGTACCAGCATATTTGCAACTTGCCAAATATATTAACAACATTTTTTCATTAGTTGACAGAAAATTCAGTCAGCATTATATTTCTAGCAAAACATATTTGCTGTTGCAATTTAGCTGTAGGCCTATATGAAGGTAATTTCCAGGAGACAGGATTAGCTGGTGACCTCATGGACAAGTACCATTTCAGAAAGCCCCTTAGTAATCATAAGGTCAGGTCTAATCAGATCTTTGATTTCCTCAGTGTAATAGAATGGAATAGAGAATACATACTTGGTAGGTGGACTTAATACAATCTAATCCAGACCAGGAACAAGATTTTCCCACCTCAGTGATGTTAATGTCCAGCTTCAGTGGATAAACAACTCTGTGTGTGACATCATGTCTGCGGTGCATGCTTTGTAGAAGAAGCTGGAGGCTATTAAACTTGACAAACAGGAGGGCATGCTGCACTTTCCAAACCTTTCAGAACAGACCTGAAGAAAAAAATTACCTTCAGAATAATTTTCCTGCTGATGTCCTATAGAAGCTGACTGAAAATTTACAAATTTGCTTTGAGGACTTCAGTTTGGGAATACATGTTATACTGTGCATTGAAAACCCATTTATTGTTAGAAATGTCACAGAATTCTCAATGTGAGTGGAGATAATCTGCTCCTGGGCAAACTGAGTTCCTAGAGCTTTGATATGACTTTATACATGTTGTATTGTATGTACATCTAACTTTTACTTAGCTTTCAGACTCTGTCTAGTGTTGACACTAAACAGACTTCTCATCACTTACTCTAGGGGTTCTCTCAGCCTAGAGAGAAGCCATTCCTCATGAGCACTAAGCCCCTGCCTGAGGAAACTTGAAGACATCACTTAAAGGTGGCAAAATGACAATCTGACAGATGCCCTGTTTAGACTACCAGCCTATATGCACTGATTCGCATGCATTTTCTTACAGTTACTAATGGACCTCTGTCAGGTGACTGCTTTAGCAAAGACCAAAGAGATAGTTACCATGGAGACAGGCATAAATTAAAGCCCTTAAACGAGTGTGGGGTGGGGTGGTAGGGAGAGGGGTTGGGGTTGAGGGTGTGGGGGGTGTGGGGGGGGGGGTATCCTTCATGCTCCACTTGTTTCCCCTCTAAAAGGTACAAAATTCGTGATGGCCTAACAAAGGAAGTAACTTCTCAAACAACATTTGACATTTGGGGCTTGGATAGTGTATAAAGATGCCAAGACTGATAAATTGAGACAACAGCCAGTGCAGACCTTGAGGAAGGCCTCAAACATGGCATAGCACTCTGCCATTTTTCATCTCAACAAACACTGTGAGAGCTCAAGAGCCCTTTAGAAACCGCAACAGATAAAATAGGAAGTTTTGAGAACAGTGTAAATAGCTCTCATTATCAGGCCCATACTCCCTGTCAAAAGGGCAAACAGTGTTTTGTGTGAAAGAAGAGAACATTGTTTATATGAAATCTGTCAGCTGCTGGTGTTAATCACCTCTCTGTAGGCAGCAGGATGTGCATGTTTGAATTTGTGCATGTACTGAAGTGATTTTTACAATATCAGCATGGAATGATATCTTTCCACAAATGTACATCTGCTTATTAAACAAAGTTAATGCTATTGGGCACTCAATAAGTTGCTTTGGACAAAAGTGCCTGCTAAACAAATGTGATGTCATGTAATTTCAACAACTGTTGGCACAGAATAGATGCCAAAGAAAATAACAGCAGGAATGCGTGTTGAGTGAATGAGTGTGGTGCTTTTTCTTTTGACAAATCAAAAATCTTTCCTGTTCTTCTACCAACTGCCTCTTTGTCATTTTCTTAAGTAAGGTTTTCAAGTCCAGAAAAGATTGTTACACCATCATTTATGTTTTCTTTCAGTTTTTATTCCTGAAAAATCTGAAAAATGAAAAATCTTTTCATCACTAGCCTGTTCATAGTCTCTAATCAATATTTTGTCAAAATATTTATTTTTTCCAGATAAAGATGTTTTATGCTAAAAAGCTAGTTTTACATCAATACATTGTTTTTTCTGTCTGAAAATTAAGCTACTTGAATACGTATTTATGCAAACACATACATTTGACAATCTTTAAATGTTTTGAGTAGTCAAACTTTGAGTGAAATACAAGCTTATCTCAAATATAAACTGGATTAATTCAATTCTAATTTACTTAAAACATGTATGTTGTTCAAGGCATCCATAATTTTGTACTACTCAAAATTAAATATTCAAGAGACTTTACTTCCATTTGCACAGGCATAGGGTACACGCACATTGAAATTCTTGTGCGGATCACTGAGTCAGGTAAAAAAAAGACACATTTACAATAAATTAAATTTAGATTAAATAAAAAAAATAAGTAAAAATGAAAAAAGAGTAGCAAGATATGAGAGATATTACTATTTACAACAGTTATTTACAGTACTCCAACAGTTATTTACAGAGCTTCTAATGAAGTACTGGAGCAGGAGCTGGAAGAAGGTATTCCACATTAATAAAAAAACAAAACAGATATTGCACCAGCAATGAATGGATATTTCACCACAGTGTAGCAGCATGTTATACATGTTATATACTGATGGCAAAATGGAGAATCTGGTTCAAACAGAAACTGTTGGTAACCCAATAGTGCATAGTGCAGTACAGCTTTTATACTAAATATGTACATTATCATATGCTTACCAGTAATTTGCAACCACACAGGAAAAAGTCAATATTTTGCATGTTGAGCTGAGCTGTTGACCACTGAGTCAAACACTCACATTCTTAAAAAAAGGTATCCTTGCCAGATTATACCTAGTATACACAATAAGTAGCATGAACAGCTTTTTATGTAATTGATGCTTTTAGAATCATGCCTGTATAGGAGGGCTTCCTCTGCTCAGTGTCTTTAAAGATGCTCACTTTTGGATTCAGCAGTTTGTATTTCTCACATAAATTTCCAAATGAGAGCACAGTTAAGTACAGGGGATGGGACCTAGAAGTGAAACATTATCTTTTTAAGTGAAATGAGAAATGTCAGGCTACTTCTCATTGGTCCTCATTCACTAATATATGCGTAGAAATGTTCTTACTTTGCACACAAAATAAGTGTGCACGCAAAATACCGTTGGATTCAGGACACGTGTGTACTGGCCAATTTTGTTCTTACCACCGTCAGTGAATCAGAATCATTCTAAATTGACAGGTGCGTGCCTGCTATTGGTAAGTAATTGGTCATTTCTCTATATAAGGTAAACTCTGTTGGAGCAGTGCAACAGTGGAGAGAGCTGTCACTCATTGCAAAGAGGGCTGTAATGGTAAAAATGTAGAAAAACTTTACTGCTACTTTAGTGCTAGAGCAAACAATAGTTTCAGAAATGGAAGCCAGAAAAAGCAGATTTGGCTGGTAATCATGTCATTAGCACAACCATTTGGAGCCAGATTGTGAATCCTGTATACAACCTGCATATCTGTTGCACCACTACCACGCAGTGCATCTGTAACAAAATAAAAAGTTGGTAAATGTGTAGATCTGTGGAACTGATCTAAATAAATCTCTACTGCTGCACCAGGTGTGCATTGTGTTTCGTCCCTGTCCAAAACAGGCTGTGATGTAGTGAAAGCAGACTGTTCCTCCCTGTACCACTCATAGACTGTTAAAAATATGGATGTAATCACCGTGACGTCACCCATTGGTTTGTGCACTGCCGTTTTGAAGCCTCAAGTTTAGCGATTTGACCATCGCCATCTTGGATTTGACCGTTGCCATGTTTGAATTTTGGAGCCAGAAGTGACCAAATTTGGACGAGAGGGTGGAACTGACCATAGCGCTAGCTGCTAGCTTGGTTAGCGTGGTGCATTTACAATCTATGGTTAACAGTGATAATGCTAATGCTAATTTCTGCTTCTGCAAAACAAGCCTAAACCCATTAAAACAAAATGTACTCACCGAAATAGCTGAAAATATGACTCATTAGAGGATATTTTATCACAACTTAATGCTGGAAAAGACCACAATGTTACAATTTACTTTCATGAACTGAAAACACACCGTGAAATGGCAGCAGCTACGCCTATACTCTGTGAATCCTTGGCTTACGCCCAAGCGGCAACTTCCGAGGCTGAAAAATGAAGCCAATGCGGAAGTGCCAAAAACCGCAATTCCTTGAATGGCCACTTGAGGCTGGCTCCAAAAGCGAGTTAATCCCCATAGACCCCCATGTTAAAATGCCCAACTTTACAGCAGAAATAAACATGTTTACAGCCTGGTACAAAAAACAGTTTTGGTCTCTATAGCTAATTTCCCCTTTCATGACAACTGTACTGGGGGGGTGAATTTTTTTATAATTCACCCGTTTAAATTTTTTTAAGCTGTTAAGTTTTGCATGATGAAGGATGTGGCCGCTTTGAGTGACAGGTCCGCCAGCTGCTAGGTGGCTTGTTTCTGCCATTCGGCTCGCCTCTTTGCCCATTTTTGATTGGCTGGGAGTTAGGTAGAGTCACACACTGCCAAGATGGCGATGGCCGGAGCGGCCCGCTTTGAGCCTCAAAACTGCTCTTCAGAAACCAACGGGTGACGTCACAGTAGCTACATCCATATTTTTATACAGTCTCTGGTTATGCCATGGTTACGTTACATAATCAGTGTTGTCGCTGTGGTACCGATTTATCAATCACAACGTAGCCACGCCCTAAAGCATACACTGCTTTATCGTCTATTTTACTCTAAATGGGACCATAATTTACAAAATGAACATCATGATACTAGCAATAGAGACCATAAACTCATTAGGAAAGTGTTTACTGGGATCATAAATCAAGTGAGAAGTAGGGTCATTTTCTCATAGATTTCCATACAATCTGACTTCTTGCAGCCAGTGCAGTCGCCCCTTGCTGTGACCATGTCTTATCGCTACAGGGCTGTGGCTAACCTTTGGAGACTGCTACATGTTACAGATGCCAATAGAGACTGTTGATAGTAAATACAACATGGAGGTTGAAGAAAGTCTCTTCTGTGTGGCAGTGCAAACCCCCATTTCACTCTGCTCATTGGTCTCTATAACAAAGTGAATGAAATAATGTAAACCTTTTTACTCTGGGTATCTAGTATAATAATGGATGGGTGACTAATAAACTTCAGCTGTTAAACAAATTTGTATTTTGTGATTTATACTTTGTGATATTTCCTCGTTATTGTTATGCTCCAGGTATTAGCTAATTGTGTGTTTGGTGTCCAGATGTAGTTAATATACTCCTGAATGATCTGATACATCTCTAAACCCTATTGTATATCACAGTCTACAATTTGATGTCTCTTTGTGTTGTACATGAAAAATAATAGATTTTTAAGACAGAGTGAGAGTGGTGAGAAAGTAAACCACATTTGTAATGAGTGGAATTTCCTCCATGTGTCTACATTGCCAATTTCTTTACACACTCTCTAACATTAATGTCTGTGGGTTTATCATTTTGGTCAAGTTGGAGTCTAAGATGGGTTGCAATTTGAAATTCCAGTCTCCTCCACAAATTCCAATACATCTGTTCCTATTATGTCAAATATTGTTTTAATTAACATTCGATCATTTCCTGGTGATCTGTCAACATGAAGTAATGTTACCTCTAGAATCATTTGGTGAGCTCAAAAGCCACTGTATTTGAAATGACTATTGCCACTCTTCTTGCATGTCCTGTACCATAAGATTAGTAAAATGTGTTTCTAAACCACTTTGTCATGTTCAGCATGTGAGAGATGAGTTTCCTGCCAGAAGATTACATGTTGATTTTATCTTTTTATCTTAGGTATGAGCTCACCTCTTTTGATTGTATTTTGTACTAGTCTAAACATAACCACTTAAAAGTTTAATAATGCTTGCTTGCAAAATATTTTTGTGGAAAAAAAGAAATTCTCACCAAATATTTTACTCATATGTACAGTAACAACATTTTTGAAAGCAGGTTTCTTATGTTCCATGTAATGTAATCAAACCGGGACACTAGTGTGCATATAAATATATATGGGAGAGTCGCTTTAAATGTAATGTGTTGCAGTTATAACATACATGTTTTCTCTTGCTACGTAAATACCATCATGACCTCATCATGTTGGCATGTGGCCAGTGAAATACTAAACATCCCTGTGAAATGTCAACAGGATTCATCCACTCTGCAAGCAGTGGCGGCTGGAAAACCGGTTTAGCACAAAGTACGTAAAAATTAAGATCCAGTTGTGTTTGTATTTTGTGGAGCTAAAATCCACATGGTTGTCTGCGTATATCTGTTCTCTGTTAGATACATGCATAGATTTCACATCATGCATGCTAGTTCTGATCTGTAAGGAATGCCAAAGCATGGATGCGACCAGCGGCTCATTTTGTAACACGTTACATTTGTAACTGCCTAGATTCGGGAGCTTAATTGATTTTCCCCTTTGTTTGCTTGTTTGTTTGCTTTTCTAGAATGCCACCAAATAGGGAGAGGAAGAGAGGGTTAGTGCCCAGGGATGTGCGAGAAAAAGCATCTGAAGAAGTCATTGTAGAGGGTCTCTCTACAATTACATACTGGCTGCGAAAAGCATATGCTGTATTTGCCAATACTCTGTGTTCAGTCAGATGTCGTTCAGTCATATTCTAAATCAGATTAGGGTAGTACCTTTGACAATTTCCAAGACTGACAGCTGTCAATCTGTCAGTCACCGTGACTGACTGACATCTTGCACTCTCTATCAGATTCATGAAAACTTCCTCTCTTATGTGACTGACGTCATACTACATTGTGCATGCACTGTCAGAAAGTGGTTTTGTGTAGCTAGCAGCTAGATGAAAGTTGGAAACTATGGCTAAACAGATATCTCTGAACCACTTAAAAAACACACATCTTGAGGATGAAGCATGTTTGGACCAGGCTGTGCCTAAAGAGAAGTTGCAGCAGGATGGTTGTGAGAGACTTTTCTCCACAACAAATCAGATCCACACCTGAGATCATTCATGTTGACTGGACGCCAACAACTTGATGATTTTGTCTTTTGAAAGAGAATTCATTGACACTTCGGATTTCAATGACATAATCAACCTTTTCAACTCAAAACCCAGAGGACTCCACCTTGTGTGGGTATAGTAGCTGCTGGTAAGCCAATGCTTTTATTCTGGCCCACTGTAGCATGTTATGATTGCAGTTTCTGTCAGGAAGTTCTGATTTGTAACATATTCGTTGTTCCATTTGTGTTTGTAGCTACTCTTGTAACAAGGGTTATGCAGTGTTGGATTTGTTATTATCATGTTACTTCCTCTTTTATGTATAGATAGCCATTCATCTCATTCATTTCTCAACCCAACCAGTCAAAGCAGATGGCCACCCACCTAGAGCTGGGTTCTGCTTGAGGTTTCTTCCTGTTAAAAGGGAGTTTTTCCTTGCTGCTGTCGCCAAGTGCTCGCTCATGGGGGAATTGTTGGGTCTCTGTAAATTAAGGAGTATGTTCTAGACATGCTCTATGCGAACAGTGCCCAGACTATGACTTTTGTTCTGATTTGGCGCTATATAAATAAAATTGAACTGAATTGAATTGAATTGAACTCATTTTACTGGCTCATTGATATACCTGTGGTGTTCTGACATGAGTACTAGGCATAGTAAAATTCACTACTGGTCCGCCAGTATTTTCCCCTGTATGATTTTTTTTTTTTTTTTTACATATCTAAGCTTGAAAAGTCTTTAGCCATGATCTGCATCTGCCATTATTCTGACTGTATTTTTATTAATATAATATATCACAACTAAAATGCTTTGAAGATCCAAGTGCAGACAGTGTGTGGGTGTTCATCACTTTTTCTTATTTAATTAATAGGTTATCTTTTAACTTTTAATTTTAACGGATTACAATATTATTTCAACCTATAATGAAACATGATGACATTTTAGCAGCATTAGTGTAGAATGTTACAGCTAACAGTAGTCCCTCACTGGCTCCTCAGCTTTGTTCAGCAGCTTTGACTTGTCCCAGCTCATGAAAAAGGTGGCCTCAGTAACTGAGGAGGAGAAAGCAGCCTTGGCCAGCTGCCCTCAGCCTTTCACATGGACGCATTGCTGTGATCCCTAACTGGAGGCAGCAAAGCAAGACGTTTATTCAGCAGGGAGCCAGGCTTTTGATATGGTTCATGGGGATCACTTCTAACTGCAGACAAGCATTGAGGCTGAGTGGATTGCCATCTTTGACTTGATCAACCAATGATAGGGGAGCAGCGGCGCTACAGCTTTAAAATGAGCTGAAGTAAAATGGGTCTCTGTGCCACCAGCACCCGGCTGAATAAAAATGTTGTCTTTTATTCCAAACCCATTAGCAACCTCCCGACACATGCTATAATAAAAATACACATTTATTTTGGTCAAAATGGGATGAACACAGCACTTCAAAGCTCTTGGAGATTGAAGTAGCAATTTGGAGGTTTCATTTTTTCCTCTTTCATTGCATTGGTGTAGTTTTGGTCATGAGGAGACCTATTCACAAAGCCCAGGATTGCCCATTCAGAAAGATGATTCTTTAATGAAGAGATATCATTTCCTCTATTAATGTATAGACTTGTGTTTGTGTGGTTGTGCTCCCATGTGTGTATGTGTGCGTGTGTGATTCCAGTCAAGAGAGGCTGAAAGTAGGCTAATGGAGTTTTAGGCTGCCTAGACTCTCTCACCATTCAAAAAAAAAAAAAAAAAAAAACTTTCTACAAAAAGGAATACAGTACTCTGGAACTTGTGGAAATTATTTTCACAAGCATAAAATCAATATTAAAAGAATTTAGTTGCACATGAGCCACATCAAAATGAGCATAAATAACATCTCATAATGCAATATGCCCTTTAGACTTAGATTCTTTATTGAAGGTAAAACTGCCTTCAGAACCCCAAAGAATATGTCAACAATTTGTCTGTATCATGATTTATGATTTATTTATTTATTGAATGGGACAGTGTGCAGTTTGAAACATTAAAGTTGCACTGCACCAGAGTTAGCTTGAAGCTAATTTGCATCTGTAGTCTCTGACAAAAAACATACAACAACAAACAAACAAACAAAAACAAAAACAAAAAACGCACAGAGCACACCATACAAAGTACAAAATACAAAGCTACACACAGCACATCACATACACCCACAATGTCAATTAGAAATAATGTAAACTTAACTCAGCTGTGTGACTCAATGGTCACACAGCTGATTGGTCTTTAGTACATGTTTCAGTCTGATCTTGAATGCATTGATAGAACTACAGTTCTTCATATCATTCCACTGAGTTGTGGCTTTCACAAATGCAGTACGACGAAATGGTATGGTACAATCTTTTATAGAGGATATTCTGGAGGATTTCATAGAACTTACTGAGTGTGTGTACACAAAGTCACATAGTGGAGGAGGGGCTAAACCATTTAATATTTTATAAACTAGGCACAAATTTGAGAATAATCTAAAATTCTCAAAGCTCAGTAAATTGTATTTCCCCAGTGCCCTACAGTGATGGAAATGCATTGGCTTTTTGTCTAGAGTTTTTAGAGTTTGTTTGTATAAGGACTCAAGAGGTTTTATGGCTGTTTCTCCAGCCTGCCCCCATCATGTGATGCAATAAGACATATGGGAAAGAATCATAGCATGCATAAATATCTTGGCTGCGTCCAAAGAGAGACAATTTCTCAAAAACTCTAAAATTTGCTAAATTGTACTTTGTGGTTTTAACCGTTTTTTTTAACATGTTTCTTAAAGTTCAAATTTGGATCCAGTGTCACACCAAGATATTTAAAATCAGTAACTCCATCAATTTTGTCACCTTTTATGAAAATATCAGCATTAGGAGGTTGTACCATAGTCTTAGAGAAAAACATGCCCTTTGTCTGGTTTACATTTAGACTCAGACATCATCAAATCAAATCAAATTTACTTATAAAGCACATTTAAAAACAACCACAGTTGACCAAAGTGCTGTACAATAAGATATCAGGAATAAATTAAAATAACACGACAGGGTAACAGCAAACAAGAAACAAGAACAAATAGAAAACAAATAATAGTGGAACACTGGGTTTTAACGACAGCGAACAAGTGAGTCTTTAGTTTGGCCTTAAAAGTGTCTAGGGAAGGGGAACACTTAATTCCAAGAGGTAAGCTGTTCCAAAGTTTTGGGGCAGCTACAGCAAATGCATGGTCACCCTTACCCCTCATTGAGGGACAGCGAGCAACAGTTGGCCAGAGGATCTAGAGAGATCTGGTGTTGTGAAGGGGGCAGATGAGCTCTGAGATGTACTGGGGTGCCAGGCCATGTAGAGCCTTAAAAACAAATAAAAGTACCTTAAACTCAGTCCTATACTTGACTGGTAACCAATGCAGGGAGGCCAGTATAGGTGTGATGCTGTCTCTCTTCCTTGTGCCAGTTATTAGCTGAGCAGCAGCATTCTGCACTAGTTGCAAGCGAGACAGGGAAGACTGGCTAACACTCAAATAAAGGGCATCGCAATAGTCCAGATGGGGGGAAATCAGAGCGGTCGTGACAGTCTTCAAGTTGTTGAATGAGAGGAGTGGTTTCAATTTGGCAATGTTTCGTAGGTGGAAATAACAACCTTTGACAACAGAATTAATTTGTTTATCAAATTTTAGGGCCGAATCAAAAATAACACCAAGATTTCTGGCGTGAGAATGAAGGTAAGGGGCCAGGGGCCCCAAGAGATTAGCTATACCCCACTGAAATCGGAGGGACCGAATAAAACCACTTCAGTCTTACTAGCATTTAACTGAAGATAGTTTTGTGCCATCCAATTTTGTATATCCAGGACACAGTCAAGAAGGGACTCCGCAGGTGATGGGAGCAGACGAGGAGAAGAGGTTTCCAATTTTGACAGAGAATGACCTGTCTGCTAGGTAGGAGTCAAACCACTGGATGGCGCTGCCCTGAATACCAACTTGATGCTCAAGACGGTGCAGGAGGATAGTGTGGTTGACTGTGTCAAAAGCGCAGCTAAGGTCCAGAAGAATCAGGATGGCACATTTTCCAGAGTCAAGGGATAAGAGCAGATCATTGGAGACTTTCAGCAGAGCTGTCTCTGTGCTGTGATGGGCCCTGAAACCTGATTGAAATTTCTCCATAATATTGTTATTTTCTAAGGACAGAAGCTGTGAGTAGACAATTTTTTCCAAGACTTTTGATAGCAATTGCAGTTTTGAGATAGTTATCTAGAACGGTTGAATCGAGGTTGGGCTTTTTAATAATGGGATGTACTATTACTATACACCCTACATGGACTATTATTCTTTGAACAGAGGTGGGCAGAGCGTGCAGCAAACACGGGAGCTTTAGCAGGATGTCGGGGACTGTGGCTCCGGGAAAACAGTGTGTTGCTGCGTTGAAGAAATGAATGTTCCTGATTATGGAGTCCCCGACTATCAGTGTAGTCGGGGCGAAGAGGGGGCAAGGTGATGTTGAATGTGAGATCACAGGGCTAGACCCCGTATGATCAGTTTCCATTCTGCACATTGGGATCCCTGACTTAGTCTTATTTGGAAAGCCTGTACTGAGCATGGATGGAGGGGTGGCTGACAGAGGAGACTTCATCCGGAGAGCTGGGGTGGATGGAGAAGACTGGACAGAGAAGCGGGTAGGAGCCCGCTGCGGCGCTGGTGTAGAGTGCGGTACAGAGCGGCGAGCCCTGATGGGAGCATTGTGCTCAGGTATGGGTGGTGGGGATATCTGATGATACGAAGAGCTGTGGGATTCATGGAACAATAGGGGAGATGGAGGAGGAGGTGACTGGGATGCGGCTGCCAGCGGGGGGAAATCATGTAGGTCGAGGATGTCATATTTGTTCTCCAACTGGATGTTATGGTGAGGAGGAACACGAGAGGAGTACCTCTCTTTCCTGCTACGAGCACCAACCTGGGACCAGGACTCGTGATGGGATGGCGTGGAGCTGACCAGGGCTTTAGGTTTAGCCCCGAGCCATGTCCAGGAATCATCTGGGACGGTAACCGGGGGAGGAATATCAGCACCTGTATAGCGAGCGGTGACATCAGGCTCTGGAGGAGAGGCAGCTACAGCGGCAATGACAGCAGGGCAGGGAGCAGCATCCACAGGCAGTCGGGCAACGGATGTGATGGGTTGTACTGGACTGAAGATGATGGTCCATTAGCGTCTCAGTGTCCTGGATCTGGTACAGCATCGATATTCTACCTTCCAGCTCTGTGACCTTATCGGCCAGACGGGTGCAGCTGACACAGCCAGATGGGGAGGTGAGCGGAGCCATGGATAGTAGACGTGGTGGCGGCATGGGTCCAACAGTGGACCTGCTGCTGTTGTTAGTCTTCCTCTTGCAGATTGTGGCTCCTCTTGGCCCGGTAATCTGCAGTCCTCAATTGTGATAGCTAGGCTAAAAACAAACTGGTAGTGCTAACCTCAACTGGTTATCCAGACCAGTGAGCGTACAGCAAAGATCCGAGTGAATGAATTGTAAAAATTTTCAACTTCGTCAGAAACTTAAAGGCACAACAGCCAGGGTAAGACAGCCAGGGACTAAAAGTGTAACAAAATAGGGCTTAAAAGCTAGATAAGAATGAAATGTATGAGAGGGCTCCTGGCAAACACAACCATACCGAACGCTGACGCATGCGCCCAATTCACTGTAACTTTCGTAAAATAATAATAATCTATGATTGATCAAGCCAATGTGTGATCCTTTCCAATGGGATTGTTAGCTTAGCAGCAGCTAACTCAGCTGTTTTTGCATGTGTGTACACAACAGTGTCATCTGCATACATTTGTAGTTCTGCATCATGACACTGTTGAGGGAGATCATTAATATATAGGCTAAATAATAGGGGACCTAACACTGACCCTTGTGGAACACTCACTGTGCACTTCATGTTACTGGACAGTGTGTCACCAACTTTAACACATATTTATTAGATAAATATGAAGACATTCATGCCAGTGCTCTAGATGAGAAGTTAATATGAAAACATCATGACTGACTGTGTCGAATGCTTTACGCAGATCCAAAAGTACAGCACCAACTACTTCTCCTTTGTGAAGTCTTGATTTAGTTTGCTCTATTAAGTGCAAGGTAGCAGTTTCAGTGGAATGATTTGCTCTAAAGCCAAATTGCATACAATGTAGACCAAAATTGCTTGTATTAAGAAATGTTGTCAGTTGTTTAATGACAACTTTCTCAGCAACCTTTGAGAGTACTGGCAGTATACTTATTGGTCTGTAGTTACTGGCTTCAAGGTGGTCTCCAGATTTAAAAATAGGCATGACAATGGCACATTTCAAGTCATCAGGAAAGGAGCTGTGTTTAAAAGTTAATTAAATGAGCAATAGGGGGAGTTAAAATATCTTTGTGTGATTTGACAAACGTGGTGTCAAATTGGAAAGCACCTCTACTTTTGGAGCTTTTTAAGGAGCTGATTATTTTGTTTACTTGTAACTCATTAGTTTCTACCAGCTTGAAAACCTGGCCTGTAGCATCTATAGGAACAATATCCATTTTTTTTGGCAAATTTTATTCCTAACTCATATACAGACTCAAGAAAAAATTAGTAAAGACAGTGGCAACAGTAAGATGATCTTCAATTAACTTTCCCTGTACTTAGAGTTTAAAATCTCCTAAAAATTTTGGGTCCCTCCTTGTGAGATTATTGATGTTTTTCCAGATCAATTTACTGTTGCCTTTTGCCTCATTCAAAATATTGAGATAAAAACGAGATTTAGCTTTTCTTATCTCTTGGATAACTTTGTTCCTTAAACCTTTATTAATCAGCATGTCAGTGTCTCTTCTAGTTTTAATTGCCTTCCTTAGTGCAGCATCTCTAGATTTCATTAGTTTCCAAAACTTTTCATTAAACCACAGTAAATTGTTTTTATCTGTACCCTCTCATTAAATCTTTCCCTCACAGAGTTGATTCTGTGAGTAAAAGTATCACAGCCATAGTCCAGATCATCAGAGGACAGTACATCATCCCAGTTCAAGCTGTTAATTTCATTGGTAAATTCTTCTTGCTTAGCTCTTGGTATGCATTGAAGGATCATTGTCCTAGTTGCTGTGGTCTTAAATCTACTTTTAGTCAATTTTCTTGCACATAGGGTTAGGTTATGATCTGATAAGCCAGTGATTAAATCATAACTTTTAGTTATTCTTTCTGGTTTGTTAGTAAATATCAAATCGCTTTGTGTACTGGAGCATTTTGCAGTCCTAGTTGGGCCTTTTACTACTTGTTGTAGTTGGAATTTCTCTGTGATCATTTTTAGTTTTTTCCTCTTAGTTTTATCCTCCCAGCTCACATTAAAATCACCCATAAGTAATAATTCTTTGTTGAGATCACACTCTTTCAAGACTTCTGTGAGTTGATCATAGAAAGTGTCATCTGCAGAAAGGGGCCTATAGACACCTATGATGTTAAAAGACATTTGTTGGGATAACATTATTTGTATCCCAACATATTCTAATGTGTTACCTGCTTTTTAAATCGCATGTTCACATTTGATGTTGTCTCTCACATTAAAAAGCACTCCTCCCCCTCTTCCATCAGGTCTGTCTCTTCTGAAACACTGGTATCTGGGTACTGTGAACACACTCGCAGGAGTTGTTTGTTTCAACCATGTTTCAGTCAGACAGAGAAAGTCCAGATTTGAGTCAGACACAAGATGAGTCAGCTGATTGCTCTTTGCAGTAATGCTTCTGATGTTGAAATGTCCACAGAATAGCCCCTTTGGTTTCAGCTTCGGGTCCCATAAGACTTTTGAATGATTGACAGTTTGGAAGGTTTTGAATAACCTCTGCCTCCTCACTGCAGGGTTTTGACAGGCAGTGGTGTCAGCAGCAGGTTTTGTGAGAGACACTGGACCTATCAAGGTTTCCACAGCCCAATAGTGAAAAGTTATTCATGGAGCCATCATGCCTGGTGTTAACAAAGTTTAGTCTGTTAAGGGAGAAGCCCAGCTCAGAAAGTTGCTGCTCATTCGTCACTGGCACCAGAGGAGTCCCAGACACACTCGGGCACAAATCAGCATCGAAGTTCTGCAGCACTCCAGGTGTCACTGGTCCAGGATTTAGCTGAACAGGAAAGCAGGATCAGCATGAAGAGGAGACCTGCTATTCTCTGAAATGGGGTGGCAGATGATCGGTCCACTGGATCAGTGATTTGCTCTGGTACCTGGGCTCGTCCATGCCGCAGGACAGAGGAATAGATTGCAAAATATCCCAGTAAGTTATGATGAAAACTCACTGTAGGAGCGTCAACTGGCCATGAGCCAGCATTTGTCCCAAGCTCAATCACTTGGTGTTGCAGTTGTTTTCCATCAATGTTGATTTCTCTGGCCAGACAGACACGTACAGACAGTGTACAGCAGTGAGTACCAACCGTAGTCCAAAAAGCACTCCATGAAACACAGCCCAGGTGTTTTTGCTGATGAAACACTGCTTTGAACTTGACGCAGGTTTTGACAGGCATGCTCTGTGGTACGATTAACGGCCTTGGAGGACAGTCCTATGCAGAGGTCCCATCCAGGATCCCAGTGGCCAGAGGGCAGAAGCTCCTCTTAAGCCCCACAGCTGGAACCTCCTCTCGACCTCAGCGGGGTGAAAAGGCCGCCATCCGCGCAGTTAGGAACCCCAGAAGATCCATGTGGCCAGGACTGTTTCCTTCGATGTTGAGATGGATGTACAGATGGTCTTACTTGATGTGTAATCTGATGTTTATGTTTGAAAACGTGGACTGGCCTGGTAGCAGAGTCAGCAGGGGGGTGAGCTGACCATCTCCCCATCCTGATGAGTGACCCCCAGTCATATGCCATTGCTTCTCGAATCCAGGGTGCATCGAGGGGCTCCAGCATGCATGGATTACATTACCAGCAAGGATCCTTTAAGTTTTCTTCTTGTTTAAAAAACAAAAAAAACAAAAACCAAAAAACAAACAAAACTCTGTCAACTTCTTTAGCACTGTATCTCCTTTGGAATGTTAGTAACAGTAGGTAGCAGTTAACAGTTGACAGCTAGCTAGTTGTTTGGATTTGAAAAATATATCCAAAGATGATGTTTTCTCCTCTGTTCTTGCAGATCAATGCTATTACTTCTTCTATAGAGTCCTTTCTGAAGATTTTTTAGTGTTAATTTACAAAATGTTGGGGTCTAAGTTTGAGGTGTAATCATAATACTGTATATTATTGTTAAGAGATGGGATGCACCCTATGTTATCTTAAAGAGGTAATAGAATAAAGATCGACGTTTAAAAATTGAAAATTAGCTCTCTGGTTTTGGCACCTAATAATGACAACAAATATCTGTTAGTATTTTAAATGTTAAACATGTTTGACAATTAAGTTTCAAAAGGAGTCACTTCATATTTTTAAAAAAAGCTTTGTCAGCATTCTACATGCGTTTGTCTAAAATGACAGCAATTATTTTATTTTATTTTATTTAGTTTATTTGTTTTTCAAATAAAAACAAAAAAATATTCTTAAATTGGACTATCTTGGTCAGGACAATCACATTGGTTAGAAAGTGATTACAGCAGCATTTCTGCATAAACATCAGTTAGGCGGCAAAGTGGCACACAGGCCAACATGTTCTCACTCCCAACTCGTCACATATTGAAGCTTGGTCAGGACCCCCTGGTGTCACTTTTTAACGCACGGGGTACCCCTTTAGCGTAATTTTTCAATGCGCAGTATCATGGTAGTCAATGTTAAAAAATAATTATATCTTATGGTGTGACAACGTGGTGGTTAAGGTCTGGTAAGATTTCGGCATAAAAACCACTTGATTAGGGTTAGGAAAAGATCATGGTTTGAGTTAAAATAAAAAAAAATTAAAAAACGGCAAGGTGGTCTCAAACCGTGCTCTGTGCTGACTCTGTGCTGATTTCCAAGTTTCTGCCAACAACATTACAATCCATCCACCGGCCCCTCCACCTCCTAATAAGAAAGTAAGTCAGCTTGTATAGATGTCATGTAAAGTACGTCAATTCAGAAATGTCGATATGATACGTATTGTTGAAATGTTAATATGCTCTGTATTACAGGTGTTGAAGTGTACATATTCAGATCTGTGGTTTGCAGAAACATACAATGCCAACGTTTTATTCTGGTGACCAGTGTTGAGCCATGGCTACGAGTTTGGCTATCAGCAATAATTATCGATTATCAAAGATTATCATTAATTATTAAAATCGATAAAATTATTAATAAGAATTAATAATAACGGGGCACCACCCTGGACTCAGGGAAAAAGATAGCCAATTCAGTCTCAAAGTGTACTAATCTATGAATTTGGGACCTTGATTAATAATTAATTTAATAACTATAAACAAAATCACCATATCAGTAATTAGTTATGGTTAAAGGATTTGGAGTTCTTTACAGAGCAGAGGTTGGCAAAACTCATTCTTGTGCAACATTAAAATAGACAACAGGTATATCCAAAAGCATTTATTAAACAAAAGGGTAAAAGCAACACACAATACTAATCTAGCTAAGTGTACCTATATACAAGTGTGAGTGTGTATGTGTGTGTGTGTATGTGTGTGTGTGTGTAGGGAAGACAATAGCAAGATGGCTGCAGTCACCTGGTGACTGAGCACATGGCATGCTGACAATTTGGCTGATAAAGGGAACTACAGAGATAAAAGGCCAGACCATGTGATGTTTTGAACCACATATGCTGCCTGAACCAAAATTTGCCAAACTAGGTTTTAACCTCTTAACTGTGTGGTTCTCTATTCAAGGCCAATTGGTGTATGCTAAAGGTGCCAGGTTACAATGAGGTTAGTTGCATGCAAGGCCTAGTTACTGGATGTAACATGTGTTAAGCATAACATTAACCTAGCGGTGTGGCTATGCAGTAACCTGACTATAAGCAACAAGGACATCACAACAACAGCTCAATGTATAGCCTTAACCAAATCAATACACGTACAGTACATTGTTTGAGTTAAACATTCTTGCTTAGCCGTACTATGCTTCACTGTGTTGCTAGGCTATGCCCAGTTGTTACCAGTCCATGAAAGAAGAGATGCTTTGTGGCATTCTGCTTTGTAGCCGGTGAATCTGTGGGTGAGTCAGGCTGAGAAGGCTTTGGCTCTGAAGCTGAAAGATGCAGGCGTCGCTGGGGAGACAGCACTCCAGTGCAGAGGGCCCAGGTCACTCCTTTGTGTAGAGTTAGCAGCAAGCTAACTCCATTTCGCGGCTCCTGTACTTGTTGAACTGGCCAGCAGACTTGTGTGTTAGCTGCTGGCACAAGGAAACTTAGTTTCTGAGTCTTAGGCAGGCTCATGCGTCTTCTGCCGTAAAGAAGACTGTGTGTGTCTGCTGTGAGCAGGCCACACAAGAGAACAGAGAGCTGCTCGAGCAGCTGCTGGAGGTGTGAAAGAGCAAGCAGATGCTCCTGCAGCTGAAGGAGAAAGAGAGCAAGGAGCTGCTCCTGCTGCAGCTCAGGGAGAAAAGAGGAAGATAAGAGGGGAATCTCTAGTTTTGATAACCTGGATCCATGGGTGGAGCTTCACACAAACCTGAGCCCTTCACCCAGGCCTCAGGTTTCTTGGAGTCTTGAAACATGCGGTAAACTGTGGTCCACATGTAGTCCTAACACCAGGCTGAAATTTGTCACCTTATTTAGACATCATCGGTCTTATAGCGTCTATTTCAGACGTTGTGGGAGCTCAACAGAAGTCTATGAGACTACCCTGCACGTTAAAAAATGATGCTAAAGGGCTACCCAGTGCATTAAAAAGCGACACCACAGGGTCCTGACCAAGCTTCGATATGTGACGAGTTGGGAGTGAGAACGGGCTGCACAGGCAGAGCGAGTTGCAAGCGACCTGCCTCCCCCTCATGTCAAAGTGAGTGTCAGTGTTTACAACTTCGATGAAAGGATAAAGTGTAACCATCCTTTTGGTCATGAAAAGAGAGAGAGAAAAAAACCCCACCAGAGAGTGAATTGCGGGAACAGCAATTAAGGAAACTTGTGTTCTCTCCTCTCCAAGTCTGATATCAGCAAAAAACAGTAACATTAAGTTGATGTGCTAGCTTGCAGTGCATCTCTCTCTAGTCTGTCTCGCTAACCTAGCTGGGCAGTGCATCTCTTGGTCTGTCTGTGTCTTGCTTGCTTGCCATCCACTTCCAGGGCTGTGTTTTGTGACTCTGTGCCTCACAAAATTGAGAATGAAATACAACTATCTATTATGTTTGATGAACACCAACAGGCAACGGTGTTTATAAACTGCAGTTGGGAAGAGATAACCACGTCATGTGTGAACATGCGTTCATATGCATATGCATGAAATGAAACTTGTGCTTTTCAGCAGCAACCTTTGTGGGGACTAGTCCAGACAATATATGGGCATGATGGCGCTCCTCATAGGTGCACATAATTTTAAAACAAGACAATGATAATCTAGTTTATACCTCATTCTGTTCTGTATAGGTCTACTTATTCTTAGACTGACAGATGGAACAAACTGTTGTAAAAGATTGTAGTGGGGGCACTGGGGTGTCAGGTGTGACTGTGTGGCAATGGCAAATGGTTTACATGGTTCACAGGTCAGGTAGGAGGGCCCCTCAGCAGAATTTTTGTTAGGGCCCCAGAAAGGTAAGCAGCAGTGCTTCCTCGCAGGCAACATAATAGTCCCAAATATAAGAAGCAATTCTGGAGAAAAGAGATGCCTGAAGGACGTTACTTTCAAATTAAACCCAACAGTCATGTAGTTAAGGTTGGCCGTGAGTTGGGGTTAGAAGCTACACCTACTAAGACACCAGTCGACCACTGGGTCCTCCTAATTGTTGGATAGATGTCTAACAGTACATAACCAACACTAGATGAGCTTGGTGAAACAAGGAAACAAGTCTTGTATCAACATTCAGGGCTATGAGTGGCTTTAGTCTGAAGTGCAAAACAGAAGCTGACAGTGCGTCACACCCGAAACTTATGTGATATTCACATCATAGGGGGTGGATGGTAGAGATGGGAAATAATCCAGTATTAATGACATTCAAGAGTTCACATCATCTGACAACTCAAGAAGGCTGTATGATCACAGAGTTGGTTGTGTGAAGGTTTAAAATATTGTGCATTAACAAAATTACATTATATCCATTAAATTTGGGTTTAATTACATTAAACAACAGACTTCAGCTGATGTGAGGTGCCCATGTTTGCTTGGTTTTCAGCCACATGACACTTATTATGTGCCAAATCAGTTTTTAGAATCTGAGTTTCCCAGTCGAAGTTAGGACTTGGAGTTTGACGTGAACACTATTTACATGTCAGCCAGGTGTAAACACAATAACTCTGATATGGCATGAACATGGCATAAGACACTTGGCACAAACAGTTTTATCATTCTTCTGAGGAATGCACAATCATTATCATGCACAATAGTTGCAGTATCATTCTAATTTAGATGTTCATAAAAAGTGAGGAGAATCCCAATTTCAGTTTGACTTCAAACAATTACTCTTTATTGTCTTAGTTAAGATGATGACAGCTGACCAGTTTCATCATGTTTGTCTTGTTGAATCAATTCTAGATCTTCATTCATGATGTTTGCGGTGATGAACATGAATAAGAACATTAGCTGCTTCTTAGATTTTCATGCATTCTTTTACCGAGAAATGTTATGCCATTATTCCTTTTTTTTTCCTTTTTTTTAAAAAAAAGTACATACTATAATTTTTGTTTAGTCATAATTAGAGATGACTTTGTGATCATGGAGGTTAATAATGACGGATGTACTTTTCATTAAAGGCTTTCAAGCTGCCTCAAAGGAAGCCAGAAGAAAGAGATGTTGAATAATGTAAATCATCTGCCTTTTGGTCCAAATGTATTATCCATCTAAAGAGAAACTGCTCTCACATTTTGCTCTAATGTGTTTTGAAAGTGGCTGAAAACCTGTTCCAGAAGCCTGCAGTCAAGTCTATAAGTACTGCCTCTTTTATTGCTCATGAGTTTTTGGAGTGTTTTCATGGAATTAACCTCACTGATTATCTGTTATTCTTTTCAATAATTGATGAAAGCAATGTGTACTGTTCAATTTGCCTCCCTGGTCAGAACATGACAGTAGGCCAAAATGGGAGTGTTTCCAACAGCAGTTACATGCATGTGTGCATCTCCTTCTAGCAGCATATTAGTAATCCTGGGCACTAGTAGTGCATACCTCTGAGTCCTGGTGTACAACAGCCACTTTAACAGCATCAGGGTGATGTTAGCGTATGTAGCTCCAAGTCCCAGTGGGTCTAATTCAACACTTGTTTGTGGCACTGTGGCACCTAGAGACTAGTAGTCTGATGTCTGACATGCTGTTGCCCATGGCTCCTATCCAGCTCAGCATCAGTCGGGGATCAGCAGCTGTGTAAAACAGGCCCACGCGACCTGAAACTTTAATGCTGACATGAAGGCTACCAGGCTTGGTGGTGCAAATCATGATTGTGTATGTGGTAGGGGTCCCACCTAAGTCTTCATTAGAGGGACATGGTAATGAACACAAGAGACTAATTTTCAGATGTCACGACAAGTAAGTCATATGACAAGTGGGGTGCCATGGCCATGACCATAGTGCAGGAGAAATTGGCAGTTCCAAATTGGTAGAAAAAGTATTCAGTTGTCACATACATACACACACACACACACACACACACACACACCCTACTCCTAGCTTCTGCCTGACTTCTTCTACCACACCACTGGCACTCTGTGAGCAGCATGCAGCACTTAATTATTGAGCACCTGAAGAGCAGCACAGCTCTTGGCCTGCTGCTGTCTGGCTGTTTAAAATAGCTTTCCACACATTCTGTGTGGAGAACACACACTGTATACACCAAATCACATATGATGCTGCCTTGTCACCATATGCCATTCTGTCCTTTGTTGGCCAAAGCCACTCCTATTCAACTTGTGTCATCTTAATAACAGTAATTATCAACATCATAATTTGTTATTCTTTTTCACTCTGCATGCCAAGTAAGTGGAGTATAATCAAAGATTACCATGTCAGGTACAGAGAGTACAGGGATACATGGTGAGTAGTGAAGATCTGTAATAATCTGCTGTTGAGCAGTAGACAAATGAAGCATCACTGTGATAGAGTTCAGCACATAGCTAGAAAACATTTCAACACCTCACAGGTCAAATTACAGCTTGACTGACTTTTTGTAAAGGTGATACCAGTTTGACCCTTTTTTAAAAGCAAAAATCAAGTGTTTGCCCCAAAATTCAATATCTTTAAATATGACAATATCATTCTCCCAAAAGTACAAAGATTCAATGCTTCTTTTATTTTGATATCAAGGTAAAAAATGCTTCTTAAACGCACAATATGTAATTGCAGCCGTTAGGGGTCTCTCAATCAAAACAATAACAAAAGACAGAGTGTGATGACGGTGTGAAGTAGCAAGGGATCATGGGAGTTGTTGTCTTCATTGTTAAACAACCATCTTCTCCGGGATAGGATTACTCCAGTGTTAATTGTTCAGGATGTTTTTACTGGGAGCCGAATTACCCGCAGAGGTTTCCTCCTCTCCAAAACAAATGGACCCGGAGATTACAGGTAAAAACACTGAATAAAGCAGTTTCACCTAAAAAATCAGTGTTTCTCTGATGATGTTCAGCGAGCACCAGAGGTCCAGTAGGGGCTGTTAGCCGAGCTGCTGTTAGCCGAGCTGCTGCTAACGTTTGCTCGGTTTATTTCTCTTATAACTTAAATTCCAGATGTCCGACGACTAAAATCTTTCATCTGGCTAAAAGATATAGTTAAAAACGACCAAAATTTATCATGAAAATGTGACTTTAAACTGAATAAAAGTCAATTTATAACAGTTTCTGTGGAACAACCACAACGCCGATGTATTATCTTGTATGTGTATAAGTTACTCTTTGGTAGACGCAATTGTAGTGGAAAACACAACGCCGAGGCATACATCTTGTGCACTATATTCTTTGGTAGAGGGGTATGACGCCATTGACAGGCGACCAAATGAAACGGTCTGAACTGATTAAAAGTACAGATTTCTCTGGGTTTAAAAATTGTTGGAAACATTTGGGATAATGTTAGTACACAACTCAACAAAATATTTAACATAGGTCTAGTTGTTTTTAGACATTTTAATGCGGAATAATTACATATTATAGCTTTAAACCCATCATGTTACACTAAAACTCCACTGTAACCCATCCAATCCTGTGATGCTTTAGGACAAGCAGTTCTACACAGAATGACAAGACATGTTGCTATGATGGTAGTGACTATTGAGTTAGTACTGGATCTCCATTGTCCAGAACCAAAATATCACTCCTGAGCTGTTGTGCTGCTATCGGTATTAGAATGTTATTCACTGCCTTGTGGGCATTTTCAATTTTCATACTGTAAAATATTATATTTGTTTATGTGTCTCGCTGTCCACTTTTCCTATTGTTGTCCATGTTGCTGCCATTTCGAAATGTATATAGCAAAATGTATTGCAACATCAAATATGACTTCTATTAATCAAACTATCCCAATGACACTGTCTCAATGAAACATGAGTTGTTTCAGCAAATGCCCTGAAAAAATGTGTTTATATTCAAGTGACAGAAGCTCTCTCATGGCCACAGGAATTCTGGCTCTTGTTCGTCGGTAGCATAGGAGAAAGTCAGGTGAACTAATTAATTATGAAGCAACATATTCTGCATAGGGAAGAGGTTGGGGTGGATGGTACTGATACATCACCCCTGCATCTCTGGGGTGCTGCTTTAGCTCGTATGTTGGCAGCAGTGGCTGACATTTTCTTGCCAATTCTGTCATCTGTCATTTGTGAAACAAACATAATGATGACAACAATTAGGGCCCTCTTTGTGGCCCAGGGGGCATGTGTGTTGTTAAGAGTCAGAATGATTAGTTTTCGTATTTACATTAAAATAAAATCTGTGGTGAAAGGCTATTTCATTGTCCAGCTTTCATTCATGACCAGTGTGCCAACACCAAAGATTTAACAGATTTTTTTTTTCTAGAAACGTAGAAAAATGTTTTACTTACTTAAAATCATTGTACTTTTTTTCTTACAAGATTTTGATATAAAGACTATAGTAGAAGTCCTCCCTCCAAAATGACCTGTGGAAAACCTAACCAAACCCAACATCCATAAATTAATTTTTCAAAAAAAAAAAAAGGGACTTGATTCAAAGGGATTGAGGATAATTAGACCTGATCCAAAATGCAGAGTCAACCCAAACAGACCTGAACAGAGAGAACTCAAACACTGGCACCAGCATGATATGACATTAGTTAATTTGATTAATTAACAAGCAGCCACTTGGGAAAGAGCAGCAATATAATAACGATCATAATAATAATAATACCTTAAGAACGAATGTAAAGTCATAGAAAGTAAAACAATTTGTTTATATGCTTCAAAGACAAATTTCTATAAATAATTGAAAGTCCTATTCCACTTCCTGTATCAACAATAAAATCTTCTGTACCTGACTGGGCAATCGACAGTCAGAAAACAATGTTGTAATCTATTAAATATCTGTGAATCAAGTTCCAAAAATTTAACAGCATCAATCTTGTAGACTACGCCCACTGACTTTCCTTACATAAGTTTGGCTTCACTTCCCTTGTCAGAACTTGCATACAATAGGAGTAAACAGCTGATTTTACCTCCTTGTTCTCCTTTTCCTTTAACTTGTTCTTCACTTCGACCAAGACCACCTCCATTTTTCTGATCACTTCACAGTTTAGGTATCCAGGATGAGGATGAACGATGACCTCCTTTATTACACAGCTTTGTTGAATACTTGATTCTGATTGGACAATTACGGCATTCTACGGTCTGTTACTTCTGAATAGCAAACCGCTGCTATGAATAACAGACTGTTGCTAAGGACGTAGTTCTGTTCATAGACTCTGAAGGACCACATCCAATCATATCAATCCACAGAAAGAAATCCGGTAAAATTACCAACTATCACTCATCCTCAACACCATGTGGCAAGAAAACGATAGAGATAATGTCTGTGACTGGGCACAGATGTGACGGCAGCCTGAAGAGCTACTGGGCTCCAACCATTACAGAAAGGGAAAAGTTTAGCAAGATCCTGTCCTCCAATCCAGGCAAGGCAGCAGATCTGGTGAGTGCCTCTCTTAGTTGCGTAACACTGCACACTAACTTAAGTGATAAGCGGTAGTGATAATAGTAATATTGTTACCAGTTGTTTGGTCTAATATATAAGCTGCACTGAAAAGACCCGATATGCTGCTGTTCTCCTCTGGCCCCTGGTGCAACAGGTTGTTGCTGTTTAGCAAGATAACACTCTGGTACGTTGTGGTTTCATTCTGTGAGTCGAGGCAGCGATGCTGTGTGTTTTACGCTGTTTTTTTATTCACCATAGGTCCCGTCCTCTAGCAGCTACCTGCTCCCACGTGTTGAGTCTTCTGCCTGATTATTGCGCAATTTGCACATAGGAGAGGTAAATATTGATGTTTGCCTATGTTATGCATTTGTTTGGCAGTGTGAGTTAATTAATTTTAACTGGTTTCTTTTGTAGATACTGACTGCCACTGCTGTTTTGTTTAAACTACACACAAAGAAAACCAACTCTGAACTAAACTAACGAAAAAAAAAACAAAACAAAATCAATCCTTGTCTCGTGAGCCCAGATAAACAGCCACTGTATCCAGCCGACAACGCCAGAATGTGGCCGGGCCCAGCCAAGCAAGGCCCAACTTTGGTTCTGTTAGAATTATAGGTTGCACTGACACATTAATATTCAACTCACACCAGATAAAAGGCCACAGATCCCTTATAATGATACAGATAATGGACTGAGACAAGGAGTTCCCCCAAGATTACAAAATTTATTAATAAAATAATAACTAATAATTTAACAAGAAGTTAAAACAGGAGATTTATTAAATACTGACTACTTTAAAATTGTGCAAAAGTACAAAAGATATTTCAGTAACAATAGACTATTATAAGAAAATGGGAGCGCTAAGGCGTGGTCGGCCATAGCCGCCGACAGGGAGAGGGCAAGTTATACTGGTACAGAGCACCCACCACGCCGCTGTGCCCTACACACACACACACACAGCGAGGCAAAAACCAAAGGGGAAAAAAACTAAATTGTGAAGGAAGTGCAAAAATGACTACCAAACACGCTTTTATGGGGGTGAGAAGCAACAGTGAGGACTCTATCACAAAACCCTCCATCATCTAGGCGGCCACGCTCTCCACAGGTCCACAGGCAGCACTACAACAAAGAAACACTGGTTAAACGACAGCACACTACATTACTGATTTCTTGGGGGAAAATGATCAACTCCACGATGGGCGGCAAGAGGTAACAAAAGAAGAGACCACCTAATGAAACTAAAGGCTAATACCACAAAGAAAAATAAAACAATTAAAGCAAACTAACCAATTGTATTATCAAAGCAACCATGAAAACAAAATATAGAAAAGAAAAATTAAGCTAGACCAAACAAAACAAAACTAATCAAAATAACAAAATGACGCAAAACAAAACAGCAGTGGCAGTTAGTATCTACAGAAGAAACGGGTTAAATTAATTAACTCACACTGCCAAACAAATGCATAACATAGGCAAACATCAATATTTACCTCTCCTATGTGCAAATTGCGCAATAATCAGGCAGAGGACTCAACACGTGGGAGCAGGTGGCTGCTAGAGGACGGGACCTACGGTGAATAAAAAAACAGCGTAAAACACGGCATCGCTGCCTTGACTCACGGAATGAAACCACTACGTATCAGAGCGTTATCTTGCTAAACACCAACAACCTGTTGCACCGGGGCCAGAGGAGAACAGCAGCATATCCGGTCTTTTCAGTGCAGCTTATATATCAGACCAAACAAAATTGACAACCAGGAAAGGGCGGTGCTACAGCCTGTCTAGCCCTACGGTAGCCCAGGAGGGACATTTGCCGGCTACATTTGCACACAGTTCCAACTGTAGAATCTAACGGACTATTTTTTTAGCTTAATTTTTGAATCAATAAAATCATTTCTAAATCAATATTTTGTGTCAAATTTTTTATTTCTTTAGTAAATAGCGAGCGGGAAATTATTGTGAAATAAACCCCTTCAGGCTGATTCAAGATCCCTCCACTTCGCCCTGCATCACCCTGCCAGGGTTCATTTCACATTAATGACTCGCTTGCTGTACATCATCCCTTACTTAATCCGTCCTTTAACTTAGGGTAGAGGGTCCCATTTGTTCACAGGAGGTCCATTTAGGTCAACAAATAGTGTGAAAGTTAACTTTAAAACAGCGACATCTGTGCCCTGGGCAGAAACCTCACTTGGAAAAGAACGACTGAGCCCCACTGCTGGAGCCTGGCCTGGTAGACAGGTCTGTACCCATGGGGTCTGGTTAGGCTCAGCCTCAAGAAACAATATGGAGCCTTTGATAATCTGTCCAAAGCATAATAAAGTGCTTAATTTTTCTAAAGGAAAATCTTCAGGGGCATTGTTGTAATATCATTATTAGCTTTAATGCCAGAAAATGCAGTAAAAGATCAATGATAAACATTCCATAATAATGCTGTGTCATTTTTGTGTGCTGGTCTTAGGTTGTTCTTCTCCTGTTGGAAAATGCACTAAATTATGTCTGCACTTACGGATGTGCATGTTCAAACCATACTGCAGATTTGTCAGTAGAGGTCACTGTCAGTGTCAGACACCAGTTCCATAAAGGAAGAAATGCATCATCAGGAGCTTTCAGTTTGACAGTCTTTATGCAGGTATTGACTTAGTTCTGACCATAACCTACAGATAGCCAACCATAAGTATGATAATTAGCTAATTTCTGCCAATAAATCATAGCTGTCCACCACAGGACTCAGTTTTACTTCATAACAGACTAAGGGGCACTGATGAACAGCCATGGATCAAAAACATCACTCTTCTTATATTCTCCTAACAGTGCTTTCATGTCGCCTATTATAGAAAGAACCATAACAAACTGTCAAATGTAGTCTAGCACATCATGAATTCCAAACTATTTGTGATGTCACAAATCATGCTTGTTGACCCCCCCTAAAATTGGATTGTCACTGAGCTCAGAGAAACTTTCCACTTTCAGCAGATGAATGTGAAAACAAACTCTGTACATACATTATTCTGTACAAGCTCATACATTCAACTGCAGGAACATGAAAAAAAACTGATTTTTGAGTGAAGGGGAGCTTTAATTCCTATTTTTACAATAAATGTTTTTAATTAGCCTTATGGATATAGTATATAAACAAAGGTTGCCTTTGTGTATGTTCTTTACATACAGACCTTGGTTCCTTCCAGCTGGAATTACTATGCAGTGCAAAGCAGAGCTTATGGAACCGCAGTTTGAGATGTGAATTACCAATCTCAGCTTGCACCATAAAAATGTTTTGATTTCCCTGTTTAAAGTGATTTTAGCATGAGTGGTTCTAACTGTAACCTGCAAGTCAGTAACATTAGTGTTAGCTTGTGGTCCTTTGCTATTATTAGTAGCTAAATTATTTTTTTTGTCAAAACAAATTTGCAGCACTTAAATGTGTCCTACAAAACAGGATGGACATGAGTGATGTGAGCTTTCTTTACTTCACACTGAAAAATCAACAGTACTGCTAGCTAACCGGCTAACATTAGCCCTGAGTTTAAAGCCTTTTCATTAACATTTTCTTTTTCAATATTGCTATTAAATGCAATATAATGTTGATAAGTGTCATTCAGTTAGAGGTGAAGATAGCTACCGATAGGAGGGCGGTTTGATCATAAACATAGAAGCCAAAGCAGATAGTTACTGGTAACAACTTGGTTCTGTGTGAACATTAACATGTGCATTTTGATACTGTGCCCCCTTAAAAAAATTGACTGCATGACACCCCTCTATGTCCTACTAAACTAACAAAAGTCTGGAGGCAGGTCTGAAAAGGAAACAAACATAAACATATTAAATATAAATATAAAAGGAACATCCATGCAAATGTGAGTGACCCTGTGCACATTCACCTACATGCAGCAAAGAGATGCATGGTTCCAGCTTTAGTCCTTTGCTTCATCTCTACGTTCAATATGGAAAAAGACTAGATAAAGATAAAAGCAAAAATCTTGTAGTCTGAAGCCATGTTCTGCAGCAATGCTTTCCTCCAGAGGGGCAATAAAGTTATCTTGTGTATCTATGATGTGGATAAATTTAATAGGTTTTAGCTCTTAATTGTTGTTTTCAGTTTATTATGAATATTGTGATAATAGTGTTTACAGGGATACTGTCGTCTGTGATGATCATACCATGAATGTGATGTACAGGGCTCCATGTCTAAATATACAGACACTGGTATTTGTGTTTTCATGTGCATGTGTGTATTTGTGTTTGCTTTATGCTCTTTTGTGTTTTTTGTTTGTTCAGGACTATAAGTGTACAGGTGTGTGTGTGTGTGTGTGTGTGTGTGTGTGTGTGTGTGTGTGTGTGTGTGCGTGTGTGTGTGTGTGCGTGTATGTGCACATGAATGCTCATGTAGTATGTGTTTGTGTGTGATTGTCTCTGAGGGCGATGCTGTTTGTCTCATGTTTTAACTGGATATGACACTCAGTCTATTCCAATCACTGTTTTCAGGAGCTGCTCTACTGAGGTCTGGGCAGATGCCTTTGACAACACAATGACTATATATATATATATATATATATATATATATATATATATATGTATATATATATATATATGTGTGTGTGTGTGTGTGTGTGTGTGTGTGTATATATATATATATATATATATATGTGCACACACATACATACATATATATATATTATCATCAATATATACAATATATATTTATAGTGAGTGAGAGAGAGCATGATGCATGCAACCTCCAAAAAGGAAAGGGGATATTTAATGTTGCATTTAGAGTAAATCAGGCAGGCAGAGAAACAGGCAGCTGTTCCCCAGTGACCTGAATGGGGAGTCACGAGAGAATACCCATTTGAGCTGCTCTCCGCTAAATGCACTCTCATATTAATATTTTAGAATCACCCATAATGCTGCTGGAGAAAAAAGAAAAGAGGTCCAGAAGGAGGAGGAGGAGACATACATCAATTTGCCCAAGGTCCTCACTCCAGGAACTTGAAATAGAGGGATATTTTGCCATTAGATGAAATAGTTCATTATGCCAGCTTCTCAGGAGCATATAAAGCAGCCTGTCTCTTTTTTTCACAAACACACACATGCACACATACACACACCCACGCATGTGTGCACGCACCCATGCACCCACACACATCATGCAAAGACATGCATCATCTGCTCAGCTCAGTGAAGAACTGAGCCACACCTTGGTGTGAGCCTGGGTTGCTGTTGTTACATATGAGGTGTATGGAAGGCCAGAGCAGTCATGCTTCAAAATGTTTCAGTGTTGTATATTCATGTGATAGATAGATATTTTGTGACATGACATGCTTTGTTTTTTTGGAAATATGTCTCTCACAATTTCAATAAAACTGGATCACTGGATGAAAATTATTCTGATGTTGTAATCATCGACATAAGGTCAGCAGAGATACATCCTTGCTGGCTGTTCACATTAAACATCAGCAAATAGCCGCAACCAAACAAAGTCCCTGTTAAATTTCTGGATAATATTTCTTTGCGGATGGAATTCTAAATCATGATCCCATTTTACTGTAACGTCACAAGATTCACATGATTCCAGTAGTTACACAGCTGTCAAGATGTCATGTGACTTTTTTTTTTCTAAAGAAAAAATCTGATCTGTGCAGTATGTTGATGATTCAGCATTTTTTCATTGAGAGGACATTAAGCAAATTTCCATATATTATCAAAAATATCAAGCAGAATCTCCTGTGGAATCACCAGCTTACCATGGGGTCCTGACTCCACAGTTTAAGAAACTCTGTTTACAGTGTAATGACCAAATTAGACATATGGCCTCGCACAACCCTGTTTCTAAATGTCTAATGTTTTTTTCTGAATATGCTTTTTAAAAAATTTACAGCAATTGCCACCTGGATTATATTTCACTGGCAACATTTCTTTACACAAACATTTTGCATCCAAAGAACAACACTTTGACACCAGACCAGCAAGTGTGTTCTGAGTCCCACATACATTTAGGCTAAAGCACTTAGGTTACGGAAAAATCATGATTTAGCTAAATATTAAGGAAGTAAGCACATCCCTCACATCCCAATCATATTTGCGGTGATGATATATGCCAGTTTATTGATAATGGTAATTATAGCAAATGCTAATGCTAAAAAGAATGTGTGATTTGATAAGATCCAGGCCAGCTCAACAAAGCAAAGTGTTTGGTCCTCTCAGTTTGTTAGCCCTCCATCCATCACCTTGCCGGATACTTACTTTTACACATTTCATGTGAAATTCATTAGCATATCATTGACGGTGACCATAATTGTTTAATGACTCATTAATAGCTAACACAGTAATTAGCATCAGTGGCATAATTATATGTAGTGGGTGAAGCATTTTGTTTGGAATAATTATCACAATTGACAGCCTTTTCCACAAACAAGCAGAACCCTGAGAGGCAGTGGAGGGTGTACACAAACTGCTGGAAACACAAACAATATACTCCATCTGAGAAGCAACGTGACTAAACATAACACACAAATAAAACAACAACCACAAACATGCTGAGCCCAGTTCAGGGCTACAGCCAGCATTTTACAAATACTGAGGTCATAAGTCCAAATGCAGCAAACCCCACCCCTGCAGACTACTTTGATCAGAAGCCATTTATTCTAAACTGTGACATTTTTTCTATCAATCTAGGTTTTTGAAGAACGTTGTATTTGTACAATTTATTATTCACTTACATGTGCAGAACAAACTGCTCCTAAAACCACCATATTTTCCTAATAAATAAAAAATATATTCTTGTTTGTCATATTTAAATTTCCTATGGCTTATGTGTTTTTCTGCATTTCAAAAATGTTTCCAGTGTTGGAGGATTTGCAGATTTCCAGTAGTGGAGCAGTTTTGTTTTAATAAATGTAATGGGGAAAAGGGAACTACCAAAATCCAAGTGTATCCCATGTTGATTTGCATAAAAAGATAAAATACAATGCAATTCAACCGCAGGAATTTGAGGAGAAAATTATAAAATTAAAACATTTATTTATTTTTATTTTATTTAACCTTTATTTCATCAGGCAAGGCATTAAGAACAGTTTCTTATTAACATAACACATCAGTAAAGCATTTACATATAATGTGCACAATTACGAAGAAAACATAAAAAGTAATGTCTCTATTACTGGAACAAAACATTATGGACATAATGTAAATAAATTAAGAGATGTGAAAGCAGAGCATGCATACATGCATAAAGTGCCAGGAAGCAGAGATGTGCAAAAGAAAAAAACAAAAAACTGTACAGTTACTGTCTATTCACAGATGAGTTGATTAAAATGTATACAGTGTGCCATTGCCATCATATTTTGTATGATTTTGATTTTTCTAATTAATTAACTGAATTTCAATTGTTTTTGCAGTGTAAACACTTTCCCTTGTTTTTGCTTAGCATACATTTCTTGCTGATGTGGTCTATTAAGTAAGCTCTATTACAGCTATGTCCTGCCTGTTTTTAGTGTTGTGTGACTTTGAGAATATGTTTGAATTGTGGCATTGAACATGGCTCCATATAAATAAATGAAATGAGATAGATAAATAAGCCCTATCAGTATTTTTTTACAATATAAATTACATATATATATAAAAACTATAAAGAAAAAATATGTAATCTGATAATTTAGATAACATTATAAGAAAACATTACATCAGATTTATTTGGTGTCTAGTATACAAAAATTTCTATATACACTCAAACATTCGTATGGCTACATAATAAACATGCATACATGAATAGATGTAATATCAAACAGTTATGACATATTTGATTGTAGTTTACTGTTCATAAATTTGGGACTAACATTAGGACTAACATTTAGTCACAGGGTTACTCTTTTGTCCTATGGACGGTGCCTTTAAAGAAACTGGAAGCAGCCTCATGTTCACCCTGATGAAGCAAATGTAGCTGAAAACACTGTGGGGAATAAATGTGATAGAAGCATTGTACAGCCTGATTTATTTCAATGAGCCTGCAGCTCGGTGTGCTCTGTGAATGTGAAATTTATTGACAGTCCACAAAAACATTTCTTGGAAAATAAAAAAGACATTTAGTAAAGGAAAGCCCGACTGTAAATGGATGAATACAAACACCATGATGTTGGCTGAGCAGACAAAGACATGGAAACATTCTATAAAACCCACAGCACTTCAGCTCAGTCTGTCTGTTATCTGCCTCCTCTCCTCTGAAACACAATTATGTGACCATTGGCAAACACTGGTGCCAAACACAGCCATTTTTCCTCCTTGCCACCAGATGGTTCCATTGAGAATAGAGTCAGGCCCACTGTTTGTCTTCTACTTAGAGCTGGGGTCGTAATGGAGTCACTAATGATTATAAAACACCTGCTCTGAAAATAAAACAAACAGAAACACTGGCCAGGGCCGAGAGCTAAATACCTATGTGATCAGGTTGAAAAGGTACTGGGCTTGTGCTTGGCTAGTACTTACGCAGGGACACAAACCTTCAGCAGATGTCCCACCTATAGAGGTAAGAGGCTGCAACCTCAACCACAAGAAGCAGACACACAAACATCCTCACATTCAGTCTCCATAATACCTAATTGGCTGTTTGCTCAATGAGGAGAAAGGCTTGTGTCCACAAAGGGGTCATGTCTGTGATGGTCTGTGGTCTCTTTGGATGCCAGCTAGGGTTTCATGTGGTTTAGAGGTTATCAATGCCCCAAAGCTGCCTTAAAATGGAAATGTTTGTACAGTGCTATGACAAGTATGAGACGGCAATAGTGGTTAAGCAATAAGTGACACACATGCAACTATTTCATATTCAGTGTTCTGTTTATTGTTTCTCTATTAATGGATTCAGCATTTAAAACCATGTCAGTTAAATTTTAATCACATTATAGCTGAAGAGTTTGGGTTTATCTCAGTATACCTGCTTTATCAAACACGCCCTAGGCCAGGATTTGCAACCATGATTGGTTGAGACACATCCAAAATTGGTGATCAACCTACAGGAGGTCAGCAAGAATGTGAAGCTGCTGTTAAGTTGCTTGTTACAGGTTAATTTACATTGGTAATATTCGTAGATATTGTGGTATATTATATATTTTATTATGATTAAATGAGAAACACACAAATTAATCATTTTCCATGTCTACAGTACACACCTCAACTTTATGTAGTCAAAAGAAATATAGATTTCTTTAGAATTACTTTTGTGTTTCTGCCATTGTTTTGGTGTCTTTGGTTGAACTACACAGTCCACTCCTTCATCTCAGAAAAAAACATGTCATATTACTTATCTTACAATTAAGTACAAATTTCTTTTGGGAAGAGACTGATCATAATTTGATAAAATTTCAGTTGCTCATGACCAATGTCAGTAAATAGATTTGCTAACATCGCTGTCAAACATAAACAGCTATTTAAAAGACCTATGTGGTTAAGGTTAGGGACTGATTGTAGCCATGCTTAAAAAGAACATTGACTATGATTCAGCACCAAACTCCTCCCATATGATGTTTGGGTGCTCTGTAACAATGCCTCTGACATACAACAGTCATAATTCACATAGCCGCTAGAGGTCCTTGAATCCACGGGAAACAGTGGAAAAAGGCTTCCCAAATTGGATCAATGAAAATACTCAGAAAAGAGGGAGGGCGCCATGAAAAGCAAAAAAAATCTCTTACTTTTTGCATTTTATGGCTTGTTTTTTTGCTAGAGGTCTTTGTCAGGTAAATGTAAATATGTCATTTTTAGGCATTTGAACTAACAACTAACTGATGCTGTCATTATTTGGGAGGACAGTAGACTCGGACCGTAGAGAAGTGGATCGTGCTGCAATATTGATACCCCCCCCATTGTTACTGTTTAAATGCAAGCTGACTACAGCTGCCATCCATAAAGAAGCAAGACACAAACTTTAAAATGATATCCCTGGCAGTGTGGAGAAGCCTTTCAAGCAAAATGTAGACCATTATGTAACTGAACAATTAAACAAATCGTTTAAATCATTGTTATTCATTGTTATAAAATATAGGTAATATTTTGGTGTGCAAATATGCATGTAAAATATATGAATATTGATCTCATTCTAAATACAAAGACAAATCAATATTTATGAATAACTTTGTCTCAATTTATTGATTCCTGAAAATGTTTTTCTGTCTCAACAATATGATGTCATTCTATGATCACCAATGTTATTGGTAAATTTTGACCCTACACAGGATCAGCAGGTATGGAATTTGGATGGATGAATGAATGAATACTACTGATTAACTTATGAACAATATGCTGACAATTAAAGTCATCAGGATATAACATTTATTCTTAGAAAAAGAGGAAACATGTCCCCTCTGAATATCTTTTGTGGCTTAAAACAAAGACTCCCGGGTTTCTGTAACCCTGAAACATACAGATTAACAGGCTGAAAAACTGCATGTGGGTGGGGGTGGGGTGATGCTGGAGCTTCCCCTCCCCTCTGGTCTTCAACATCTCAATCATGTCTCCTGGGCTCCGCCCCTTTGTATTAGCCCCCAGAAAGTGATGGGCATCCTTTCACTGGCTGCCTGACCTCTAGTAATCCTGTTTCACAAACCAGCTCACTGCTGAAGCCAACACAATGGCAGGCGCTCAGCCTTCACCCAGTCAATATTCCAAGAGACTTGATAGAGCAAATTAGTATCCTTTGGTAAGGGCATGACCAAAGACCTTTTCAGCACCCTACCAGAATCAATAAAGACCAGAAAACAGCGTGTTTCTTTCTTTTTTGCCCTTTTACTTCCCTTCCCTTCCACTTTGTGTGACTTCTATCCAGGGTTCAAGCTCTGGTGTGTGTGTCCAACAAACTGCCTCCACTATTGGGTGGAGATCAAAGGTTAAAATGCCTGATGGTCAGTGTGTAATCAAGTTTTCACTCCTGCTTGTAGTAAAAGAGTTGTTACATGATATACTGTATGACTAAGGCTGGTGAGTGGCCATAAAAAGAAAAATGATTAAAAAAAAATTAATGAAAAGTGAAGTTAGAGATTTTTGGGTACCAGGTAAATGCAAAATATACTTTACATATTTTATTTTAATTTCTTTAAAGGATAAGTCTGGTGATATTTAATATTGTTCTTATTGTCAACAATCTCATGGAAAGGCTAAATCCTTCAATAAATGGAAATATTGTGTGTGCATTGTGTGTATCAAAGCCTGATATATCTTATTCCTTTGTACCATAGAGCTCCATTGTTGTCTAAAAGCTATTAAAAACACAACAATGAGCCACACTGCTCCACTGGGTGACATGTTCAATTGAATATTTCTTACTGTTTGAGTAATGTTTGCTTAAAAACTACAGCTGTTTTTGGAAAGGAAAATACTGAGCCTTTGTTAAAAAATTTTTTACTATTGCTTTTAAGATTTATGTCCTCAGTAGGAACCGATGGGCTTGGAGATGAATGTCATAGAGTAGAGAAGTCAGAAAGTACTAAGAGTGACTATTGTTGGTTTTACTCTTTTCATGGGTTTTGTTGACATGAAAGAGAATATAAAATAACAGCAGATTTATCAGTTGAGAAAGGGGGAATAAAACATAACAGGAAGCCATTTTAAACACAAAAACTATACTTTCGAACATATGTACTCGCTGATCTCAGTCTTTAAAATGTCACTGACTTTAAGACCATTTCAATGGCCAGTGTACTTCATAACTACTTCTTTGTCTGTATTCATGTATGTGTTCCTGCTCCACGTATGCACAGGCATATGCATGCATGTTTGCATTTGTACGTATGCACATGTTCAAATGCACTTATACAGTATGTATCTGTATGAAATATGTATTTGTACAGCTACATAGTCTATCCATGTGTGTATAAGCATATTAACTGTATGTCCGTGTCCTTTATGTTTTCTTGCTCTTCTTTTGGAATGTGATATACATTTGCAGCATATTCTGCAAGTATTTCTCAACTTATAGTATCAAATAAATTTATATCTGTTTTTTCTTTTTTTCCTTTCTTTTCTTTTCACATGTAAGATTGTTGTCTATTGATGATAAAAATGGTGTGTCTAAAACACGACATAAAGTTTATGGCCTTCCTATTAAAAATAAATATTAGGAAACATGAACAGGTATCATAACGTCAACAGATATTTGTGTTTTTGAATTATTATTTTGTTTTAGGAGACTCAGAGATTGAAACATAGATTGACATCAAAATCAATCAAAAATATTCTTCAGATATGCAGCAAACCTCTAAAAGCATAAATCTGCAAATAGCAGCAAAAACCAAACACTTTGTGATGTCAAATTCCAAGTCATCATGTTTCATGTGGAAACAAAATCTGTCATGCAACTTTCATCAGTTTTATCACTTTTATCATTGTAACTTAAAAGTTCTATATGTAGGAATCAGAAATTTCTTCTCATTAGTGACACCTGTGGCTGTTAAATAAGCTGTAGTGAATATCCTGGTGCTAGCACTTGCGTGCATGCTCTATTGCAGGTGATGTCTTTTTCTACACTTACACTTTTTCCTCGCTTACACTTCTCATAATTACATAAAAGATCTCTAACGTGTTTTGCACTGTGTTTCTTGAATAGATCATGCTCTGCATGTACTGTTCTAGTGAACTGTAAAAAGATTCTTAGAATAGAGATAAAATGCTGATCACTTCACTTTTCTATGCAGCCTAAATCACAAAAATAGAAAACTAAGTAGTAGGGATGTGCAGAGATGTATCTCTTTTCCATTTTATGTAACATTTATCACATCAAGTCTATGTAACCAACACAACTTGTTCAGTATTACCACCAAGCTATAATTGAACATTTTTAGGTGTAGTGCATGGTTAATTTTACTCAGTGTGGTAAATAGCACTCTATCAGTGAAGCCATGGCTGTTGTTGCAAAACTGTTTTAGTGTTAAGAGACACACTTTTGAGAGTGGCCTATACTGCCATCAGAGAGACAACAGGGACGTTTGTTTGAGCCATGCATCAGTTATCATGTGCAGACAAAAGGTCTTTTGCATTTTATAAACATAGCACAAAAAGTAAGGAAATTTGTGTTTGGTACCTGGGGGTACCAGAAGCTCAAAACAAGAGTCAATAGCAACAGCAAAATAAGCTGTTTGGCACTGGCAGAGAAGATTTGGCAAATTTTTCATTGGCGCAAGACACATACTCAGCTCTGCTGCTCATCCCACAAATGCATGTTCCTTACAAATGTGGCACCATTTAAAAGGGAAATAAACAGGCTTTCCAACGGTATAAGATTTATTGCCAAGAAGCATTGTTAAAACAAAGAAATAATCTACCAAACACAAATTCTAATCTACCAAAACTTTTTGTGCTATGTTTATAAGTCCAATGCAGCAAAGAGCAGAACATGTTTCTGATGATGTTTCAGAACAGTGATTTCCGTTGTTGTGATGAAAAAAGATTAGGTCTGGTTAGGTTTAGGCACAAAGAAAACTTGGTCAGGTTTAAGAAAAGATCATGGTTTGGGTTGAACTTACAACTTCGTAAAGGGTAGGGGACGTTTGTCGCCATGGTTACAATCAACTAACTGTCATGCTCATGTTTGAAGAAACCAACGCTGACTGACAGTAGGAAACAGTCTGAATAATCTAGAATAACATCACCTGACATCCTCCTTTGCTGGATGGACAAGAGTCATAATTGCCATGGCTTCTGGAGGATGCTGTTACTTCAATGTAAACATACTGTTTTGGGGCATTTGCTGAAACAACTAATTCTGTTATTTTTGACTCTGTAAATCCTGTTCTGCATTTGCATGTTATGGCCCATTTACTACTACATATGTTTACATTACTGCTTCCCCTTTTCCAAAGCATGCTGTGTTTCAATTTTAGGTAAACATTGGCTGCCATTTATATGGTATCATAATCAAGTTGCAGAGACCGGAAACTTCAATTTATTATTCTCAGATAATATGAAAACAACGACAACAACAACAACAGCAACAACAAAACCAAAATTTAAAAGGCAAACATTAACATTAATAATGACATTAAAACATTAAAAAGACAATATATATATATATATATATATATATATATATATATATATATATATATGTATGTATATATGTGTGTGTGTGTGTGTGTGTGTGTGTGTGTGTGTGTATATATATATATTCTCAATAAATTTCTCAGGACATTGGCTGGGAAAAGCACATATAACACATCTCATTGTCTGCAATAATGAAACACTGCTCCTGACTTTAAATATGAGTTAAAACATGGACTGTCCTTGGTGAAACTGATGTGCACACACCTACTAATGATGGTTTCAGGGGTACCAATTACACATGCTTGGAGCTTCCTGACACATTTATGACAGTAAGATCCTCCCCTCCTGCTGTTCAGCTCTTTTGTCCCATGAGGAATGTCTCTCAATTGGCAATATTCAATAATCACCACTAGGACCTCACAGTGTGCTGTCTGCTCAGGCAGGTGTTAGGACACTCCACAGCAAGTCACTAGTTCACTCTAGTCTATCCTGTGCTAAGCACCATGTTCAACCCTGTAGCTCCACCAGGCTATGCCCTCCAAACACACACCTACATCACTACTACATATGATGTGATCTGTTCCTCCTAATGAGAGAGAGGTCAGAGAACCAGATCACTGGGCAGGGTATTGACAGTTACATATGATCAATAGATTTGATCATAACAATATTTCTTTAAATATTTTTTGACATTTTACAACATGATGCACACAATTTTGAGTAGTTACTAAAGAATGAATCAGGAATGAATCAGTGACAACCTGATAATTGATGAATCATTAGTAAGTAGTTCTTGAATAACTCTGAATCAAGGACTATGCAGTAGATAATGATAAATTACTAGAGAACAGACTGGGAGATACTATATTAATGAAGGATTAGGTAATGATCAGTTCATTTGTTCATCTGTAAATCAACATACTGACCACTTTCTTCATGAGTTGAATGATTCCTCATTACTTTGACATTATCTTACCATTACTTATCTTTTTTGGCCCCAAGTATAGCATCATCCTACAAAACTAACCAGTAGCTAGAGGACTTACTGGGGATTTCAGTTTTTTCCTTAAGCGTAATTTCTTCTTCACTTCTTTTTTTTTAAATCAATGTGGATATACCACAAAAAGAAGAACACTATCACTGCTCACTAAATCTTGGCAGAAATAAAGATCAATTAAGCTATTACTACAAAAAGGTAAAAACTTGAAAAAGTTGGTGTGGCGAGTTGGTGTGTCTGTTGTTTTTGACAGTTATACAGTATGGCCTTCAACATATGTGGGTTATGAAGGGGATTCCTACACACAGGTATATACTATACATGTGAACTTTTGCACTTGGCAGATTCCTGAGTGTATGGTGGATGCCACTGGGTCAGATATTTGTGAAGATGAGCAGCAGGAGATTGGCAGTGTTTAGTGGCTGCACTTTGTCACAACAGATAAATGACACCTTTCCCTCTGAGCAGCCAGCCTTTGTGAACTTGTCTGCTCTGATAAAGAATCAATAGTGTTGCTGCTTCTCACAGGAGGCTGCCTACAGGCCGATCACTGCCTGTTTGTAGACAGCCATGCTGTGACCATTCATGTCAGTGTTAGGCTTAAGTAAACAAGCTGCCATTAATGTCCCTGTAAACATGCACAGGAACATCCATCCATCCATCCATCCAGTCAGCCAGCCAGCCAGCCAGTCCAAAGTTTCTTCTCTCCAGGCCAATGTCCTTCCACACCAGGAAAGATTATCCTTCCATCATTATACAGTGCTGCTTGAAAGTTTGTGAACCCTTTAAGTTTTTCTCTATTCCTGCATAAATATGTGATCAGGTTTTTTTAAGTCCTAAAACTAAATAAAGGGAACACAATTAAACAAATGAGACAAAAACATTAAACTTATTAATTTATTTATTGAGGAAATTTATCTAATCTTACATGTTCATCTGAGGCAAAAGTGTGTGAACCCTTGCTTTCAGTAACTGGTGTGACCCCCTTTTGCAGCAATATCTTCAACCAAACATTTCTGGTAACTGTTTATCAGCCCTGCACATCACCTAGAGGAATTTCAGCTCATTCCTTCTTACAGAACAGTCTCAATTCAGGGATGTTAGTGGGCTTCTTTGCATGACCTGTCCGCTTCAGGTCCTTCCACAGCATTTCTGTAGGATTAAGGTCAGGACTTTGACTGAGCCATTCCAAAACATTAACTTTCTTCTGCTCTAACCATTCTTAGAACAACTTGTGTGTTTAGGGTTGTTGTTTTACTGTATGACCCACTTTCTGTTGAGCTTCAGCTCACAGACCGATACCTTGACATTTTCCTATAGAATGTGCTGGTACAACTTGAAGCGGTTTGAGCAAATTTAACTCAGTCAAGTCTGAGTGAGACACACTTGCAACCCCACAAAGGATACATGTTTTCACTATGACCCCAGGTAATGTTCCAAATACAGATAAACCACAGACACACCACTTAATCAAAATAAAGTAATTTCCACCACACCACCACTTGAATTTTCACAAAATTATATTAGAGCACAATTAGACAAAACAAAATTCGTCGATAAATCAGTCCAGGTCCATAAAAATTATAAAGGAAACAAGTGGTCAACTTCGGGTTTTCCCAGTTTGTCAGTTCAGTTCAGTTCAGTTCATGAAACAAAAATAATCCACCTCAGGTTCTCCCGGTATCCCCAAAACACACTCAAAACAAGGAAGTAAGCTCAGTTCATACAGTCCATCAAAACCCCAAAGCCCCAGTCAAAAAGAAAAGATAAGATAACGAAAAGAAAACACTTAGACATCCGGCTTCAGCCAACTCATGGTTTCGGTGTAAGTGAGAAAAGTGTGCAGTGTCCGGAGTCGTTAAGACGCCAGATACTCTGCAATTTCCGTGGAGAGGACAAGATGCATTTTCCAAGCTGCACGAGGGCACACAAGGCGAATATGAATCGACGCGGACTGAAACACATGCAGATTGCCAGAGATAGGCTTACAAACGGAGGTTAAACGTCTCCCCTGCTCCTCACTTGTCGGCGTCAGACGCCATACTGAATTTTTCATCACCTGATATGTAAAATGTAAGAGGCCGGACTCCGCGGGAGTGGCAGAACGGGGCTATATGACTAGCTGACTGAGCTAGCAGGGTGTGGAGGTGAGTAAACAAAACACAATATGGGCGATCACATAACATAACATAACATATTAAGAGTATGAATGTATGGTTTTTAGATGATACATAAAACAAATCATATAGTCATGAAAATAACACAAATGACAAAGAAATAAAAAACTTTCAAATCATCATTAAACCATTATTTACCAATACCCTGTATAACGTAGTATGTTAATTGACATAACTATCATTAATTATAATTTGGGTGATCGCCACACTCTTCCCCCCTTGAAAAAAAAGAAAAAAAAGACAAAAAACGAAACAACACAACCTCCAAGATAGGGCAACATTAATGCCAGCCCATTGGTTTTCTCTTTTTTTATAGGTCTATTAGGCTTTTATCCTCCTCTACTGACTCAAACTCTTGCATTTTCACTTTCTCAGGGGAACGAGATGTTGGCATAGCAGGACTTACTGGAAACCCAAATAAATCCTCATCCACGGTTTCTGCTTCAAATATCTCCTTCACCTGCTGTTTTTGCTGCTCTTCCACTTGTTGTGCCATGGGATAACAAGGTCTGAGGAGGGAGATATGTGCAATCTGTCGGTCTTTTCCACTCTCCTCCAGCACCACCTCATAGTTTAGAGGTCCAACTTGCTGAAGTACACAGTAGGGGCCCTTCCACTTGGGAGCAAGTTTTGCTGTGAATGCTTTTTCAGCCTTGGAAAAGGGATGGGTTCGTAGCCAGACTCGAGTCTTGTCTTCCAAAATCATCTCTTTGCGATGCTTATCATAGTTTCTCTTCTGTCACTTACGGGCCAGAGAGGTTCTTCGAGACAAAAGCTTTGAGGTCATCGAGCTGTGTGATATTTTGGTAGACTGAAGAGTCAGTTAGGGCATTTCTGGGCTGTAGCAAGACATCCAGCGGTCCCCTGAGTGGTCAGTGTAAGTTGAGTTCAGCTGGTGTAACTCCTGTGGACTCCTGTACAGCAGAGTTCAAGGCAAACCTGAATTCATGCATACAACCCCCCCCCTGCTGGATGGGATATGTATAGTCCTCTTACTGATCCTTTTGTTTGTGCTCTCTCTCCCAGGTGGCCTGAGTGGATAATTGACGGGAGGGCCTATAAAGAGGGAATGAAGGGCTTGGACTCTCTCTCTCATCTTCCCAGCCTGATCAGCATTTTTTGGCGGCATCATTTGGTGGTTTTGAACACCCACAGGAGCGAGGAATGATCTGTAACCACCATAAAAAGGCGCCCTTCCAAGTATACTCTCCACTTTTCTACAGCCCAAACTACAGCCAGACATTCCAGCTCCATAGTAGAGTAGTTTTTTTCAGCTGGGTTAAGACTGTGGCTGCCATAAGCCAGGATTTCTTCAGTCCCTAGGTCAGTACATTGAACAATCACTGCACCAAGCCCTACCTCACTGACATCGATGTAAACCAGAGATAGATAGGAGATCAAAGTTTGGATGTCCCAGGATAGGAGGATTCGTTAAGCGCTCTTTGAGAGTATCAAAGGCAGTTTGACATTCCGGGGACCAGCAGAACTTGACCCCCTTTCTTTTCAGGGCATTGCAGGTTTGGCACAAACCAATGGTACCATCCTGCCATACCCAGGATCCGCTCCAGAGATTTCTTGTTGGTGGGCACTGGGAAGTTCTGGACAGCCTGGGTTTTTTCTTGTTCCACCTGAACCCCATGTGAAGACACAACAACAAGGAATGTCAAGGAGGTACAGAAGAATTTACTCTTCTTCACATTGACAGTGAGCCCTGCCTGTCTGAGTTTGTCCATAATGGCTTGGACGTCCTTGAAATGTTGTTGCCAGGAGTCAGAATAGATGATTATGTCATCCAGGCACACAAAGCAAGTCTCTCCCTTGAGTTCACCTAAGACCATCCATGTCCATGAGCCGTTGGAAGGTGGCTGGTGCATTTTTCAGGCCAAAGGGCATTACCTTGATCTGGTACAGGCCATACGGACAGATGAAGGTGGTCATGGCTCGAGATTTTGGATCCATCTCCACTTGCCAGTATCCACTGTTAAGGTCTGGAGCTGTGAATACGGTGGCTCCAGCAAGGGACTCAAGGATTTCCTGGATGGTAGGGAGGGGATAGATATCAGTAAGAGTTCTGGCATTGGGTTTTCTGTAATCCTCACAGAACCTAGGCTTTCCACTTTTCCTGGGGATTATCACCACTGGAGAAGCCCATGGGGAAGATGAAGGTTCTATTACTTCACTTTCCAACATTTCATCCAGAAGCTCCTTTAATACCTTCTGCTTTGGTGGAGAGAGACGGTAAGGTTTCTGTTTTATCGGCAAATCCTCAGTCATGAAGATTTGATGTCTAAGCAGTCCAGTGCGCCCAACCTTGGTGGTGCAGACATTATCGTTATAATGCAACATCTCTATAAGTCTCTCTCTCATTTCTTCCTCCAGGTGCGAGCCTTGAAACTGCCTTTTCAAAAAGATCTGATATGTCTGGTAAGGGAGGTTGTAAGATCTCCGGGGCATTTGCTAAGAAGAGAGCAACATGGTTGTCAGCCCCCTCCCCCTCTAGTGTGCCGGGGTGAGAGGCTTGGAAAAAGCACCTCGGAGAGTGCGCCTGATTTGAATCCCCTTTTTCCTTTGGTCATACTGTGCCTGGCTCAGTTTGTCCTTCTCCAGCTGCTGCCTCAGTCTGACCAATTCCTCCACTGTTTCCACCCTGCCTCGCAGTTTGCTGGTCATACGGGGATTGATTTTCCTGAGGATAAGCTTTATGATAGCCTTCTCTGTAATGTCAGGCCTCCAGCGACAGCATAAGGAACGGTACAAATAAGCAAAGTCTCTTATACTCTCACCCTCTCCTTGAACCCGTGTCCATACCCTTTCTGCCAGCTCATCCTCATAGTCCTCAGACAAGAAAGCAGAGAGGAACTTGGACTGCAAGTCCTTCCATGTATGTATAGCCACACGCATCACATCCCACCAATCCCTTGCAGTACCAAACAGCACATTCCTGAAAGTCACCATCAACTCCCCATCAGTAAGTGGATTGAGGGCCAAGAAATCTTTGCACCTGTCCAAGTACAAAAGCGGGTCAGGGCTGTCCTCCATCCTGCCAAAGGTAGGGAACTGCAGTTTAAGAGGACACTTCCCCATGAATCGGCGGCCCAAATCCCCTGAGATGGGAGAGTCATCTGGTGAACATTGCAGACTCTCCGACAATCCTGCATGCATTGTTGACTGCAGCCGATGCCGCTGAGGAAGTGCCACCTGTTCACCACCAGGACAGGTTTGAACCGAGGCATCGGCCAGTGCTTACACACGGAGACTCTGTGTTCTCATAGTGAACATCTCAACCACCATCCCCTCCAGACGTTGGGAGCACTTTCAGACCTCAGATTGCAGGTGCGTGATAATCTGTACCATGGGACTTAGGGTTTTTTTCATCTCCTTCAATAGGTCTGCATGGTGGTGTTGCAAACGCCAGTTCAATGTAGCTGAATACTGATCGCAAACATACTTGAACTGTTTGTCCATGGCTGACCTCAACTGTATCATTTGCTCCTCATAGTATGCGGTAAGGTCCTTTGTCAAACCACTTAGAGCAAGTTCATCCTTATGGCTGCTTTGTTCTCTTGAAATTGACTGGAATTCTTCCTGGATGTGTACATGCAGAGATTCCTGGGCCAAGTGCTTGAGCCCTGAACCAGTGGCATCCTCCGATGAAGCAGCACTGCCTTGAGGCAAAGCAAGCAAAGGCAGTGACAAGTTGGAGTCCCCACACAAATCCATGTCCAATAACGAGTGACTTGTTTTTGGTGAACCAGAGATTGGTAAAGGGTCTTTCAATACTCCAGCATTTAACACAGAACTTTCTGTTTCAGGTCCTGTTTTGTGACCCTCAGAGGGAAACTCCAAGATATCCTCCAGAGCTGAAGTCATCATTTGCACACAGACACAAACGCAGCACACAACCAGTTATGATTCCTTGCAGTCCTTTCGTTTGTTTGCCTGAATGGATGTTTGTTCCCCAGTGCTTTGTTGTCCACATGCAATGAAACACCTTCTCCAAACACAGTCCTGTGTTTCGCTCAGTCCTCCTTGTCCACCACAATTTGTTGGAGTATATGGCCTTGCAATATCAGTGTTCAGCCTTCAATGGATAGACGGCGGATTTCTTTCTCCTCTTTTTTTTTTCTTTTTTTTAAAATTTTGCCTTTTTCTTTTTTTTGTGTTTTCTATGATTTTTCGTCCTTGTCTAATGTTATTATACTTATTGATTTATTTATCTAGTTTTTGTCCTTTTTTATTTTGTCTTATTTTATTTTATGGTTTAGTATTTGGATTTTTTTTGTTCATTTAGTATTTCAAGGTTCTTTTGTCATTGGACACCATTTATTTATGTAGCGGTTTGAGAAAATTTAACTCAGTCAGGTCTGAGTGAGACACACTTGCAACCCCACAAAGGATATATGTTTTCACTATGACCCCAGGTAATGTTCCAAATACAGATAAACCACAGACACACCACTTAATAAAAATAAAGTAATTTCCACCACACCACCACTTGAATTTTCACAAAATTATATTAGAGCACAATTAGACAAAACAAAATTCTTCAATAAATCAGTCCAGGTCCATAAAAATTATAAAGGAAACAAGTGGTCAACTTCGGGTTTTCCCAGTTTGTCAGTTCAGTTCAGTTCAGTTCATGAAACAAAAATAATCCACCTCAGGTTCTCCCGGTATCCCCAAAACACACTCAAAACAAGGAAGTAAGCTCAGTTCATACAGTCCATCAAAACCCCAAAGCCCCAGTCAAAAAGAAAAGATAAGTGTCGAAAAGAAAACACTTAGACACCCAGCTTCAGCCAACTCACGGTTTCGGTGTAAGTGAGAAAAGTGTGTGGTGTCCGGAGTTGTTAAGACCCCGGATACTCTGCAATTTCCGTGGAGAGGACAAGATGCATTTTCCAAGCTGCATGAGGGCACACAAGGCGAATATGTATCGACGCGGATTGAAACACGCGCAGATTGTTAGAGATAGGCTTACAAACGGAGGTTAAATGTCTCCCCTGCTCCTCACTTGTCGGCGTCAGACGCCATACTGAATTTTTCGTCACCTGATATGTAAAACGTAAGAGGCTGGACTCCGAGGGAGCTGCAAAACGGGGCTATATGACTGACTGACTGAGCTAGCAGGGTGTGGAAGTGAGTAAACAAAACACAATATGGGCAGTCACATAACATAACAACATATGTATGAATGAGTATGAATGTATGGTTTTTAGATGATACATAAAACAAATCATATAGTCATGAAAATAACACAAATGACAAAGAAATAAAAAACTTTCAAATCATCATTAAACTATTATTTACCAATACCCTGTATAACATAGTATGTTAATTGACATAACTATCATTAATTATAATTTGGGTGATCGCCACAAACTCATTATTACTTTAAAGTCCATGTAAAGCAATAATAAATATGTGTTTTGAGTTTATCACACCACTGAAAAAATGTGTAATGTAACCACTCAGCCAAATTTGAACAATTAAAAAAATCGCTAAGTATATAAAATTAGGTTTCAAAATCGTGGAAAAATATGCAGTAAGCTATTCTCTGCCCTGAAACGCTGAGGGTGTGTCTACTTAAGGCGCTGAAAGCACGGCCCAACTGAACAGCCTCTGAGTTAACAACACTCATACTAAACTCCCGTGTAAAAATACACAATTTAAAAGAGCAAAAACATGGATGATATTTTAAGAATAAAGTAACATTAGGAGCCACTGTTTAAATGGGCACATATTTTGTAGGTGTGGGCTTCTTTCAGTAAAAATGTAACTTAAATGACTAGTTAACAAGAGAACCATCACCAGTCATCGTTATGTTAAATTTGTTAAAAAAAAGAGTTTGGTGCACATTTGAAATGTTAACCAAAATATCACAATTACTACTTTCTACTATTTCCTCTCCACAGAGGGCCTGAGGTACTAGGAGCATTGCTACCATATGCTGTGACAAAGAAAGTGTTTGATAAACTACTGTGTTTACCCTAATCCCCTCCTGTTTCAGAATTTTGCAATTCTCTATGAGGTATTTGACTACATTGCATAGGCTGTGATCTCCCTGAACATATTTACAGATTCACATCCCCAGCAGACATTAAGAATAAGTCCTGGAATAAGAGCAACAATGTACCAGCCTTGGCCTCACCATGCTATGTAGATGAATCTTATTCCCTGGTGTAGCACATTTAAAGCCCTCGGCTGCTCTATATTTGTTCATATTTGCTTCATGAATAAAGCTGAAAAGCAGATGAGTGCCATGGGACTTTCTTTATGTGTCAGTGGCAAAGGTCAAGCACCTATTGTTTATTGGAAAAACTGTTATTCACAAACTGGGCCTGAGTGAACACTACTGGAAGGCTATGGACCAAAACCAATGTAGTCACTCATGAGGGTACTCCACAAACAGATAACAATTTTAACTAAAAAGGGCTTTTCTAATATAGTTTTCCACCATGTTTCCTTTGTAGATGAAGACTTAAAAGTTATTAGCCTATGTTCTACAAAGGATACATTTCTAAAAAAAAAAAAAAACCCCAAAAACACATGCACATTCTGCACATAGGTGTGTATTCTGCATAAAATTGGGTATCATTTTTTGATTTCATTGTGGATATGATACTTGAGTCTGGGTACAGTTACCAGACAAAAAGAAACCAAAGTTGTCAAATGTTGTACAAGACCTTCACTTCAATAAAACAGAATAAAAGAGGCAAAGTTTTTATTCAAGCCAGGACCTGTTCAAAGAATAAACAAGATTATGAGTCTGACCAGACATTCAATACTAGCTTTCAGTATAGTTTTTGATGCTGTCTGTTATAGGGACATATCTCAATTGGTACCGAAAAGAGTACATACCATAGGTTTGATAGGTGACCCTAACTGGACAAATTAATTTATTAATTTATAATTGAATTTATACAATTTCCAATCCTACTTTATAGATTGCACACTTCAGTTTTTTTTTATATCTAACTTTTTACACTCAAAAGAACTGGCCTGAAACTTTAAGCACCCTAAGTACAACTTAAGCAACAGCTATAAGTGATACCCTTACATTGTTTAAACCAGATTTTAGAACCCTAAAATTCCAAAATGTCCTTCCAGTTTTCCAGTTTATATTATTAAAATACAGCATATAGAGCAGATGTGAAAAAAGCAGCCCAGTCATACCATGAGATAAAATTAATTCCCTGCCATGCCCATGAGCAGCAGTTCCAGAAATAACAGAAAAAATAAAGGACCAGGGGACCTCTGGACCACCTTCTGGAGTTTTATCAGAGGCATTCTGTGGACTTGTCTTCTCCCTTAAGAGGGGAAAGAGTGGTGAGCAGACACTTTCCTTTCTTAGGAGGGCAGGCAAACAAACTCAGCTAACATAGAGGATCTCCCTAGGGAGCTTAGATGCAACCTCTAAAGAGATCCTGGATTTGTTGTCACACCCTGAATACTGTAATAACTGGTGCAACAGTTACAACAATGCAGTGAGTTCTTCTTTCAAACCACCTATTTTTCTTTGTTCTTGACCAATCTGAACATTGACAGAAAAGGATCCTGATATCAATATATCTTCACCTTCACGATCTTCCCTGCTGTTGATGTTAGGATTAGGCTCCAGGCTGCACTGGGTGTGTATTTGTTTAAAACCCTGTAAAGTGGGAGTATAAAAAATCAGGTGGTGACCTTGGGTCCATTTTCTGCAGGGCAGCGTGTAGTGCCAGTGAATGGCTGGACACAGCGGGGCTTGGAGGCACCTGGCCGGACGGCTTGGGCGCTCTACAATGCTGTCTGGGGGGTAATTACCACAAGGTATTCTTTAAAAAGACCAGATGGGGATGAGGTCCCACCCCACCCCATCATTTACAACAGAACCCCATTCAATGGCATACTTAATCCACCCACCAGTTAGCTCTTTCAGAGTCTGCTGTTGTTGTGCTTGTTCCTTTATGCTAATTCAGCCCCACACCTCCCTCACAAATAGACCGAGAGAGAGAGAGAGGGTAAGTGAGAAAGGCATAAGTGCCTCAAGGAACTCAAAAAGCATTATTCATTTTCAAATTGTTTCCGCCACAGCAAGTACAGTAACATTTGTACCTCCCCTTCTCTCTTTTCTGTCTCTCTGCTGTCCTGAAGTGCTGCCTTGCTCTTTGAGGAAGACTCGCTGAGGGGAAGCTGAGCAACAGCAGGAGGAAAATAAAGGGGGAAGGGCAGGAGACCTAGGCGGAGACAGAGAGAGAAGCCTTTATGTACAAGGTTAAGTCAGAGTTCAGGGTTCATGGTGGCACCAGCTGAGGTTGGGGGGGAAGGGGGGGGCACCTGTTATATTGTGGGCACATACTGTATCTGTTTTGTTTCCAGCTGGATTCCTCCCTCCTCCCTCCCCAACACTACCCCAATCTAGTTAACCAGGACCACCACTTTGAGCATCCCCAGAGAATACATAATCAGATCCTCTCATTTTTTATAGCTGTGTCCTCTTCTTCTCACTGCAGGGTAATGATTCATAAGCCTGGTAGGATGGAATCACAAGCTGCAAGATGTTCACATCATGGTCTCCTATTAAGTCTTCAGTATTTGAATCAATCACCCTCAAAAAAATTCTCAACCGCCTTTATAAGAATGACTTACAACAACAACTTGCTTCTCTTATGTCTCTGGTGTATTAGAGAATACTGGTATTAACCAATAAACAATGCAATGCCACACATTTTGTCACTGTAATAATGTGCAGTTTTTTCAAGAGCTTAAAGTTCAATCAATCAATCAATCAATCTTTATTTATATAGCGCCATATCACAACAGAAGTCATCTCAAGGCACTTTTCACATAGAGCAGGTCAAGACCGTACTCTTTAATTTACAGAGACCCAACAATTCCCCCATGAGCAAGCACTTGGCGACAGCGGTAAGGAAAAACTCCCCTTTAACGGGTAGAAACCTCAAGCAGACCCCGGCTCTTGGTGGGCGGCCATCTGCTTTGACCAGTTGGGTTGAGAGAGAGAAAGAGAGAGGGAAAGGGGGAGGGGGGACAGAAGAAAAACAATCACAACAACAAACAACAACAAGCACAAGCAGCAACAGCCAGGGAAGGATGCCATCAGGACTGTGAAGGACCGCGAAGGTTCGGCCCGGGAGTCAGGTTTTTCTGTGAGATGAGAAAGCACAAAAAACTCCGTTGAAAACTATTGTTCCTTTTTGCCATTTTTAGAAAAAGCTTGAAATAATTAGGTGAAACAAATATCTCATCTCAATAGGAGCAAAGAAACAACTGAATTAAATAAGAATAACACACTCAAATAAAATAGTATGTAGTTTTTTGTCTAGCAGATGAACCATGTATGTTTATTAAAAAACTATTCTATAGATCTCTTTCAGGGTGTATAGCTCAAATTCATATGTCAGCTGTCAGATCTGCAAAAAACCTCTTCATACAATTTAAAAACAGAGTCATCAAAGTCAGCACAATAACATTATGGAAAACACACAAATTCAATGTGGAGAGACAATCTCCAAATTTGAATATCATTATGGTTATGTCTTGTTCTATCTCACACAGGCTCTGCCCTCTACTGGACTCTATTGGTAACACTCTTCTCCTATCACACGCACGCAATCGCCCATTGAAATTTGCATGTGTGTAGCTAGCCAATCAGGACGTGTCTACTGATTAAGTGTGTCTCATACAGTGTATAAGGCTTATTCATACTCACTTCAGCACTGCGCACTGGTCTTACTTCTCCACGGATGGAGTTGCCACTCATCATCGCCACTGGACAGTAGTTGGTGTTAAATGTGCACAGAGTCACTCCTCACTCACTCACTCTCTCTCTGTCTCTCTCTCTCTTAAAATCTTCAAGCTTGTGAAGCACTGAATGAAACTGAATTGATACTGACTGATATCAATGGTGAAATCTTCAGTCAGACATTTGGGGAGGATCAAGTGGGTATGGGGTGGTAGGCTTATCTTGGACTTTCAGCTACTTAAAAATAAAAATGTCCTGACAGTGCTGAGCTCAGGATTCATCCATAAGTGCTGCTGTATTACAAACAATTGCACCATATATCCAGTATCATTGTATATACCAATCCGATGTTAATGAAGTTACCGCTGCTGTGCTGCGTGCGTAAATACTCACAAGAGGAGATATATTCTCTCTCTGAGAAGATCCAGGACCTGTTGCTAAAACAGGCTGTCTCGATCTTTCCCACTCATGACAGACAGAGGGGGTGTTACTCTTCGTACTTCCTGGTTCCCAAGAGGAAGGAAGGTTTCAGACCCATTTTGGATCTCTGCATTCTGAACCAGGAGATTGCTGGAACTGGTTCAACCAGGCGACTGGTTCACCACCATTGACCTGAAAGATACATATTTTCACATTGAGGTGGCGCTGAAACACAAGAAGTTCCTGTGTTTCACCTTCCAGGGGATAGTCTACGAGTACAACAGGCTACTGTTTGGCTACTCCCTGGCTCCCCACACATTCAGCAAGTGTGTGAATGCGACACTGCAGCTGCTGCATGTTCAGGGCATAAGAGCATCTTGTACTTAGACAACCTCATTGTCATGGCCAGGTCCAAGTAATGGGCCATTTTCCACACAGCCAAGTTGATGCTGCACCTAACCTAGTTAGGTTTCACCATCAACTGGAAGAACAACACTCCCCAGCCACGCCAACAGGTGGAGTATCTGGGAGTTGTGCTTGACTCGGTCAGTCTATGGGCCGTTCTGTCGGAATCCAGAAGGATGGCCCTGCAGCAGGTAGTCCTCAGACTCTGAGGGGAGCAGCGGTGACAGCTTTGTCTGTCATGCAGGTGTTGGGGCTCATGGTGGTGGGCCATCCAGTGGTTCCACTGGGGCTCCTGCATATGCACTGCCCATGTTGGGCCAACCTAACCAGGCTTGGTTCATGAGAGGAACAGGCTGATGTGGACTGGACTGTCTACGCAGGTGGTGCAGACCATCCAGGCTGCAAGAGCAGGATCCACCATTGCTTGCTACAAAGCTGAGTGGTTGGGATTCCAACGCTGGTGCGAGGAAAGCAGATTAGACCCCATGACATGTGCAGTGGGGGATGTTCTTTCCCTTCTACAGTATCTGGTGGAAAATGGGCTGTCTCATGCCACTGTTAAAGTGTATATTGCAGCTATTTCCTCCTGTCATGAGGGTTTTGGCGAAACCTGTCTTCGCCCACCCTTATGTAAGATGTCCTACAGGGGGTTAGGAGACAACGCATGGTGATGTGTGTATCTGCCTCCCAGGGGGAACTATTACTGGTCCTCCAGGCCCAAACGAGTGAGCCTCTGGAGCACATCTTTCTGAAGGCGATGTCATTCAAGACAGCTTTGCTGCTTGCACTGACTTCAGCTAAGATGTCGGTTCACCCCAGCTGTTTGTGAACTATAGTAGTTCAGCTCATGATGTTCAACAGATGCCATTTTCGGGTTGAGTCAAGAGTTCTTGTAAAGAAAGCACTAAGTCTAGGTAATACCATCAGTACACTGAAAAAAAAAAGTCGGATTTACATGAAAAAAATATGTATGTATGCATAGGTTGCACATATTAAACTTGTTAAATCAAAATGATGTATTCATGTTCTACACACTACATTTTTATTTGTTTAAACAACATGACTTATTTTATATTAATTTAATACTTTTATTTAATGTAAAGTATATTTAATTGTCACCGGTAAACTAACATGACTTTTTATGTGAAGTGCACACAGTGATGTGACATACTGACCTCAGCTCCTCAGGTAAATCTGACACTGTTAAGTTATAAAGCTTTGGCATACCTTATCAATTTTACATGTTGAAATTATTTTTGTAAGCTGATTTCTGTTATTTAAGTAATCTATTTTGTACATCCCTCTACTTGATCCAGTCTAATCTTTTACCTACAGCATGTACTACAGTTTTTGTAGAAAGCAAATGTGGCAATAAACAAACACATTTCTCCACAGATAAAACATATCTGTATTTAATATAACAATATTGTACATCCATTGCACTAGTGTGAGGATTTTAAAGTTTTGGCTTTTTGTTCCTCCATCAGCCAAAACCCCCGCAGTGTGCATATAAACATGAAAACATTTGAAAAAGCACTATTGTGAGGATTTGAACAAGTTTGGGTTCTTCCTCCCTCTATCATTAACTTTTCCAGGAAAAAAAAATCAGCCAAAAACCTCTCAGTGCGCATATATACATCAAAACATTATTTCAAAAACCGCTTTGTCCTTCGCAAGGACAATACTGAGGTATAATATGTTATCAAGAAAGTGCATTGTAAACATCCATAACATCTGGAACCTAATGCAACACTGTAGACATCTGCTTCATTACAAGAAACTGACTTCAACAGAAAATGATCCACAATGATTAAATCAAGAGTTATGTAGTGCAAATAGTTCTTATATACTTCCCATCATGTCACTGGACGACAAATGTCTCTTATAAATGGCTCAGGAGGCACAATTGGTGAAATGTTATCAAGCAAAGCACTAAAACTGGCTCGATTATCACTAGAGCATAATAAGCCTGAGCCACAACAGACGAAACCTGAAAAGAACACTACAAGTTTAAGAAGGCAGTTCTAACAAAACAAGATGCAGCGTTGGAAGTTTGTTAATAAATGCCTCATAAATGTGTGCAAGTGCTCTGAAACAATTATAATGGCTTGCTTCCCATCATTACAGTATTCAAAGTAAATGATGCATAAATAAACTACCTCCAAAACTCCACAAGTAGAGAAAATACTGTGCCAGTTCCACTGGAAAAAAAGAAAATCTGCATATTTAACAAGGCACTTGGATGCAAGGGTTACACATGCTCACAAAATCAAAGATGAATGTCACCAAAAAGAAAAAAAAAGAAGTAGAAAATTGTGGAACAGGTGGAAGGGGTAGTTCTGAGGCCAAGCTACCTAGCTCTATTCGGTGATTCACTCCAAAACATGACAGTTCATTGATAAAGTCTGTTTTTAAGGACTTGGGCTTTCTTGGAGAGTGTGTTGCCTTCTAGCTCCATGAGAACCTTCTGAAGTACTTTGAACGTGTACTTGAGTTCAGGAGTGTACTTTAGGTTCAAAGCATACATTAGGCCAAACAACATGGCAGCAGCTATATTATACTGAAAATCTGCATTAAAGGTCCAGTGTGTAGTATTTGGTAACATCTAAAAGAACAGACTTGGTAAAAATTGAATAGATTATTTATAAGTATATCATAATTAGTGTTTAATCAGCTGAAAATAATATTTGTTGTATTTTCGTTATCTTAGAAATAAGCCCTTTATATCTACATGGGAGCGGGTCCCCCTCCAAGGTGGCCGCCATGTTGCATCGCCATGTTTCTACAGTAGCGCAGAACGGACAAACCTAACACTGGCTCCAGTGAGGGCCTTACGCGTTTTAGATTCAGTGGGTGACTACCAGAAATAAATGGAGGATCATACTTATTTAGAAAATCACAGGAGCGTGAAATGTCGTTGTCAAAGAAACGAAAACACGAAGAAGCTAAACGAAATCGGGACAAGCAATGGCATAAAACGAGGATAAGTCCAGATGGAAATCCCTGATGAGAGAAATGTTTGCAGACTGACGCTGAAGTTTCCTGTTTACTGCTGGACAGTTAAGAGTGTAATGTATATTTATTTTGCCCCGCTGGTAATGGTTCAAAACCTAGATGATGTACAATGTTTATTAGCAGTACATTAGTTTCCCTGAAAAGAAACGCCACCACGTAACATTAAATATTAGCACACTTTAGCCTCAGTTTGTGCCTCTCACGGAGCTGGTGGTCTGATAAGAGACAACAGGGAGGCAACGTCGTGCTATTAACCCAATGATTTATTAATTTTCTGTGGCTGTAAGACAACACATTGACTGATAACTAAGATATTTAGCACTGGTAATGTGCTAAAGACAGTAAGTCAGAGTAATGAGTTAGTGTGAAAGACAAACTGAGGAGAAGTCTGCTCATCACCGAGTTAATACATCCTGTGAATTTATATTTATATTTTTCACAGTGCTCCATGATTTCATTGTTTGCTCCTAATTTGTCATTTAGGAGCACATGTACACATTGGGGGGCAAAGTTAGCTTATAGTCCAACACAAGTAACGTTTTCCCCATTTCAATGTTGAAAAACATGTAATTGTGACCAGAATTTTAATTTTATATTCATCAGTCAGAAGCAGAATTTTTCTGTTATTTATTTTGGTGTGTTTATCCAGGCCAGCCAAGGCTCCCAGCATCTTAGGACGTAACATAATGTATTACAAGGGTTTGTGACTGTGTCATAAAGCACTTATTTTCTTGATGTTGCTGTTGTTTCTCCAGCTATGAGAGAGGTCCTGCAGCATCGATGCATGGTATTGCCTTTATGTGCATCCTAAAGTGACTGTGTAATAGGTCAGGAGTATTTCACCATGTGCCATTGATGGCTCGGAGTACGTTGGTTTTCATTACAACCAAAGACAACAAAAGTTGATTTCACTGAATAGCTACTCATCTCTGGCTGAAAGTGTGTTAATCAATAAAATAATCTGATCTAGTCTGTTGTTGGGATGAAAATCTGCATGGAATAAGGCTGAACAGTTTCTGGTGAGCACATTAGATAGATAGATAGATAGATAGATAGATAGATAGATAGATAGATAGATAGATAGATAGATGATTTATAATAGTAAGTTCATTCATTTGTGCTGTATTATTTTTCTCAGGCACTATGGGTTGGCATTATTCACCATGTCTGTGACATTCACACTCGCTATATCAAAAGTACTGCAGACCAAGTCAGGAGAGGTCTAGGTAAGTGATACACATTTGTTTGCCTATGTAGCATATTAACTTACCCTGTAAGTCCTACTCTTGGTTAAATAGCACTATTTTCACATGTACAACTGTATAAAATGTATGAAATAGTAAATTAACTCTATGTGTAACGGTACTGTCTTCCACAGAAGCAGTTTTCCATGCAGCTGCTGCTCTACACACAGCTCCTGGAGCAGATGAGGAACAGCAGTGCCAGTGAATCATGGGTGTTGTTCCTGCCATGAGAGCGTCTTCATCCAGAGCAGTAAATTGAGTACCTTTGGTGTGGTTTTGGTCTGACCCTTGTCAGCTATTATATGTGCAGCAATTTGACTGCTGGAAGGGGATCAGATAAGTTTAATCACACTGCTTTTAGTGTTCAAACAGACTAATGATTTCATAGATTATTCTGTCTTTATCAGAATCAACTCTGAAGAATACAGAATAAGCTGTCAAAATGTTTGTGTTTGAACAGTAAAAACTGCATGTTTATATTATCTTTATATTGTCCAGATTGAAAAGGATGTCCAAAAATGTTTCTGTTAAATAAAATATATTTTTATTACAAATGTCATTATTCTTAGTGTTGTCTTTTATATTTTTATTTTGTGGTTCAAACTAGTGAATTACAGTTAACATAACCTGAAGTGGTGATGAAAATTAATCCATAACATGTACTACAGCTACAACTACAGTACTCCAACTTCACTACTGTTTTATGTTGCTTTATAAATATAAATAATGACAATATAAATTAATGGTGGAAGTGGTAATGACAATATACTGACTGCAGGGAAATACTGTTATTGTATAAGTATATATTAATATGTTTATCATTGCAATTATCACAGCACAACTGATGAATATCTTTTATTTGGTAAACTTGCACATTTAAGTTGAACAAATGTGAATATATAAACAAAAAGTTTAATAATTATTCAGAAAAAATATAAATATAGAAAATGTATAGAACAAGTATAAAATAAATAAAATATCAGAAATGTAACAAATAAATATGAGATGATTTGATGCCTTGATGATGAACAGGCAGGTGTGTGAGTACCTGAGATACTGTGTGGACGTTCCAGAGGGCCTGGAGGGAAAGTCAGAGGCCAGGTGTGAAACCAGTGTGATGTCTTTGGAGGACCAGGGAGCTTGTCCCTGATCCTCCAAACACAGCAACTGAGGATGACAAGTCGGTTTCCCTGGCCTAAAGAGCCATGCTGTCAATAGATGAAATGTCTATAGGCAGCATAACGATACTCCTGGTTGTCATACCCAGGCTTCCTGGTTTGGCCAAACACAATAATGTTCTCCCGGTACCACCTGTGAATGCATAAAAAGCATTTTCAAGACAGTACTGGGGGAAGTGCGGTATTAGGCTCACACAATCTGCAGGGTACTGGCCACAGCATTTCCTCTCCCGGTCCGTAGGCATGTCTGTATGGTTACTACAAGTACCATGGTACCCCTGGCACTCCAGCAAACGGTGGGACGCCATGCATGCACTGATGCATGATCAAGGCATCAAAAATGAACCCTGGCTACCTCTGAAGCAGTTCACTGGTGAGCTGCCTGTGCTCCTCCAAGGTCATCTCTTCAAGAAGTTTCTGAAAAAATAAAACACAGGAAAAACACAGATAAGGCTTTATAGGTTATAAGTTTCATGATATGTTGGAAATATGGTAATGGTAGTGCAGAATATGGATTGTAGGCTGTCCAGTGTTCTCATACATGTCTACAACAATAACATGATTTTTTAAAAAAAGTCAAAATATTGCTGCTCGATACTGTTCTTGTATAGTATTTATATAATCATTCAGTAGTGTTGCTGATGTTTTCAGTAACCTCTTTCATACAGAGAACCTGCATTATAGCCATAAAGAGGATCCAAGGGGAGGACATTTCTCTTCGTTTGATAACGCTAAAGTAAAGTAAGACTTTTCTGTCGGCCTCCCGACTCATTTTGAAAAGACGAGAGAAAGAGAGAGAGAGAGAGAGCAGCTGTGGTCGAGTGAGCTGGAGGGTGATCGCTGGTAGTGAGAAAGCCGGTGAATCAGATCAATAAACGGTTATCTTCTGATTGTTTCACAGCGGTTAGCTTCTAAAGCACAAACACACCCACACACCTCTTCAACCCTGCATGTACGCTGCGCCGCCTGATTTGGTCTGAATACAGGCTAAACAGAACAGCGAGGCAGATTACAGGCGCAGTATTCCCGCCTTGAATGGGCTGTGTAAAAGGGACTATTGACTCAGTTACACTGATAATACATCAAACTATACAGACTACAGTAATGTAAAGCACAGAGCTGCTATGTAAATACAACTTTGTGTTGTATTGGCATTTTTAATATCGTGCAGAACGAGTAGGAATATGATAAAATAATTGTATAAATAACGGCACAAACCTCAGTCACTTTGGTCCCTTTGGGGGGTTTCCAGCCTCTTCCCCTGCTTCTGCTAACTCGCCCCTTCCTCTCCCTCTAACCTTCAGTACTTGACTCTGCAAACGGATAATAAAATATGTGACATTATCCTGCCAACGCTATCTCACTATCAATAATGCCTAACATTAGAATAAAATAACGTAAGTTTTGTTTAGCATGACGTTGCTAATGTTAGCTTGTATTACCAAAACAATAAAACACTCATAATTGCTATCTTACTTGTGGGCTATAACCTATAGTACTATAGACTAAATAACTAAATACATCTTCACCTCATTGCTTGACGTGTTAGAAATGCTCGAAGTTGTCTTCAGCAAATAGCTTCTTGTCCTTCTTGTAGGGTGAGCGGCAGAGTGCTTCAATCTAGAACCTCACTGTTAGAGGCCGCTAAATACCACACATATACTGCAGAGAAGAGGCTGCAGCACGACCATACATGACACCAAAACTTGGTAGAGAACTCTTAGGATAGTTTCTCTCTGTTCATTCAGCTTAGGCTCTGTGAAAAAATGCTTAAGCATTGGATAATGGTATAGAAAAACCCTAGACTGTGTATGATAGGCCAAGAAATCACATAACTACTACAACAAAAAAGGAACAGATGATTAAATACATTCAATGTCTGTATGCATCCATTTCTTTTTTGTGATACATGCAGATTTACAGCCAAAATTAGACAATTTCTTATTTTCACTTGGCTACACTATTAACATGCTAATATTTAAGCCTAGTTGTTTTTAAAATAAAGATAAGTGAAGAATTATAAACTGCTTTGATATTCACTGTGATACTCAAATACAACATTTTTAAATTGCTTTATTATTTTCCCTAAAAATAGATTTATTAAAGAAACTTAAATGTTTGAAAGCTGAACGGCATTAAGAAATCTAACCTGCAAAGAATGTTATCTGGATCAAAGCACTCCTTTAAAGAGGACCTATTATGCTCGTTTCCAGCTCTAAATTTTTATTTTTGGACTCCACTAGAATAGCTTTCCATGATTCACAGTTCAAAAATCATATACCTTATACTGACCCATTGTGCAGCCCCTCAGTATACATTGTTTCTTTTCAGTCCATTTTAGCTTCTGTCTCTTTAAGGCCCCCCTCTCAATGAGCCCACTCTGTTCTGATTGGCCAGCTTTATGTATTAAGAGTTGTGTAAAATTGCTGATGACGCAAACCCAATATTTCCCTCTGTACTGCTTCAGATTAAAAGCTTTTAAATTACTAATTAACAGGAGTCTTTTACTGTGAAGACTTTACGGGAAGTGAAATACATTCCTCACCGAATTAGCAGAACTTCATTAGTGGCACTACAAAGCGGTCGAAACAACACCATATGGACACATTTGGAGCTATTTGTTGAGCAGATCAGTTAGAAATCCGTCACCAGCCAACGTTGACTCGGGCTGATAGTTAAAAAAAACTGTTGGATTCAGAGCAGAGCATTCAGAGCAGCCTGAAGCCAGTGCTTTTTGATCACAGGAGTTACTTCTACATATGTTTACCTTGCTATTTGACCTGCAGGGCTGTCGTGATGAAGGAATCTCCCCTGTGGTGACTCAGGGTGGTTCAACAGCGTGGTATGTGGTCTATGCGATATTAACGCTTTTTTGTGAAAATCAGGTATATTACATTATATTAGTCTGATCAGACGAACGGAGCAGTAGTAGGCTACCTGACAAACATGGAAAACACTTTACATTGTGTTGTGGCAGGAAACAATGTTGGGCTATATCTGAGTCTCATTAAACCTAGGTTTTAAAAATGGAGTCTGGCCAGATGTGCCTTTAGATTGTATGCTGGGCTTCCGCCAGCGTATTGCAAGCCTGACAGCCTGAGCTGACCACCCACTGGGCCTAAGGATCAGGGATTATTTTTAAAAATGTATTTGAAGATGTTTTCTAAACTAAAATGTGTCGAGAGAGAGAGAGCATGCGTGTGAGGCTGCATCTATCTGAGAGCAGGCTGAGGAGGCAGAGGAGAGTTTCTGCCAAAAACAAGCACCAAGAACCATGGAGACATAAGAGCTAAGAGCTACATGTGTTTACAACAGAGCGCACTCTGCTGCTGCTACGGACAGTCAAAGCAGACATTTTCAGTTTATAATTTTACACTTTACACACAGCAATAAGTTTTGCTCAACAACAACCCCAACTTATAACTGAGACAAAATATTCATACAGACATGTTTTTAACTAACAAGCATCGGGGCTGACCCCCTGTTAGCTCAAAGTCTGGCTCTGTTATGAGGGCTGGGCACCGGGTTGGCTGGCGCTCAGTGTGTTAGATGCTGCACTCAGGCAGGATCCTCTGGATCCACTGGACCAGACCGGACTGGGAGAGCAGCTGAGCATTCAATACACATGCATTGAAGTGTAAAACAAGAAGGGCCTAGCCTCATAAAAACAAGAAAAACGTGAACATAGTGTGGTTGTGGTGGTTGCTTGCCTTCCACTGCGGTTGACTTGTCTATAGCCCGATATTGCAATATTGCAGTTATTGCGACAGCCCTATTGACACGTCGGCCACTTTTAACATGAACATCCAATATTGTGACACCATATTTATGTCTGAAAATAAGGAAAAGCACTATTTCCTATATTTTGTATGCATGTATTTTGGATAATAAGTAAAGATTTCTGTTAGTGAATGTTCATGAATTTAAATATTGTGTTGTATGTCTTTTAAATGTCATCATATAATGTAAGGCTGCAACTAACACTTACTCTCCATTATTGCTAAATGTGATGATTATTTTTTTGATTGGTAGTTTTACCTATGAAATGTCAGAAAAAAGAGGGGAAAAATGCCTATCATAATTTCCTAGAGCCCAAGGTAACATGTTTAAATAGCTTGTTTTATTTTATACAACAAACAATCCAAAACATGCAGGAAATCATCATCTTCCCACATAGTTTTACTTGTAAACAAAAACAATTTAAATAGTAAATAACAATTTAATCTATTTGCCTTTTAAATCTGAAATTGCTTATGCCGGGATCAGACTACACAAATTTATCAGTGACTGCTTTCTTGATTTCAGTTATACCTGAAAAACTATAAAGTGATACATATAACTGAAATCAAGAAAGAAAACAGTCACTGATGACTTTCTGTGTCGCTGTTTATATATGTGCACCAGAGAGCGCTTCAGCTATTGCGATTTTGACATTTGATATTAAAACATATCTTTGTGTCTAAATTTACCAGAGTATATAATTGTGAAAACCCAATCATTTTTTCCTGCACAAGACCTCCCATTTACATACAGCGAACGTGGTAGCTGTTTATGTAATGTTCTTGACATCTTAACACATTCTCAAGTTATCTCAAGTTCTCTTTTGACAGATAGACAGTCCATAATGTCATCTTTGTGACATTCAGATGATTGATCAGGGTCATACTTGTAGTGTTGCCAGTCTCCCGACCAAGACACAGCAAGAATTTATGGCACTATGATTGCCTAATCTGGCATGGTGACCATTGAGAAAGACAAAAATATTGTGTAGTCTGATTCCAGCATTATTCACACACTGACCCATTTTAAGATCACCATTTTGATACAAGTTCACTAAAGGCCTTTACACACTGGGGGAACATGTCAATATGTTTTTTGAAAGGTTTTTGTCATGAGTACTTTCACACAGAATGCAAATATTTGGCGGCGAAAAAGCAACATCATTTTTTTTAGAACGAAATCGATTTTTCACAGTGAATAAAAGCATCAACCAATCATGAAGCGTAATCTGCACAGACAGTTGTTTATTGCGAAGGCCCATGTGGGGTGTTGAATATCCAACTGTGCGTGTTCTGAACGTATTTATCATATCTACAATGATTGAGTATTCACAGGCGAGTGTTTCGCATTTTTGTGTCGTTTATTTGTCAGGCCCCTGGTGTGTAAAGGCCTTAAGGAGCAGAACTTTTGCACACCTGTAGATCAACAGGTGCCTTGGAGAAGACCATGAGCAGACTATAGTAGAACAAAGAACTCCTGCACACTGTCTTCTTCACTAGCAATTAGAAAAGACTTTACTGGGAACACCGTTTCGGTACACAGACCTTCATCAGGTTATTTTGAGTGAGGTCTGTGTACTGAAACATTGTTCCCTATAAAATCTTTTCTAATTGCTCTTGAAAAAGATGGTGTGCTGGGGTTCTTTGTTTGTCTGATATAAGATCACTACCATGTTTACATCAGCCTAGTTGGCTGAGTGTTCTATGTAATTAGAATAACTAGATGTTTTAAAGCAGACAGAATATGAAAGATAAAATCTGGACATACTGAACCTCAGGAATTGTACTCACCATGTACTCTCACAAGATTTTCTGGGTCCTCATTGAGGTACACACAGAGTGCCTTGATGACACATTATCTCCCCAAATCAACGTAATCATCCTACAACAACAAGTTGTTTGGTTAGAGGCCTTTTTTCTTCAATCAAGACAACAGAGCAGTATTATTTTTCCAGAAAGCATACTTACCTGAACCATGGGTGCCATGGTGCTGTCTAGTCACTTGCCTATTTGCCCTCCTCTTTTTTGAAAAAAGATTTATCAGTTTCTTAGATTGCACATCTAACTGTGAGAGAAATCTGGACTGCAGGGGCATGGTGGTAATGCGCTAAAATTCTGCATGTATCTGAAAACAAGAATGATTACAGACATAAACATGCTGTACAGCAAATTTGGAAAGGCATTCATTTAGGAAAAAGTTTAACACCAGTGAAGTTACCATGACCAACATTGAGCTCAAGTTAAATTAGAAGTACAGTAGGAAAATAATTCCACAAGTGCCTTGTCATTATTTTATTACTTTATTTTCTAGTACTCTTATGTTATGATTATATTCAAAATATAATTTATCCCCTCAATATGTTGTTTTTCAGGTGCAAGTTGCTGCTTTTCAATCAGTGTACAAGTACATCGATTCAAAATCCTGGGTCAACAGTAACAAATGATTACCACCTTCCAGTGACAAGTTTTAACAAATTTCCTGTTTTAGGTAAAAATACTATAAAGAGAAAATTACCCAGTCAAACTTGAATCATGACTAGGGATGGGCATCGTTAGGATTTTATCAATACTACTACTCTTATCGATTCTCTAGGTTCTTTTTAAATACCAAGGAATTACTTTTTAAAAATATAATTGTCACGTAGAAATGTTTCAACAAAGCCATTGTTTCAACAAAGCCAAAGCGAAGTCAGGATATTTTTAATTTACCCCTCCCCCCACACTTCTTAGCTTGTTTAATACTATGTTTTAAGCCACTGCCCTTAGGCGGATTTCAAAAGACAAGTGGACCTATATTTTATATAATTTCCAATTCTAAAAACACATGCCATGCATGCATTATGTTAATACACATAAAAAGATATTTAAGGACTGCTAACATTAGCATTGCTAGTGAATGATAGTTACTGTTAGCGTTAAGATGGACTTTGTTTTGTATTACTGGCAAATAAAACTCTAAACTTTTTAAAACATTGCATATAAACAGACTACCTCTAACTCTGACTGACATTTGATAGGTTTCAGTTACCTTCACCATGTAGAGTGCTGTCCAAAGTCACAGTAAATCTTCCAAAGTGAGGGAAAAGATTTTCACAGCAACAGTTTTCTGTCCAGGGGCCTGCCCCGAGGAGGTGGGATTTCCCATTTCCGGCTAATAGAACATATCTACTTTCATTCCTCTTAATGTGACTGAGCTAGCAGAATTTAAATCCTTCAAGATTGGAATAATTTTAAAAGATTTAAACATGTCCAGAAAAAAAAGATTAGAAAGATTAATCAATTCTGTAGAATATACAAACTGCATATTTGTAAATTTAACAACCCTCTATCTACCATTTTGTCAGTGTATTATTTTAAATAATGCAACACACAATTGGGTATATCACATTGCGGGACTGAGATATGCATTTCTATTATAAATGAGCAAGATCGATCGAAAAACATGGCCAGCATCAACCAAATTATCTTTGCAAAGGGTGGAGCTTAGCAAATATTGGCCATAACACATTAACCATTTCAGAATTCCAGACAGAAGACTCAGTTGCCCAATAAGTCAATAAAGTTTAATGTATTTTTTCTGTGCTTACAAAAAATGCAACATCTAAAAGTGTGTCCTTTTGTTATTTGGGTAATTTGGGTAAACTTACCCTTTAATCTCATTGCTATAACCCGGCCACATGATTTGTCATAGTCAAGATAATTTGTGATAGCCATCTGCATTCAGAAATCACATTCAGCCCAGAAAAACAGATATGTGAAATAATTTATTTTTAATCTAATAACTTTTATATACAGCAACAATAATATAACCTTCATTTACATGAAAATGATCTAGACATCTTGCAGTGTAGCAGCAATGACATGATCCCTCACTGGCTTCCCACCCGCAGACACAGGCATCTGTGTTCAGTGGAGCACCCACAAAAGCCTGAATCAATGCTGCCTGGGACTGATACTAGATCTCTGTAGTGTGGGGTTGTCATAGAGGAACTTTCCTATGTCTGCTTTTGATGCCTCTTTTATATGGGTCACTAAGAACTGTTGGGCCACTGATGGTAATGTTTTCATAGACTCTTGCTATTTTGAAATTTTCAGAAAATACAATTTGACATTCTTCAAATAACGACCAGTAACTAATCACAATTCTTAATTGAGTTACTTAAGTTGTGTGTCATTTCTTGGACTACCTCCCCTGGATTCAGGTAAACAAGAGATGCAATATTCTTTTTCCTAAATATGGAGGACGTAACTGGTGTATCCTCTGTCCACAGTATTAAACAAATCCATTGCTTGTGTGATCCCATTTTTAGAGACAGTCCTCATTAGAAAAACAAGAGCATTGTATGCATTCTTGTAACATCAATGCATGTCACTAACTTTGCTTCTTCCCCGGAGTTTTTTTTTGTGCTTTCTCATCTCACAGGAAAACCTGAGTCCTGGGCCGAACCTTCGCGGTCCTTCACAGTCCTGATGGCATCCTTCCCTGGCTGTTGCTGCTTGTGCTTGTTGTTGTTGTGATTGTTTTTCTTCCGTCCCCCCTCCCCCTTTCCCTCTCTCTTTCTCTCTCTCAACCCAACCGGTCAAAGCAGATGGCCGCCCACCAAGAGCCGGGGTCTGCTTGAGGTTTCTACCCGTTAAAGGGGAGTTTTTCCTTACCGCTGTCGCCAAGTGCTTGCTCATGGGGGAATTGTTGGGTCTCTGTAAATTAAAGAGTATGGTCTTGACCTGCTCTATGTGAAAAGTGCCTTGAGATGACTTCTGTTGTGATATGGCGCTATATAAATAAAAATTGATTGATTGATTGATTGATTGGTCATTGTTCACACTTCAAATTACCTATGTTTATGTTTTTCCTGACCCATATGGTCATAAAAAGAATGGCCATAGTCTCTCAGCAGCAAATGTGGAAGTAGGAGGTTTGGGTGGGTGAATGGGCATAATAAATTGACCACGGAGACTGCTGTTGAGATTTCAATGACTCTAGGCTGTGCTAAGTTTTGGTGGAAATATTCCCCAAACACGAATATTCCAATCCACACCCACCATCTGATCCTTGGCAACCTAGTCTCACATCAAAATATGTAATAGCTACGTTGGTTCACAGCGCAAAACAATATTCACAATAACAGCTCTAAAATTGTGAAATGCCTGCACTTTTTTTGGGCTAATCCTTTCTATTGGCTTGTGTCCACCACACGTGACTATCAAGTTTCTGTTGCAAAAACAAACAAAATGGCTGACATTCCTTTTATTCTCAGTGGAAAATGAAATCTCTCTTAAAACATAGTCTTCCTCAATTAATATTGAGCCACGTCATCCAGTAATGCACACCAACATTGTGTGTGTGTGTGTGTGTGTGTGTGTGTGTGTGTGTGTGTGTGTGTGTGTGTGTGTGTGTGTATCAACTCTTGTACCATGGCCATATAAATGGGATGAAGATGGGGTTATCAAACTTGACTTTACATTTCACATCCCTCATCCTCCCTGTACTTGTCACTTTCATATATTTCATCAAACTGGACTTTAGATGTAATTATTTATACACGTCACATATAATTTTTGCTCTTGTCACCTTAATATATTTCACTTCATTTCTTTATCTATAGCTTATTCCCAACCAGTCAAAGCAGATGGCCGCCCACCAAGAGCCGGGTTCTGCTTGAGGTTTCTACCCGTTAAAGGGGAGTTTTTCCTTACCGCTGTCACCAAGTGCTTGCTCATGGGGGAATTGTTGGGTCTCTGTAAATTAAAGAGAACGGTCTTGACCTGCTCTATGTGAAAAGTGCCTTGAGATGACTTTTGTGATTTGGCGCTATATAAATAAAAATTGATTGATTGATTGATTGATTGATTATTTTATTTATTTCATATTGATCTGTGCAGGTGGGTGTGGCCTATCACATATTAGCTCGTAACTCAAGATGTCGTGATTTAACTCACTGTAGACATCCAGCGCTACATCCTGAACATACATACCGAGTTTCGTTCAAATCGGATGAAGGGGGGGCAAATGGCAGAACTTTGAGTGAACAATTATTGAAATGCTGCAGGCTTTCTGATGATGAAACCAGTGTGTAATTGGTCTCACTCCTTCCTTAAACAGAATTAAACTAGCTGAAGTGACTTTGCTCACCTTTGTGAAGCCTGAAACCTGATCATATTTGCTTGCGGCTTTAATTTTGGAAGACTGAGTTGCTTTCCTCTGTTGAGTGCCAAAAGGTTTGAACCCACAAATTGCTGCTTGTGGCTATATTTATTAGGGCCTGAGCCCAAAGGGCGAAGACCCTATTGTTTTTCGTGTGTTTGTTTCTTTCTTATTATTATTATTAGGGCTAAAGGGCGAAGACCCTATTGTTTTTCGTGTTTGTTTTTTAGGGCCTGAGCCCAAAGGGTGAAGACCCTATTGTTTTTCGTGTGTTTGTTTCTTTCTTCTTTATTATTACGCCACTTTAACTCTAAATTTGACCCCCTAAACATGCTCAAAAACTCACCAAATTTGGCACGCACATCAGGAATGGTGAAAAATTTGATATAATGTAAAAATTAACACCCAAAGTGCCAAAATGTGCTCTCTAGCGCCATCTATGTATCTAAAACAGCCGCCACGGCTCGTAGGAATGTCGTAGAGAGATCGAACCAAAACTCAATTATTCGTCTCATCAGGACCTACAAATCATACACTGACACCCCTGACCTAAATCCAACAGGAAGTCCGCAATGTCAATTTGAAAATATGAATTTTTGCCAATTTTGGACCTTGAATAAACGCTACCTCCTCCTAGGGCGTTAATGGTATCGGCTTCAAACTTTAATACATGACTTATCACACTGTGTTGAGCAAAAGTTATTAAAAACTTTGTAATAACTCGAAAGGTTTAGATTTAGTAAGCCCTGAAAGTTGGAGTGCGACATTACACCTTACAATGTAAACCAATGGGGAGGCAATCTCTGGGCATGGACTTTGTGCCAAACTGGGGCATCTGGCGTCTAAACTATAAGTCCGACCACTTTCAAACCTGTATCAATGGATTCGCGACGAAAATTCCTTCAAAAAAATGTGATTTTTATGTAGGATTTGGCCAAAGTTATGGGATTTATGAGGATATTTCACAAGAAGATCACTTTGAAATCTTTCCTTCCAACTGTGAGGGAGAGAGAGAGAATGGGAGGGGGGGGATGGGTAAAGTAAACATCTACTGCCTGTGACAGAAGCCCTTGGACTGCACCACACTCCACTTACTTAGTGTTTCTACACATGTGACAGCAGTGTTCAATCTTTACTTTTTTTCAAGAAGTACATGTGCTCCTAAAAGACAAAAATTAGGAGCATACATGTAACTTCAGGAGCACACTGAAAAATGTTCAAGTAAGAGTTTCTTAAAGAAAACAATTCATTATAACATATTTACAATTGATCACATACATATTTAAACTCTGTGTGTGTGTGTGTGTGTGTGTGTGTGTGTGTGTGTGTGTGTGTGTGTATGTAAATCAAAATTTGCTGTTTTTAGGGGTGCTTGATTATGGCAAAAATCATAAACACAATCATTTTTGTTCAATATTGAACTCATGATTATTTAACATGATTACTTTTTGACTGTCATCTTCTCCAATTGCTGTTGTTCATACATGCACATATTTTTTCTAACTTGGCTGAGGAGACTATTACACATGTAATCACATATTGTAGTAATGATTAAGAAAAATTATAGCTTATATGAGGGAAAGACTCAGGAGGGCTGGAGTTCCGGAACTCCGTCTTAAAACTGTAATGGACCTGCCATGAGGGTAGAGAAAACTCCATTTCCAAGGATGCTTTGCGATTTTCACACCTCAGCAGGGACCAGTCTACATCGGTCCCTCATTGGCGGAGACGCTCCCGCACAGCGGAGCGTCCTGGGGACGCAGCCATGACATCACCACCCCTTTATAAGCGAGCACGCCCAAAATACACGCCTTTCCCATGTCACTGAGCTAGGGGTAACTCCTGTTCCCCTGTGAGTTAGCTTGACTACCCCACGAACATGTTTTCCCCTCATTTCCCCTCGTCGGACGAGACGAGACTTTGCCCGTGTTCACCCGAACACATTCCTGGATCCGAGAGAGACCGCTGCTGCAACCAGCGTCCTCAAATTCCCCCGAGAAAGAAGAAATGAAGTTACTTCGGGATAACGTGGACCGGCTCTGCCCTGCGCGTCTTCGCCGAGTCGTCTCTGCTGTTCTCTCCGCCACTCCACTCAGAGCCAGCTGCCGTGTTCTCGCCGACCGTGCAAGAACGGCACCGTCTGCCTCCGAGCCAAGAACAAAGTTGGACATTAAGACGGACTACACACACACACACACCCTGCTCGCTTTCTGAAGCGACCAAGTAAGAGGCATAAGTCTGGGCATAGGCAGTGTTAGTTGTGTGTTCTTTTCAGCATCAGTTGCTGTTGTTTAGCATTTAGCTTTTAAGCTTTATTGCTATTGTTCTTGTTGTGTGAGTTGACGGACCGCCGAGTCCATTTTTCTCTGCTTTACTGCGAGGAGTATTTTAAGTTTGCTGCCTGTTAGTTGTGTTCACCACGCTAGACTATTTTGTGTTTGTCCCGCTCGGGACTACTGTGTTTGTGCTGCCGTGAGTGAGAAAGTAAACTGATTTGTCGATCTGAAACCAGACAACGTGCGTTACAGACTGCCGTCCATACGTGCGCTCTCTGTGGAAAAAGAACCGCTTCTCTCTCTCTCACGATCGCTTTCCCTCCTCCCTCTCTTGTGACTAACACCATACTCACGCGCGCACAGATACACGCACCGACATCGTTTTGCACATCTGATGGTCAGATAACGTCGGACAAAAGTGTCCAACCTGCAAGTGTCCAACCCTGTGCAAAGCTGTTTGTGTTTTGTTTGGTAGAATTAGATTTTAGAATAGCTATTTATTGAATGAAGCATTTGTTAACTTTGTTAATTTTGCTAAGTTTAATAAACACTGTTATATCTTTAAAGAGAAGTTCTTTTGTCATTATTGTGTGTAACATATTGTGAAAAGTGGCTGATTGAAGGAGTCAGAGCTCGAATTAAACCCTTCTTTGTTCATCCTTGAATGATTATCTCTCAGATATTAACATTCTAGGTGAACTCCCATTTATGAGATTACCTTGCTCGGTTATTAGTCCCGGTTTCCGGGTGGTGCTCCGTATTTGCTACTTCATATTAATAATTCTATTAATTGTTATAATTAATTATTATTGATAATTGATAATTATAGCAAATTCTCAATTGTGTTCCTCACAGATCCTACAGTTGGTACCTGAATTATTGATTAAGGTTAACAATATTTTGATTTCATAATCCATAATTGTCTGTGAACAGAGGGGTGGGCTCACAGAGAGACACTGGTTAGTATTGTATGTCTAAAGACTCTCACACTGATCATCTCCAAACGTTTTCTTGGTTCCCAGAAGCTTAGGTGACTGCGCCGCGGCCCGCTGTGTGCAAGGGCGCGAAGGCCCGTTCAACGCTGCTTGCAGCTTTAATTAGGGCCTGAGCCCAAAGGGCGAAGACCCTATTGTTTTTCGTGTGTTTGTTTCTTTCTTCTTTATTGTTACGCCACTTTAACTCTAAATTTGACCCCCTAAACATGCTCAAAAACTCACCAAATTTGGCACGCACATCAGGAATGGTGAAAAATTTGATAAAATGTAAAAATTAAACCCCAAAGTGCCAAAATGTGCTCTCTAGCGCCACCTATGTATCTAAAACGGCCACCACGGCCCGTAGGAATGTCGTAGAGAGATCGAACCAAAACTCAATTATTCGTCTCATCAAGACCTACAAATCATACGCTGACACCCCTGACCTAAATCCAACAGGAAATCTGCAATGTCAATTTCAAAATACGATTTTTTGCCAATTTTGGACCTTGAATAAACGCTATCTCCTCCTAGGGCGTTAATGGTATCGGCTTCAAACTTGAATACATGACTTATCACACTGTGTTGAGCAAAAGTTATTAAAAACTTTGTAATAACTCGAACGGTTTTGATTTAGTAAGCCCTGAAAGTTGGAGTGCGACATTACACCTTACAATGTAAACCAATGGGGAGGCAATCTCTGGGCATGGACTTTGTGCCAAACTGGGGCATCTGGCGTCTAAACTATAAGTCCGACCACTTTCAAACCTGTGTCAATGGATTCGCGACGAAAATTCCTACAAAAAAATGTGATTTTTATGTAGGACTTGGCCAAAGTTATGGGATTTATGAGGATATTTCACAAGAAGATCACTTTGAAATCTTTCCTTCCAACTGTGAGGGAGAGAGAGAGAATGGGAGGGGGGGGATGGGTAAAGTAAACATCTACTGCCTGTGACAGAAGCCCTTGGACTGCACCACACTCCAGTTACTTAATGCTTCTACATATCTGACAGCAGTGTTCAATCCTTACTTTTTTTCAAGGAGTACATGTGCTCCTAAATGACAGAAATTAGGAGCATACATATAACTTTAGGAGCACACTGAAAAATGTTCAAGTAAGAGTTTCTTAAAGAAAACAATTCATTACATACATATTTACAATTGATCACATACATATTTAAACTATGTGTGTGTGTGTTTGTGTGTGTGTGTGTGTGTAAATCACAATTTGCTGTTTTTAGGGGTGCTTGATTATGGCAAAAATTATAATCACAATCATTTTTGTTCAATATTGAGATCATGATTATTTAACATGATTACTTTTTGACTGTCATCTTCTCCAATTGCTGTTGTTCATACATGCACATATTTTTTCTAACTTGGCTGAGGAGACTATTACATATGTAATCATATATTGTAGTAATGATTAAGAAAAACTATAGCCTATATGAGGGAAAAACTCAGGAAGGCTGGAGTTCCGGAGCTCCGTATTAAAACTGTAATGGACCTGCCATGAGGGTGGAGCAAACTCCATTTCCAAGGATGCTTTGCGATTTTCACACCTCAGCAGGGAGCAGTCAACATCGGTCCCTCATTGGCGGAGACGCTCCTGCACAGCGGAGCGTCCTGAGGACGCAGCCATGACATCACCACCCCTTTATAAGCGAGCACGCCCAAATTACACGTCTTTCCCATGTCACTGAGCTAGGGGTAACTCCTGTTCCCCTGTGAGTTAGCTTGACTACCCCACGAACATGTTTTCCCCTCATCGAAGACTCCCCTCGTCGGACGAGACGAGACTTTGCCCGTGTTCACCCGAACACATTCCTGGACCTGAGAGAGACCGCTGCTGCAACCAGCGTCCTCAAATTCCCCCGAGAAAGAGGAAATGAAGTTACTTCGGGATAACGTGGACCGGCTCTGCCCTGCGCGTCTTCGCCGAGTCGTCTCTGCTGTTCTCTCCGCCACTCCACTCAGAGCCAGCTGCCGTGTTTTCGCCGACCTGTTTTACCTTGATGGTCACGGTGTTTTTTCCGCAGGTTTCACTTCACTCAGCTGGCCGACAGACCCGCTGATTCTCTCCGCTTTAACCTAAATAGCAATTCGGGACTCGGTGCTCCGTTTGGATCTAAACAGAGAGCCGGGGTTAGCTGAGAGGCTAGCAGAGGCTAACTGGTTGTGCTTCTTTCGGTCATGCTGCAGTTAACGCTCCGCTGCTGCCTGTTTGCTGCCTGTTAGTTGTGTTCACCACGCTTGACTATTTTGTGTTTGTCCCGCTCGGGACTACTGTGTTTGTGCTGCCGTGAGTGAGAAAGTAAACTGATTTGTCGATCTTAAACCAGACAACGTGCGTTACAGACTGCCGTCCATACGTGCGCTCTCTGTGGAAAAAGAACCGCTTCTCTCTCTCTCACGATCGCTTTCCCTCCTCCCTCTCTTGTGACTAACACCATACTCACGCGCGCACAGATACACGCACCGACATCGTTTTGCACATCTGATGGTCAGATAACGTGGGACAAAAGTGTCCAACCTGCAAGTGTCCAACCCTGTGCAAAGCTGTTTGTGTTTTGTTTGGTAGAATTAGATTTTAGAATAGCTATTTATTGAATGAAGCATTTGTTAACTTTGTTAATTTTGCTAAGTTTAATAAACACTGTTATATCTTTAAAGAGAAGTTCTTTAGTCATTATTGGTAACATATTGTGAAAAGTGGCTGATTGACGGAGTCAGAGCTCGAATTCAACCCTTCTTTGTTCACCCTTGAATGATTATCTCTCAGATATGAACATTCTAGGTGAACTCCCATTTATGAGACTACCTTGCTCGGTTATTGGTCCCGGTTTCGGGGTGGTGCTTCGTATTCGTTAGTTCATATTAATAATTCTGTTAATTGTTATAATTAATTATTATTGATAATTGATAATTATAGCAAATAATTAACTGTGTTCTTCGCAGATTCCTACAGTTGGTACCTGAATTATTGATTAAGGTTAACAATATTTTGATTTCATAATTGTCTGTGAACAGAGGGGTGGGCTGACAGAGAGACACTGGTTAGTATTGTGTGTAAAAAGACTCTCACACTAATCATCTCCAAACTTTTTCTTGGTTCCCAGAAGCTCAACTGACTGCGCCGCGGCCCGACGTGCGCAAGGGCGTGAAGGCCCGTTCAACGCTGCTTGCAGCTTTAATTTCTTATTATTATTCTTTATTAATACGCCACTTTAACTCTAAATTTGACCCTCTAAACATGCTCAAAAACCAAATTTGGCACGCACATCAGGTCTGGTGAAAACTTGATAAAATGTAAAAATTAACCCCCAAAGTGCCAAAATGTGCTCAAGAGCGCCACCTATGTGTCTAAGACGGCTGCCACGGCCCGTAGGAATGTCGTAGAGAGATCGAACCAAAACTCAATTATTCATCTCATCAAGCCCTACAAATCATACGTTGACACCCCTGACCTAAATCCAACAGGAAGTCTGCAATCTCAATTTCAAGGTACAATTTTGTGCCAATTTTGGACCTTGAATAAACGCTATCTCCTCCTAGGGCGTTAATGGTATCGGCTTCAAACTTTGATACATGACTTATCAAACTGTGCTGAACAAAAGTTATTAAAAACTTTGTAATAACTCGAACGGTTTAGATCTAGTAAGCCCTGAAAGTTGGAGTGTGACATCACACCTTACAATGTAAACCAATGGGGAGGCAATCTCTGGGCATGGACTTTGTGCCAAACTGGGGCATCTGGCGTCTAAACTATAAGTCCAACCACTTTCAAACCTGTATCAATGGATTCGCGACGAAAATTCCTACAAAAAAAATGTGATTTTTATGTAGGATTTGGCCAAAGTTATGGGATTTATGAGGATATTTCACAAGAAGAGTATACCGATGTCCTTCTCTGCAGCTGTGAGGGAGAGAGAGAGAATGGGAGGGGGGGATGGGTAAAGTAAAGATCTACTGCCTGTGACAGAAGCCCTTGGACTACGCCACACTCCAGTTATTTAGTGTTTAAACACATCTGACAGCAGTGTTCAATCCTTACTTTTTTTTCAAGGAGTACATGTGCTCCTAAATAAAAAAAAAAAAAAATAGGAGCACACATATAACTTTAGGAGCACACTGAAAAATGTTCAAGTAAGAGTTTCTTAAAGAAAACAATTCATTACATACATATTTACAATTTATCACATACATATTTAAACTCTTTGTGTGTGTGTGTGTGTGTATGTAAATCAGAATTTGTTGTTTTTAGGGGTGCTTGATTATGGCAAAAATCATAATCACGATCATTTTTGTTCAATATTGAGATCATGATTATTTAACATGATCACTTTTTGACTGTAATTTTTGCCAATTGCTGATGTTGATATATGCACATATTTTTTCCCTCTTGGCTGAGGAGACTATTACACATGTAATCATATATTGTACTAATGATCAAGAAAGACTATAGCCTATATGAGGGAAGAACTCAGGAAGACTGGAGTTCTGGAGCTCAGCATTAAAACTTTAATGGACCTGCCATGAGGGTGGAGCAGCAGTTTTTTTTTTTAAATTCATTAGACAGACAGGATTAATGTGTAGGCTTTAATCATTGGTTAGTAGTCCGAAGCGGAGGGTGGCAGTAATGCACCTAATATGCTGGTTACTGTTGGGCCTCAAACCACAAGGTCACACAGAGAAGGCCTACATGTAACCTGTGAGACTTGACCATGAGGTGCTTTTTCTTCTGTTTCCCCCGAGACAAAGGCATAGCGCCCAAATGCTGCTTACAGACAATGGGAGTCCATTGCAAACTCCTTTTCCAAGGATGCTTTGCATTTTTCACACCTCAGCACGGAATAGTCAACATACAGTCCCTCATTGGCGGAGACACTCCTGCACAGCGGAGCGTCCTGATGATGCAGCCATGACATCAACGCCCCCTTAAAAACTGAGCACGCCCTGAAACACATGTCTTTCCCATGTCACTGAACTAGGGGTAACTTCTGTTCCTGTATGAGTTAGCTTGATTAAAGGGGGTACCCCACGCACATGCTTTCCTCTCATCGAAGACTCCCCTCGCCGGACGAGACTTTGCCCATGTTCACCCGAACACATTCCTGGACCCAAGAGAGACCGCTGCTGCAACCAGCGTCCTAAAATTCCCTCGAAAAGGAAGAAACAAAATTACATCGGGAAAACGTGGAGCGTCTCTTCCCCGCTCGTATTCACCGAGTCGACTCTGCTCTCTGTTCTCTCCGCGACGCCACTGAGAGCCAGCTGCCGTGATTTCGCCGACCATGCGAGAACGGCCACCGTCTGCATCTAAGCCAAGGACAAAGTTGGACATGAAGAAGAATACCCTTTTGGGAGCAGACTTAATAATTAAGGGAGAACACACATTTGGTTTGGAGACTTGATAATCAAGTGACGTCTGAGACAACTCTTTGATCAAACATATGCCAATTGTCCTTTCCACCTCCTGACCCCTGCTGATTTGACCCCTCCTGTCTTGCCCCTGGATTTGCCTTGATCTTGTATGTAAATGCCCTCCCCTCCTATCTTTTGTTTACCATTTGTTGGTCACTACTTTGATCCTTACTGTATAAAGGCTTTCCATTTCTTCTGCTCTGGGTCAGTCTACTGTATCAGACCAGCTCTGTGTCAGTAAGCTCACCACATTTCCAGAATGCTATTAAACCCCTTCCACCACAGCAAACTTTGAACAAGGACTTGAGTGAATTTTCTTCAACAAATGGTGCCGTGACCCGGATGGCAAGAGACCTTCAACGGAGACTCCTTTCCCAGACCAAAAACACGCCAGTGACCAAATCCAAATTTCAGAGGTAAGGTCCTTTTGAAAACCTAATTACTGTTGCTGTGTATTGTTGGAGGTCTGTGGAATTGGAGTCCCAGAGAAGGGTGACGCCATCCTGATTTCAAGTAAGTTTGCTGTGTGGTTGTGTATGGGGGTTAATGAGATGTGTTCTCTGTAAGATGTTTCAGTAGATGTTTAGGAACGCTTGTAGTTTCATAACCTAGGAATCTTGACTTTGTTGTGAGGTTACTTTCTTCTTCCTTGCCTTAGAATCTGACTTGCTCTTCTTAAGGTTTTATATCTCCAGTAACATCCAGTTACAGATAAAATGGCCATTTTGAAATAGATCCTGGAGAGGATAGGGCCAAGGGTTGGTCCACAGTGTTTGGGAAACACTGAGAAATAGTCCAGAAGGGGACTAGTGAAGTCCAGTTGGGACTAGTGAGTAGGCCTATACAGGTTCCAGTAGAAAGAAGTAGGGTGATTTGTTCTCCCAGGGATTGACTAGTTCTCCCAATACTCAGAACAGGTATATTTCATGTAGGGATCTGATTTACTCTCCTTACACAAACAAAATGACTTGTATCTTCTGAGTAGAATGTTGATTGGAAGGATTTGATTTAGATTTTATTCATATGCCGAAGTGTGATGGATATGATAATGTTCTTGTATGTATAGATATGTTTTCAAACTGGCCTGAAGCCTGGCCTTGCAAAAAGACTGACTCTGCTTCTGTAGTGAAATGCTTGCTGAAAGACATTGTTCCAAGATTCAGTATCCCACAGAGCATCAACTCAGACAGAGGAACTCATTTCACTGGACAAATAATGACTGAACTCTGTAACTCACTTGGGATTAAACAAAGATTACATTGTCCATACCATCCTCAGTCTGCAGGGCTAGTTGAACGACAAAATGGTGTTCTGAAAAACAAACTAGCCAAACTGTGTGCTGAAACAGGTCTGAAATGGACATCACTATTGCCATTGGCCCTCATGTCAATGAGGTCCACACCCATCAGGAAACACAAACTTACACCTCATGAGATTATTACGGATAGACCAATGACTGTACCAAGTAATTCAATACTATGCATGAAGAAGATGGATCTTCATGCTATGGATGACTCAATGATATCATTCTGCTCTGCTCTAACCTCTGCTGTTCAGTCAATCCACAGGCAAGTAAAAGCTGTCCAGTCTCCTCCTAGTGACCAGCCGTGCCATAACATCCAACCAGGAGACTGGGTCTGCATCAGAGAGTTCCGACGCAAAAACGCCCTGAAACTCCGCTGGTCCAAACCACAACACATCCTGCTTACCACCAACACAGCAATCAAGTGTGAGGGTCGTCCCACGTGTGTCCACGCATCCCACTGTAAGAAGACGCCTCCTCCACCATGCACCCGAAAACGGCAGAATCCATCTTCATCCTGTGGACCTTCTTCTTCATCACCTGTGGGCCCGTAGAGGGGTGGCTGCAGCTCTGGGAAAAAACTCCTCCCCCGAAGGACAACACAGGGCTGACAGCCCCAGAAGAAGAGGTACAGTGCCCGCAGCCGCCGGAGGAGAAGAGGAGCACTGCACGGCCCAGAGCCCCAGAAGAAGAGGTACAACACCTAGCGAGAGGCATAACAGGCACCAGAGACCCAGGAAAAGATACACGACAAACCCCAACACACTCACGGCCATCAAAGGAGCAGACCAGACAATCCTACAAACATCACAAACGAGACCTTTCGATCCAACAAGAGGGGAACACATCCAATATCAGTGCTCTCAAGTTACGGAGCCATGGCAGCTTTGGATCAAATAAGAGACCTTTCTCATTCGGTTGAAGATCTTGCAAACACTACCGAAAAAGGCATGTCCATGCTCTCACAAGAAATGACTGCTGTGAGAATGATGACTTTACAAAATTGTGCTACACTGGATTATTTACTGACCTCTCAAGGAGGAACCTGTGCAGTAATTGGAGCTGAATGTTGTACTTTCATACCTGACCACAATGCCACCATACAAGAAATAACTAACCATTTGAATAATATTGCCAAAACATTACATAACCCTGTCACCACTGGTCTGTTTGACTGGTTTAAACAGAAATTAGGAGCATTAGGTTATATAATCTTTGAATTTGTCTTGCTTGGATTTGGAGTCTTGACTGTTGTAAGCCTTTTGATCACCTGTCTTAAATCCATTTGTAACTCATTTATCACTAAAACAACCACTAAAATCATGTACACCACTGCAACTCAACCTATTCTACCAATGGAGTTGGAAAATTCAGATTTTTTGTTTAAAATTGAAGTAGATTTAGACTAAGTAGACTATAGCCACATTAAAAAAAAAAAAAAAAAAAAAAAAAAGCGTGGATTGAAGAAGAATACCCTTTTGGGAGCAGATTTAATAATTAAAGGAGAACACACATTTGGTTTGGAGACTTGATAATCAAGGGACATCTGAGACAACTCTTTGATCAAACATATGCCAATTGTCCTTTCCACCTCCTGACCCCTGCTGATTTGACCCCTCCTGTCTTGCCCCTGGATTTGCCTTGATCTTGTATGTAAATGCCCTCCCCTCCTATCTTTTGTTTACCATTTGTTGGTCACTACTTTGATCCTTACTGTATAAAGTCTTTCCATTTCTTCTGCTCTGGGTCAGTCTACTGTATCAGACCAGCTCTGTGTCAGTAAGCTCACCGCATTTCCGGAATGCTATTAAACCACTTCCACCACAGCAAACGTTGAACAAGGACTTGAGTGAATTTTCTTCAATAGACAGAAAGACGGACTACACACACACCCTCCTCGCTTTCTGAAGCGACCAAGTAAGAGGCATGAGTCTGGGCAGAGGCAGTGTTAGTTGTGTGTTCTTTTCAGCATCAGTTGCTGTTTTTTAGCATTTAGCTTTTTAGCTTTATTGCTATTGTTCTTGTTGTGTGAGTTGACGGACCGCCGAGTCCATTTGCTTTACTCTGAGGAGTATTTTAAGTTTGCTGCCTGTTAGTTGTGTTCACCATGCTAGACTATTTTGTGTTTGTCTCGCTCGGGACTACTGCTGTGTTTGTGCCACCGTGAGTGAGAAAGTAAATTGCTTTGTCAGTCAGAAACCAAGCAACGTGCGTCACAGACTGCCGTCCGTACACACGCTGTCTGTGGACAAAGGAACCGCTTCTCTCCCTCTCACGATCGCTTTCCCTCCTCCCTCTCTTGCGACTAACACACACACACGCACACAGATACACGCACCAACATCTTTTTGCACATCTGATGGTCAGATAACGTCGGACAAAGCTTTGCTTTGTCTTTCCTTATCCACCATCAGACACATGTTTTTCACGGAATTGGGTGAGAGCAAGACGCCGACCACCAGGCGGCGCCATCTTGCTTTTGTCTAGCCAAGACACCGCCGTACTTCTGCCATTCGGGTCTTGCATGACGTGACTTCCTCCCACAGTCACGTCCGCACTGCAGACCGACGACGTCATCACGTCAGGCCCAGTTGCCATCTTGTCGCACACACATACACATACATGCATTCCCCTGCATGTGTTCAACCCTGTACATAGCTGTTGTGTTTTGTTTGGTAGAATTTGATTTTAGAATAGCTGTTTATTGAATGAAGCATTTGTTAACTTTTAATGAATGTTTAATGAACAATGTTATATCTTTAAAGAGAAGTTCTTCTGTCATTATTGTGTGTAACATATTGTGAAAAGTGGCTGATTGAAGGAGTCAGAGCTCGAATTCAACCCTTCTTTGTTCACCCTTGAATGTTTATCTCTCAGACATTAACATTCTAGGTGAACTCCCATTTATGAGACTACCTTATTCGGTTATTGGTCCCGGTTTCCGGGTGGTGCCCCGTATTTATTAGTTCATATTAATAATCTATTAATTGTTATAATTAGTTAATTATCTTTGATAATTGATAATTATTGCAAATAATCAACTGTGCTCCTCCAACAGTTGGTGCCCGAATTATTGATTAAGGTTAACAATATTTTGATTTAATAATTCATAATTATCTGTGATAAACAGAGGGGTGCGCTCACGGAGAGAAATTGGTTAGTATTGTGTGTCAAAAGACTCTCACACTGATCATCTCCAAACGTTTTCTTGGTTCCCAGAAGCTTAACTGACAGCGCCGCAGCCCGATGTGAGCAAGGGCGCGAAGGCCCGTTCAACACTGCTTGCAGCTTTAATATATTGTCTTTCTTGATCATAGTATAATCTATGCTTACATGCATAATAGCCTCCTCAGCCAGCTGGTAAAAATATGTGCATGTATCGGCATCGGCACAATGAGTTGGAAATATCAGCATATTGGATATCGGCAAAAATCCAATGTCGTGCATCCCTAGTTAAAAGTCTTTACATTCCTAAAAATAGACTTGATGAAAATTAGGAAATTAATTTGTTTTACACACAAACTCATCAAGAGTGTTCAATTTACTGATTGAAATTCAAGTGAATGGGCACAAAACTTGCATGATTTTTATGATACAGGTGTGAGCAAGGCAGCCATGTCTCACCCTGCAGAAAATTCTCTTCCTCACATTGTTGAGATTTGATGTTTCGCCATGACAAAGGAAGTTGCTATAACTTTTTTGTAAATGCTCCAGTCTGCACCAAACTTTACATGTTTGATAAGACTCCCAGCCTGAACACGTGTACATGACAATATTCCATCAGTGATGCAAACTGGCTGAATAGCGCCCCCTACGAAATTTCAGTAAAGCAGCCCCAACAGCGGGCAAAATAGTGGACAAAGAAAGTGATGTTTATCTCCTTCTTGCACTGTCTGAAAACAGCCAGGGTCTGTAGACATCTACATGCCCGTCACAGAAGCCCTTCGATTGCGCCGCGGCCCAACATGCGCAAGGGCGCGAAGGCCCATTCAACGCTGCTTGCAGCTTTAATTAGGGCCTGAGCCCAAAGGGCGAAGACCCTATTGTTTTTCTTGTGTTTGTTTCTTTCTTATTATTCTTTCTTTATTAATCCGCCACTTTAACTCTAAATCTGACCCCCTAAACATGCTCAAAAGCTCACAAAATTTGGCACACACATCAGGTCTGGTGAAAAATTTGATAAAATGTAAAAATTAACCCCCAAAGTGCCAAAATGTGCTCGAGAGCGCCACTTATGTATCTAAAATGGCCGCCACGGCCCGTAGGACACCCCTGACCTAAATCCAACAGGAAGTCCGCAATGTCAATTTCAAAGTACAATTTTGTGCCAATTTTGGACCTTGAATAAAGGCTATCTCCTCCTAGGGCGTTAATGCTATCGGCTTCAAACTTTAGTACATGACTTATCACACTGTGCTGAGCAAAAGTTATTAAAAACTTTGTAATAACTCGAACGGTTTAGATCTAATAAGCCCCGAAAGTTGGAGTGCGACATTAAACCTTACAATGTAAACCAATGGGGAGGCAATCTCTGGGCATGGACTTTGTGCCAAACTGGGTCATCCTACGTCTAAACTATAAGTCCGACCACTTTCAAACCTGTATCAATGGATTCGCGATGAAAATTCCTACAAAAAGATGTGATTTTTATGTAGGATTTGGCCACAGTTATGGGATTTATGAGGATATTTCACAAGAAGAGTACAGTGATATCCTTCTCTCCAGCTGAGAGGGAGAGAGAATGGGAGGGGGGGGGATGGGTAAAGTAAACATCTACTGCCCGTGACAGAAGCCCTTAGACTGTGCTACGCTCCACTTACTTAGTGCTTCTACACATCTGACAGCAGTGTTCAATCCTTACTTCTTTTCAAGGAGTACATGTGCTCCTAAATGAAAGAAATTAGGAGCATACATATAACTTTAGGAGCACACTGAAAAATGTTCAAGTAAGAGTTTCTTAAAGAAAACAATTGATTACATACATATTTACAATTTATCACATACATATTTAAACTCTGTGTGTGTGTGTGTGTACCTATGTAAATCACAATTTGCTGTTTTTAGGGGTGCTTGATTATGGCAAAAATTATAATCACAATCATTTTTGTTCAATATTGAGATCATGATTATTTAACATGATTACTTTTTGACTGTTATCTTCTCCAATTGCTGATGTTCATATATGCACATATTTTTTCCCACTTGGCTGAGGAGACAATTACACATGTAATCATATATTGTACTAATGATCAAGAAAGACTATAGCCTATATGAGGGAAAATATGCTGGTTGCCAACCGTTGTTATAAACCAAAAAGGGGAGGGTAAAATATTTTTCCTCACAGAGTGGTACATCCTGTCAGCCGAGGGATTTCCTATCTGTGCAGCTGAACACAGTAGTTCTCTACGGACTGTTTTACCGTGATGGTCACGGTGTTTTTTCTGCAGGTTTCACTTCACTCAGCTGGCCGACAGACCCGCTGATTCTCTCCGCTTTAACCTAAATAACAAATCGGGACTCGGTGCTCCGTTTGGATCTAAACAGAGAGCCGGGATTAGCTGAGAGGCTAGCAGAGGCTAACTGGTTGTGCTTCTTTCGGTCATGCTGCAGTTAACGCTCCGCTGCCCTTACAAGCGTCACCACTCGTTTCAACTTTCAATCCCTCTAGAATTCATATACTTTTATGGTTGCAATTTGTAGTCGCACAGTGTACGAGTATTTTTTTTCCACTTCGCACACATCTATTTTTAGCCAAGGACAAAGTTGGACATTAAGACGGACTACACACACACCCTGCTCGCTTTGTGAAGCGACCAAGTAAGAGGCATAAGTCTAGGCAGGGGCAGAGTAGTTGTGTGTTCTTTTCAGCATCAGTTGCTGTTGTTTAGCATTTAGCTTTTTAGCTTTATTACTATTGTTCTTGTTGTTTGAGTTGACAGACCGCCGAGTCCATTTTTCTCTGCTTTACTCTGAGGAGTATTTTAAGTTTGCTGCCTGTTAGTTGTGTTCACCACGCTAGACTATTTTGTGTTTGTCCCGCTCGGGACTACTGCTGTGTTTGTGCCACCGTGAGTGAGAAAGTAAATTGCTTTGTTGATCAGAAACCAGACAATGTGCGTCACAGACTGCCTTCCGTACGTGCTCTCTTTGTGGACAAAGGAACCGCTTCTCTCCCTCTCACGATCGCTTTCCCTCCTCCCTCTCTTGCGACTAACACACACACGCGCACACAGATACACGCACCGACATCTTTTTGCACATCTGATGGTCAGATAACGTCGGACAAAGCTTTGCTTTGTGTTTCCTTATCCACCATCAGACACGTGTTTTTCACGGAATTGGATGAGAGCAAGACGCCGACCACCAGGCGGCGCCATCTTGTTTTTGTCTAGCCAAGACAACGCCGTACTCCTGCCATTCGGGTCTCGCGTGACGTGACTTACTCCCACAGTCACGTCCGCATCGCAGACCGACGACATCATCATGTCAGGCCCAGTCGCCATCTTGTCGCACACACATACACATACATGCATTCCCCTGCATGTGTCCAACCCTGTGCGTAGCTGTTGTGTTTTCTTTGGTAGAATTAGATTTTAGAATAGCTGTTTATTGAATGAAGCATTTATTAATTTTGTTAATTTTGCTAAGTTGAATAAACACTGTTATATCTTTAAAGAGAAGTTCTTTTGACATTATTGTGTAACATATTGTTGGGACTACATGTGGACCACAGTTTACCACGTTTCAAGACTCCAAGAAACCTGAGCCCTGGGGGTTCGCACCCAAAGTGTGAAGCTCCACCCATGGATCCAGGTTATCAAAACTAGAGATTCCCCTCTTATCTCTCTTTTTTTCTCCACGAGCTGCAGCAGGAGCAGCTCCTTGCTCTCTTTCACACCTCCAGCAGCTGCTGGAGCAGCTCTCTGCTCTCTTGTGTGGCCTGCTCACAGCAGACACACACAGTCTTCTTTACGGCAGAAGACGCGAGAGCCTGCCTAAGACTCAGAAACTAAGTTTCCTTGTGCCAGCAGCTAACACACAAGTCTGCTGGCCAGTTTAACAAGTACAGGAGCCGCGAAATGGAGTTAGCTTGCCGCTAACTCTACACCAAGGAGTGACCTGGGCCCTCTGCACGACTGGAGTGCTGTCTGCCCAGCAACGCCTGCATCTTTCAGCTTCAGAGCCAAAGCCTTCTCAGCCTGACTCACCCACGGATTCACCGGCTACAAAGCAGGACACCACAAAGCATCTCTTACTTCATGGACTGGTAACAACTGGGCATAGCCTAGCAACACAGTGAAGCATAGTACAGCTAAGCAAGAATGTTTAACTCAAACAATGTACTGTACGTGTATTGATTTGGTTAAGGTTATACATTGAACTGTTGTTGTGATGTCCTTGTTGCCTATAGTCAGGTTACTGCATAGCCACACCGCTAGGTTAATGTTAGCATGCTTAACACATGTTACATCCAGTAACTAGGCCTTGCATGCAATTAACCTCGTTTTAACCTGGCACCTTTAGCATACACCAATTGGCCTTGAATAGAGAACCACACAGTTAAGAGGTTAAAACCTAGTTTGGCAAACTTTGGTTCAGGCAGCACATGTGGTTCAAGACACCACATGGTCTGGCCTTTTATCCCTGTAGTTCCCTTTATCAGCCTAATTGTCGGCATGCCATGTGCTCAGTCACCAGGTGACTGCAGCCATCTTGCTATTGTCTTCCCTACACACACACACACACACACACTCACACATTCACACTTGTATATAGATACACTTAGCTGGATTAGTATTGTGTGTTGCTTTTACCCTTTTGTTAAATAAATGCTTTTGGATATACCTGTTGTCTGTTTTAATGTTGCACAAGAATGAGTTTTGCCAACCTCTGCTCTGTAAAGAACTCCAAATCCTTCAACCTTTACTAGCTATTGATATGGTGATTTTGTTTATAGTTATTAAATTAATTATTAATCAAAGTCCCAAATTCATAGATTAGTACACTTTGAGACTGAATTGGCTATCTTTTTCCCTGAGTCCAGGGTGGTGCCCCGTTATTATTAATTATTATTAATAATTTTATTGATTTTAATAATTAACAATTATCTTTGATAATCGTTAATTATTGCTGTTAGCCAAACTTGTAGCCACGGCCCAACAATATTGTGAAAAGTGGCTGACTGAAGGAGTCAGATCTTGAATTCAACCCTTCTTTGTTCACCCTTGAATGTTGATATCTCTCAGATATTAACATTCTAGGTGAACTCCCATTTATGAGACTACCTTGTTTGGTTATTGGTCCCGGTTTCCGGTTGTTGCCCTGTATTTGTTAGTTCATATTAATAATTCTATTAATTGTTATAATTAGTTAATTATCTTTGATAATTGATAATTATTGCAAATAATCAACTGTGTTCCTCACAGATCCAACAGTTGGTGCCCAAATTATTGATTAAGGTTAACAATATCTTGATTTCATAATTCATAATTATCTGTGATAAACAGAGGGGTGCGCTCACGGAGAGAAACTGGTTAGTATTGTGTGTCAAAAGACTCTCAAACTGATCATCTCCAAACGTTTTCTTGGTTCCCAGAAGCTTAGCTGACTGTGCCTCGATCCAATGTGTGCAAAGACGCGAAGGCCTGTTCAAGCTGCTTGCAGCTTTAATTATTATCATTATTATTATTATTACTATTATTATTATTATTATTACTATTATTATTATTATTATTATTATTATTATAATCATCATCATCCTTCACCAAGACATATTCTTTGTAAGCTTGGCTAACAAAACAGATTATGATTGAATGGGCTGTGCCATGCTGACATCCCAAAACCAAGAAAAAAATCTCCAGGTATTTGACGACCTGGGAAAGAGAAGGGGTTAGTCTTTTCAGCCTAATCCTAACCCTAACCCAAGCACTTCAGGCCTTCCTCCAAGTCTGTAGTAATGCCGTAGATTGTCAACAGTATTATAATCTCTGGAGGTGACTCATTTTGGTCACAATTTCTGCTCTCTGAAACTAGGCCTGGGATGCCTTGTGTCCATTAAATGAGAAAATTAAAACTTTGACATAGAGCTAAACGAAATATATTGTTGCGAAGGTCTCGACCTGGAGAGTAACATATGTCAGTATGAAGATTCTATATGGCTCTTGCTTTGAAAGACTTACCTTTCAACCTTGACCTTGGTGCATTTTTGAAGGCTTATAACTCAGTAAAAAAAAAAGGGGATAAAGACAAGGGACCAACTGTTGTGATGAGCTCTTGACCTAAGCTATCATGTAAGTATAGTCAACAACTGGGGGTGCTGTCAAATATGGGTAAAATATGGTTAAAATTAATTTTCACCCATTTAACAATTAGATGTTTAACATCTGATTACACAAATTTGTTAACCATCCCCTTAAAACTCCTCAGTGTACTCTCAATTCAGTATTTACAACTTCCAATTCCAGGAAAAACACTAATATTTAAAAAAAACTCCATTTCCCCAGAGCCGTGCCATGCAGCTTGATACAAATCAGCACCACAGATGTAGTTCTTCCAGTTCACAAAGTAGGGTTGTAAATATAGGGTTGTGAAAAGATATATCTACTAAATATATCAAATATCTAGTACAGCCGAACTAGTAATTTACACTGCATCTAGATGATACGTGTAAAGAAAAAGTAAAGACATTGGTTTATTTCAGATATTTTAGCCAAAACAGGAGACAAATGCACCAGGTCCGCCCACAACATGTTGTACAAGCTATGACATCCCACATTGTGTGTATGTGTGTGTGTGTGTGTGAATGGGGTGGGGGGGACTCATTGAACCAGCTGCACACAAAAATCTTAATCAGTTTTGAATAGTAATTAATCAGTGAATCAGTAATTAAAAGTAAATAGTATATATAATAGTAAATAAAAGTTTTGTAATGTAACACAAAGCAGACTGTCTTCGTCTCCATAGTAATGGTCAATGACGCTCATGCTTTATGAAGCTGCTCCCACAATTGAAAACTGACGAAAAATCTTTATCTCTCAGAATCGAAAGAGAAATAATTTAAACTGATGGCCTTAACATGGACCTATTGTATTGTTGAGTTATCAAGGACACTTTCATGTTTTTGTAAAAGATATCATTAAAAGAAAACCTTAATACGGTGACAGTGAGGAAAATACTTCAGTGGATCCTCTGCTCAGCCAATCACAAAGCTTTAAATGCTGGATTTCAAATTCAGTTCATCCCTGGGATGCTCTAATATCTACAGTTTTAATTGAAAGAACATCATCAAACAGTTACATAAAATAACACAAATAACATAACAGCAATGATTCAAACAACATGCAACTATGTGGTTTCAGCGAATGCAGTGTCCATAGCACTCATCATAGCAATGATAGGAAATATTGCATTTCTAGAATTTTCTGGTGGGACCTGAAACAGGCCTCAAAATAACTGACAAACTAAATATCATATACCTTCACTGAACGAAGATTATGAAAATAAAATGCACATTTCTTCTTAGAAATGTTACCAAATGCATTTGAATGCAAATCCGTCTTAAAATACTGCATTTTCCACTGAAAAAGGGAATGGCAGCCATTTTGTTGGTTTCCATAGACAAATATTGACGCCTACTTTGCAGGCCAATAGAAAAGAATAGGCGAAAAAAATGTAGGCATCTCACAATTGTAGAGCTGTTATTGTGAAACTCATAAGTTTTGCAGTGTTGACCAACGCAGCTATTACATATTTTGATGTGAGACTGGGTCGTCCTTGGACAGAGACGTTTTTAGTGACCCCCCCCAACCTTTCCTCAAGTGCCACATCAGTTCAAAATCATTTCCATCATGGAAGCCTAATACAGTATGTAGTGCCAATGTCTTTCATTATACATTTATTTGAAAGCTGTAAATCACTTGTGTGAGTTAAAGTGCATGTAAGAAGGATGGAGAGACATCAGTAGTTTGTAAAATAAAAAAGAGAGAACGCATAGATTGTTGTAGATGTTATCAGGCTTGAGCAACCTACACACAGTACAATTCAGCAGCTTCTCCTCCAGGCAGGTGATTTGTATTCTGATGATGAATATTTTATTGTTTTCCAAGTGATGTTCTAAAATTAAGTCATAAATGAATATCCATAGTCAATGTTGCTCTTGACTAGCATTGTATTGTCTGCCAAGTCACTGAGTGTCTTTTATAAAAAAGACTTTTATATGAAAATCAGGAGCTTAGGATGAAAGGCAGAAAATGCAACAATATCCTGCAAATTGTGTCCTTTGTCTGAGAGGGATTACTCCATTAGGGAAATTTATGGAAATGCAGCCAATTTTACTTTGTTGAACTTTCATTTATGTAGCAATATCATTTTAAAACCTGAACAAAAGTATGATTTATTTAAAAGTGTGATTTATTTGGAATTAAGATAAGCAGAGGCAGTTATGTATTTGGATAGGTAATTTTGTGTTCATACAAAGTAGCAAACCTTTTGGCAACAACTTCCTGCCATCAGATAACAAAGGTCACCCTCATATTATCTGCTGCCACAGCAGCTATACAGATGGGAAACATGAAATTTACTTTACTTTTCATTTACTGCCCCTTTCACTACAAGTGAAAGTGGCTCTGATTTCAATCACATCTTTTTTACTCGTATGTGTGAATTGTGTTTTAGGTGATAGGGTAAGCTTTTTCTGATTGGGTTGATCAACAAATATTTAAAGTTTCTCACAGGGTTTTCACGTATCTGCATTTTGGAGCTGAAAGAACATGAAAGTACTACTGACTGACTTCCCTCTGACTTACTGCACAGATGAAATAATATAATAACAAAATCATTTAGTGATATGACTCTTCCAAACTTTTGATCTTGTTGGACCTGATGGCTCAAATTCTAGTACCAAGTATAGAACCAAGAGTCATTTTACAGTTTGTCAACTCAAGGTCCTCTTACTAGATTTGTTTGGATCTTAAAACTGTATCACATGGTCTTTCTCAGTGGATGGAGTTTGCTCAGTGGACTTCAAGTTGCAATTGTATTGTCAAACTACTTTTTCATTTTTTTATTAGAATGTTTGTGATGCTTGGAAAAATGTAGCCATTGTTTCAACAGTTGTTTCTTTTCTGACTCTGTGAGGGGAAAAGTCTTATCACAGTCATTGTCTCACATGACTTTTTTCAATTCGGACTGTGGCTACTTTTTCTGGGAGCTTGTTCTACCCTCTTCACAGGCCAACAATGGAAGTTAGCAATGACAATGACCATGGTGCAGGAGGAATTGGCATTTCCAAACTGGGATAAAAAGTGCTGAGTTGTCAGTTGTAAAAATAAATAAAATAAAATGTTATTTGTCAAATAAAATAACAGAAAAATACAACTTGGAGTGGTATTCTTGAGCAAGAGAGATAACAGAAGCTCCAACTTTCACAACAGCCTCTCAGGTAAAATTATGTCTCTCTGCTCACATATCCTGGTGCAGACTGCAATCACGTACTGGTAACACTGAAAACATAATAAAATGCTTTTCAGCTTTTACGCTTGCAGTGTAAACTAACATTATAGACTGTACCACTTTTAAATCTTCATAATTACTGTACAGATACATACATTTACAGCCATTCATAGCTGGTCATAAGGACCTGGATTTACAATTAAAACCCACAGTTAATCTTGGGAAATTGAGCAGCCAGAAGGACACGTAGAGGTTGTATTTAAAATTTGAATTAATTGAAATGATGACCTAACACCAGAATTTTCAGCATGACATGTTTGGAGAGGTAAGACAATGTGTAAGAGTGTGTGATCACAGTTCATGATCAATAAGACTGCATTTGTATCATTAATATAAAGTGGTGTGCTACCAATAATTTAATATGGTGCATCTACAAAGGAGTAGGAAGGTGGGTGTTTTTTGACATTAAAACTTCTATTGCTGAGATGTTAATGCATTTGCATTCAACACATTGTTCAATGGGCTGCTAACAACTCAAGAGGCTGTCAAATTCACATTCTCCTATTCACCATGTCCACTCACTGTGTGTCTTCTGGGTTTGATTTTCACACAAAAGAACTTGTCAGTGTCACACTGTTCAACAGCCAACTCTCTCACATGAACATAACTCAGCCAAGACTTTGTAAAGGGGTTTGCATTTTCAGCTGCTCAGCCATGCAATTGAAATGGTAAATCTGACAAAAAATAAAGTTTCATTCACAAAACAAATGAAATAAGAACACCCCAAATGTGTGCAAAATACAAAAAATAAATGGACTAAAACCAACAAGAAATTAAACTAAAGTAAGACCAAACTTCAGTAGTGGCTAATATCCTGCAAACTGTTCAAGTCCTAATAATAATAAAGGTGCACAATTATCACTTCCAGAGCAGCAGTGTTTTTATCTCTGCAGCCTATTTTCGCTTAAACTGTTTGACAAAAGCCTGCACGTTAACAAAAGCCTGCATTCTGTATTTATTCTGTGTAGCAGATCAGTCCTGCTCAGACGCTGAATACACATGAACCATTTCTACTGGCAGAAATTTGTATTTATCAATTATTTGCATCTGCATTTTTTGATATTCTGATGGCAATTAATGATTTAATAACTCATATTATGATTAAGATATCTTAAAAACTGGAAATTATTTATTAGGCCAAATGTTTAAGGGGAGTCCAAATTATCTAATGTATATCAAACCTGGCACTCAGAAATTTTCAGCCTCACATGTGACTGAATGGACATCACAATAAATAATATTTAATAAATATATAAATGTGTTTAAAAAGTGTCCTTTAATTTTATCCATAATAAAAGTTAATGGAGAAATGACAGATTGTGAAAATTTTCTTTTCATAGTCTGTTATTTCTCTATTGTATTAATTTTTCTTTCTAATTCAATTCAATTCAATTCAATTCAGTTCAATTCAGTTTTGTTTATATAGCACCAAATCATGACAAAAGTTATCTAAGGCTGGCCCTAACTCTAAGCTTTATCAAAAAGGAAAGTGTTAAGCCTACTCTTAAATGTAGAGAGGGTGTCTGCCCCCCAGACTGAATCTGGAAGATGGTTCCACAGGAGAGGGGCCTGATAGCTGAAGGCCCTGCCTCTCATTTTATTTTTGGAGACTGTAGGAACCATAAGTAAGCCTGCATTCTGGGAGTGCAGCGTTCTAGTGGGGGTAATAGGGTACTATGAGCTCTTTAAGATATGATGAAGCTTGACCATTAAAGGCTTTGTAGGTGAGGAGAAGGATTTTAAACTATATTCTAGATTTTACAGGAAGCCAGTGCAGAGAAGCTAAAATGGGAGAAATATGATCTCTTTTTCTAGTTTTTGTCAGTACATGGGCAGCTGCATTCTGGACCAGCTGGAGAGTCCTTAGAGACTTCTTAGGGCAGCCTGATAATAAGGAATTGGAATAATCCAGCCTAGAAGTAACAAATGCGTGGACTAGTTTTTCCTGCATCTTTTTGAGACAGGCTGTGCCTGATTTTTGCAATATTACGTAAGTGAAAAAAGGCAGTCCTTGAAATTAGTTTTATGTGGGATTTGTTTTATGTTGAAGGACATTTCCTGATCAAAGATAACTCCCAGATTCCTTACCGTGGTGCTGGAGGCCAAGGTAATGCCATCCAGAGTAGCTATATCATTAGATAAGGTTTTTAGGGCAAAGCACAATAACTTCAGTTTTGTCTGAGTTCAGTAGCAGAAAATTGCAGGTCATCCAGGTCCTTTATGTCCTCAAGGTGTGCTTGGAGTTTCGTTAACTGATTCATCTGGCTTCATTGATAAAAAATAATTGTTTTTGAGTAATATTACCTAAAGGGAGCATATATATGGTGAATAATATTGGTCCAAGCACAGAACCTAACTTTTGCCTTCATGGAGGATTCATTGTTAACATGTAAAAACTGAAATCGATCTGATAAATAGGATTTAAACCAGCTTAAAGCAGTTCCTTTAATGCCAAATACATATTCCAGTCTCTGTAATAGGATGTGATGGTCAGTGGTGGCACTAAAATCTAGCAAGACAAGTACAGAGAGAAGTCCATCATCCAAGACAGTTAGGAGATCATTTGTAAGTTTCACCAGTGCTGTCTCTGTGCTATGATGTGCTCTAAATCCTGACTGAAAATCCTCAAATAAACTATTGTTATGTAGAAAGTCACACAAGTGATTGGCTGTTTTCTCAAGGATCTTAGAGAGAAAGGGAAGATTAGATATGGGTCTATAGTTGGCTAATGTGCCTGAATCAAGAGTAGGCTTCTTAAGAAGAGGTTTAATTACATCTACTTTCAATGACTGTGGTACATAGCCTGTTACTAAAGAAAGATTGATCATATCTAGTAAGGACGTGCTAACTAAGGGTAAGACTTCCTTAAGCAGCCTAGCTGGGATGGGGTCTAAGAGACAGGTTGAAGGTTTAGATGAAGAAATCATTGAGGTTACTTCAGGAAGGTCAATTGGAGAAAAAAAGGTCTAAATATATATCAGGTTTTACAGGAGTTTCTAAGGTTCCTGTGTTTGGGGATAAATCTGTGCCTGCTGAGGGCAGGAGGTGATTTATTTGTCTCTAATAAATAATTTTATCATTAAAGAAGCTCATAAAGTCATTACTACTGAGAACTATAGGAATACATGGATCAATAGAGTTATGACTCTTTGCCAGCCTGGCCAAAGTGCTGAAAAGGAACCTAGGGCTGTTTTTATTCTCCTCTATTAATGAATAGTAATAGGCACCTCTGGCATTACAGAGGGCCTTCCTATGTTTTAAGACTATCTTGCCAGACTAAGTACGACTGAGCAGCTCCATCAAAAGACGCGGATAACTTCTTTGCCCTGCTCTTCTTCAACTAAGTCAACTCTGCTGTTTTCTCCACCACACAGTTGAGGATCAGCTTGCCATCAAACCCGCTGACAGAGTGGGAGGACGGCCCCATCAGCATCTGAGCCAAGGAATCGAGCCAGACCCAAAAGACGCTCTGAAACACACACCCCCTGTGTTATATTGTGTGTTGTAAGGTATTAGCTTTTTAAGATTTATTGTTGTGTGAATTGACGGACTGCCCATTCCTTTTGCCTACTACAACATTACTCTGAGGAGTAGTTAAAGTTTGCTGCCTGCTTAGTTGTGTTCACCACGCTAGACTGCCTTGTGTTTGTCCCACTCGGGACTGCTGTGTTTGTGCCACCATGAGTCCGAAAGTAAATCGTTTGTCGATCAAAAATCAGACTACGTGTGTTACAGACTGCTGTCTGTACGTGCACTCTCTGTGGACAAAGCAACCACTTCTCTCCTCCCCACAGTCACTTTCCCACCTTTCTTTCCCTCTCTTGCTACTAACCCGCACACACACATGCACACACATATACACAACACATGCACCTCTCTCACACATCTGATGGTCAGATAGCGTAGGATACAGCGTCGCTCTGCCCCTTGTTATTTACCATCTGACACGTGTGTTTGATGAATTGAATTGGGTGAGTGCAGAGATGCCGACCCCCAGGCACTGCCATCTTGCTATTGTCTAACCAAAGCACTGCAGTCACATCCGCCATTTGGTTCTCGTGTGATGTGAATTCCTCCCATAGTCACGTCCACAAATGGTGTTCATCCCTCCAGAAGAGTTCCAGAGACTTGTAGAATCAATGCCAAGGCTGAGGAACACCATTCTTCCAAAAGATATTCCCTCAGTTGGTGTTTTGATGATGATGGTGGAGAGTGCTGTCTAACATGTCAGTCCAAAATCTCCTATTGGTTTTCAATTGGGTTGTGATCTGATGACTGTGAAGGTCATAGCAAATGATTTACATCATTTTCACCCTATCAAACTATTCAGTGACCCCTCGTGCCCTGTGAATCGGGGCATTGTCTTCCTGGAAGAGACCACTCCCATTATGATAGAAATAAGATAAAAGTGATCACTCAGAGCAACTTTGTATTTATTTGCAGTGACCCTTCCCTCTCAGGGGACAAGTGGACCCAAACCAAGCCAGCAAAAGGCCCCCAACAGCATAACAGAGCCACCAGTTCCCCTCACTGTTGGGGTCAAGCATTCAGACCTGTACTGGTGGTTTTTCCTTTACTTTTTCACCCATCTGTATGTATTAATTGAAACAATAAGGATTTAATAAATTAAATGGTTTTAATCTTGACAGAGACTTCACCAGTGAGACTAAACTGAGGTTGAACTGTAGAAGCAGTTTACGGCCTTCCATTGGTTGATTCTGCTGCCAGTCAAATGTGTCTGCACTCCTATTGTCTAGTTTTACTGCCTCCACCTTTGTTTTTTTCTCTTGTCTGCGCTTGTTCTTCTCTCTCGGGCAGTTTAACTGAGCAGGGTGCGTGCCTTTGTCCTGCTCAGCAAGTCAGAGCCCAGAAGCCTCACCCCACTGTGATGTGACAGTGTTTATATCAAACAGCCCCCACTGCACTCAGACATGGAGCTGGCCGACTCACTGTTCACTTGTTTATTCAAAGTTTATTAAACGTGTCGCATGTCCAAATAACTTCACACTTGACACTGTACTTCCTTGGGTCCTCAGCAGTACACGCACCAAGTGTGAAGTCGAGTTAGAGCCCTGAAACCCTGCCCCACTGTGATGTGACAGTGTTTAAATCAAACAACCCCTGCTGCATTCAGACACAGAGCTCAGGGGGTCGCTGTTCGATTGTTTATTCTAAGCATATTAATACTAAACATGTCACATTTCCAAATTGCACCAAAAGAGCATCTGTCTCAACAGTAAATCACCTGCTGAGTGTTTGATGGTTGTTTATTTGTGCTTTAGAATGTGACTGCCATGAAACAATCAGAAAATAACGTATTTCTGTTATTCACAGGCTTTCTCTCTCTCAGAGAAAGCTTTCGAGCACTGTCTCTCTGTCGCTCGCTTGCACTCTCAGCTCACTTGTTCACCCTCTCTCTCATTTTTTCTTGTCTTTTTTAAAATGAGTCAGGAAACTCACAACAAAGCTGTCTTAGCAGACACTTTTATCCAAAGCGACATACATCTGAGAGCTGAGAGGTGTTCATGAAAGAGCTGGGTCTTTAGTCTTTTCTTAAAGATTAAGAGGGACTCTGCAGATCGAACAGAGTTTGGTAACTTGTTCCACCACTGGGGAACTATAGAAGACAAGAGTCTAGCTGGCGACTTAGGGCCCTGTTGTGGTGGTGGTACCAGGCGCCTTTCATTAGCAGAACGTAGTGAGCAGGAGGGAGTGTAGACCTGAATGAGGGAGTTCAGGTAGTTGGGATCCATTTTAGTTGCTGTTTTGTGAGTGTGAGTGTCAGGGTTTTGAATTTGATGTGGACACTAGCTGGGAGCCAGTGGAGGGATATGAAGATATGATACATGGAGGGTGACGTGCTGTTTTGGACGATAGACCAGCTGTGGCGCTGCGTTCTGGATCATCTCTAGTGGTTTGAATGTACATACGGGGAGGCCTGCCAGTAAGGATTTGCAGTAGCCAATACCTAATAGTAGTACTATTACAAGTGGTAATAGTAGTAGTGGTAGTCAATGGTTTCTAAAATAGATAAATCATTTAAACCAAATTTTAAACATAAAGGTAGCAGATGAGGAAACACTCATACAAATCACTCTTGTAAAGGTTGTGAGCATTTTGGATGGGGCTGACAGATGATGTTGTTTAGTTTGGAGGTCTTACCAATCTTCTACACTAAATGCATTTGAAATGAGTAAGTTTCTTTTTTTTGCAAAGCTAAAACATGCAAAAACATCTGTTTTGTCTTTGAAGGGGACAGAGCTGTGCTGTCCAGTACAAGCACTGTAACACTGAACACATTCAGAAAGACATAAAACAATATTTGTGCTTTGGTGAATATTGTATTTAGCCTTCCTACTTCAGACACCACCACACAGACAGCCGGAAGTTAGATAGAGCAGGGGTCAGATCTCTAATACCCCTCCATCATCCCCCATACAACTGCCAGCCCCACCCCAGCTACCCTCCCCCTCATGTCCAGCATTCCCAGCAGCATGTTTACCGTGCCACCTTCTTGATCAGTAAATAAATAATGGCAACAATAAGTGTAGTGTTGAGCAGGAACTGAGATTGGTTAACAGTCGGGAATATGTGGAAGACTCTGAAATATTAATGATCCTGATTACTTTCTGCAGTGGTGACACAGCCTTCCTGAATTGCTTCATGATGGCGACGGGCTTTATTGTGGATAAGCTGCAGCAGCAAATCAAGTACAGAACTGTAGAAATCAGAGGACACATAATAATACAATATTAGTATACAAATAATGTCACAAATGAATGGTGGAAAGTTGGACATGACTTTGAAACTGATGGCCAGGGTCAAAAATCCCACTCTTTCTATAACCTGAACCTTAGGTAGCCACTGCTTTTCTTTAATTTATTCTACTATATAACTTTAAAAAAAAAAAAATCTCCCTCTCACCCCCCTTCCCATGGGGGGTGGTGGTGTGTCTTCCTCAAGCTCAGGTCCTCTACCAGAGGCCTGGGAGTTTGAGGGTTCTGCGCAGTATCTTAGCTGTTCCTAGCACTGCGCTCTTCTGGACAAAGACCTCAGATGTTGTACCCGGAATCTGCTGGAGCCACTCTCCCAGTTTGTGGGTCACAGCCCCCAGTGCTCCAATTACCACTGGCACCACTGTTGCCTTTACTCCCCACATCTTTTCTAGCTCCTCTTTCAGCCCTTGGTATTTTTCGATCTTCTCGTGTTCCTTCTTCTTGATGTTGCTGTCGCTTGGGATTGCTACGTCTACCCCCACCGCCTTCTTCTGTTGTTTGTCAATCAACATGATGTCCGGTTGGTTAGCGATCACCAGCTTGTCAGTCTGGATCTGGAAGTCCCACAGGATCTTGGCTTGGTCATTCTCAACCACCTTAGGAGGTGTCTTCCATTGTGACCTTGGGACCTCCAACCCATACTCAGTGCAGATGTTCCTGCACACTATGCCAGCCACTTGGTTATGGTGTTCCATGTACGCTGTTCCTGCCTTCATCTTACACCCTGCTATTATGTGCTGAACTGTCTCAGGAGCATCTTTGCACAGCCTGCACCTGGGGTCCTGTCTGGTGTGGTAGATCCCCGCCTCTATTGATCTTGTACTGAGTGCCTGTTCTTGTGCTGCCATGATTAGTGCTTCTGTGCTGTACTTCAGTCCAGCCTTTTCCAGCCACTGGTGGGATTTCTTGATATCAGCCACTTCTTCTATCTGTCGGTGGTACATGCCGTGTAGGGGCTTGTCCCTCCATGGTGGTTCCTCCTCTTCCTCTGCATCATCAGGTTTCTGCTGCCTAAGGTATTCACTTAGCATTTCATCTTTTGAGGCCATCTTCCTGATGTATTCCTGGATGTTGGTTGTTTCGTCCTGGACAGTGGCTCTGACGCTCACTAGTACTCGGCCTCCCTCGTTCTGCTTAGTGTACAGTCTCAGAGTGCTGGACTTGGGATGAAACCCTCCATGCATTGTGAGGAGCTTCCTTGTCTTGATATCAGTGGCCTCTATCTCCTCCTTTGGCCAGCTTATTATACCAGCGGGGTATCTGACAGCGTGTTGATGGCCCGTATCTTGTTCTTCCCATTCAGCCGACTTTTCAGGACCTGCCTTACTCTGTGTAGGTATTTGGCTGTGGCTGACTTCCTAGCGGCCTCCTCAAGGTTCCCATTTGCCTGCAGGATCCTAAGGTATTTGTAGCTGTCCTGAACATCTGCAATGCTGCCTTCTGGTAGCTCAACCCCCTCGGTCCTGATCATCTTCCCTCTCTTCGATACCATTCAACCACACTTATCTAGTCCGAATGACATTCTGATGTCGTTGCTGTAGATCCTGGTGTGGTGGATCAGTGAGTCGATGTCTCGCTCACTCCTGGCATACAGCTTGATGTCATCCGTGTAGAGGAGGTGACTGATGGTTGTTCCACTTCGGAACCGGTACCCGTAGCCACTCTTTGAGATGATCTGGCTGAGGGGGTTCAGGCCTATGCAGAACAGCAGCGGGGATAGTGCATCACCTTGGTGTATATATATATATATATATATATATATATATATCAGTGGCCTCTATCTCCTGGTTCCCTAACACCTGACGCGGACCTTGTTGACCCGATGCTGGCTTGTTGATGCTGCTAGCCTACCTCAGTATGAGTGAAACCGCGAATTCAAGAGTCATACCGGCTTGGACGTCACCCGGGTCAACATGGTCCGCATCAGGTGTTTGGGAACCAGGACACTCTGATGAGAAATGGGCTACTGGAACAAGACATAGATGGAGCAGAGCAGAGAATAGGGATCTGTTGGAATGCTACTATACAAGTAACCCCGATGAGAGGGGCTACATGCAGAGGTTGTGGGATATATGGATGCTTCGAAACCCTACATCTAAGCTTACAAAGAAACAACTACTAGCTCAGTGTTCCAACATCCGGAAACAGCAAGTGCTATCACAACTAGAGATTGATGAGGTACAACGAACATGCTACGGCAAGGGGGAGCCAGGACGACAAGTAAGAGGGGAGATATCATCATCCTCCCCACACTCCGAGATTGGGTACCAAGCCCCAACAAGCCCTTACGACCTTAACAAAAGGGCAACTGACCTAAGAATGACTATCATAACTAAGCTGGACACCCAGCACCCCCGTAGCCGATTACCAAGGCTAAGTGACAAAGTACCCTCTGAAAGTCTGCTAAAGGATGTGAATGCAGTGCTACGTACTATCCCTACTAGGACCGTAACAGATTGTTTTTTGTACTATATAAAAATCAGCTTTAGGCTTGAACCTTGCCTGGGTTAGGTAATCCATTGTGATTAACATAATATCTGCTCTTACAGTCATAGTTACATTTTATTTTTTGTGTGTGGTAATGCCTGAAAAGTGTGAATGGGATCACTGTGCAGCAATTATCCAACCAAAGCAAATTTCACATCTCTGCTGGTTGATTTAAATACCATCCTGAAATAAATGCAAATCAGTAGCAGCCTAGTGGGTAAATCTGTAACACAATAGTATGCTTTTGGAAATAACTGACAATAATGTAAAATATATGTGACTGTGGTTAATGGCCAGAAACATGCAGTGAAGTCAGCAGTCCAAGATGAGCATCGTCACTATGAATATCACTTTAGTTGAGGGTGTTAATGTGGAGGAGGTCCCCACATTTCATTGTGTGTCTCAAGTAGTTTTATCCTCAGTAGACCCTGTTTGGGGCCCCGCTGGAGTCTCCAGATGCCTGCTGAAAGGAGAAACACAATGTAGACAAGCCCCCTGACAGAACAGGGCCCCTCTGAATTATCACCCCACTCCTCCCGGCTAATTAAAATTTTGCTTGTAACTTATGGCAGCCATTTGAAGGCTGACAATTCCCTAACCTCCCCCTCATTTTAATTTGTGGCACGTGTGCATAAATTGTTAGGGAGGGGAGTGGCAGCGATGCCCAGCACAAATTGATTCGTGTTTTTAGTCGCTCTAAATGCTCTGCCTCCCCCTAGGTGGGTCTGGCTGGGTTTAGAGGTCCTCCACTTCACTGAGGATGACTTGATTAATAAATGCCAGGGAGGATTTGTCAAAGCAACTAGACTGCCCCCAGTGGGATGTCAATATGGTTCATTTAGACTACCACCAGGCTTACATTGCCTGTAGAGAGGAGATGCTAAAGAGACTGGTGGGGAACTGTGAGTAAAGCCAGACTAGCACTGCTGCTGCTCTACAGGCTAGTGTTCTACAAGAAAGGAAATGGCTAACTCCTGTATGGAGGGATGAACTAGCAGGGAACAGCTTGCTGTGTGTGTGTGTGTGCGTGTGTGTGCGCGTGTGTGCACGCTTGTATGCGTGCGTCCATGCGTGTGTGTGAGAGAGAGAGGAAAAATGGAGGGAGCCAGCTAAAAGTGCAGAGACGGTGTGTGTGTGTGTGTGTGTGTGTGTGTTTGATTGGAAGACAGTGAGAAAGTGGGTTTGTGTGTGTCTATGTGTGTGTGAGGCTAGAGTGCTCAAGAGTGAGGGTGATCTGGGGTTCAGCATGTGATTGGCTCAGCTCAGCTGGAGGAGCTTTTAGTCCATTTCCCAGCAGCCTCTAGGACAGATGCACTGCCCTGAGCCATAATCTGTGTCTTGCTTCAAATGACAAATGGCACAGTGTAGAATATTGCATTATATATTAAGTACCAGTAGTCAGTAAGTTATAGGACGATGCTGCTGCTGGCAGCACTTGTCGCTCACTAAGAAGACTCTGTTTTACAACAACCAATTAGATCCAAACCGCAACCTGCCACTCAATCCTGGCCTACTCAGATCAGTCATTTGTCTTTGGATATGTGGTAAAATACATGAGTCTGTCTATTTAAACATGTTTGTCCTCTTTAAAAATCCTTAAATGTTTGGCTTTTTAAAGACTGACCTAGTTCAACAATTTTAAGAAATCACTACAGTGATGATAATCACATATTTGGTTATTATAAATACAATACACCTAATTCATAGTTCATTGGTGCTGAAACCATATTTAAAAACACTGATGTCATATGTAGTTTAATTTTCTGTAGATTTTATCTCCCTGAATTATTTATTTTTTTTTACATTTATATACATTTTAAAAAATTGGGTAGCCTTAAAACCTAGCATGCATAGTTTGTATGTAGGTGTAGATTTATCCCAGAGACAATTTGATTTCCAAGTTCTGCTGAAAGGAGTTCCAATGAGAATTTTGGCGATGACTGTTTTACACAAAACTATCTCATATGATAACAGCAATAACAAATTTAAAAACAAGACATCAGTGTCATTTTAAGTCTATGTATGCTTAATTTTGATTTACCACTGCTTTCAACCACATCTCCTGATCTTGACACCTGAGCCATGACAAGCAAAAGGAAACTAATGAAATCTAGAGATGCTGCACTAAGGAAGGAAAGAAGAAGGTTTAAGGAACAAAGTTATCCAAGAGCTAAGAGAAGCTAAATCTCATTTTTATCTCAATATATTGAATGAGGCAAAAGGCAACAATAAATTGATCTGGAAAAACATTGATAATCTCACAAGGAGGAACCCGAAATTTTAAGGAGATTTCAAACTCAAAGTGCAGGGAGAGTTAACTGAAGATCATATTACTGTTGTCTGTCTTCTGTCTTTAATATTTTTTTTCTTGAGTTTGTATATGAGTTAGGAAAAAAATTACAAAAAGGAAACTGGATATTGTTCCTATAGATGCTACAGGCCAGGTTTTTGAGCTGGTAGATACTAATGAGTTACAAGTAAACAAAATCATCAGCTCATTAAAAAGCTCCAAAAGTAGAGATGCTTTCCAATTTGACACTATGTTTGTCAAATCACACAAAGATATTTTAACTCCCCCTATTGCTCATTTAATTAACTTGTCTTTTAAACACAGCTCCTTTCCTGATGACTGGAAATGTGCCATCGTCACGCCTATTTTTAAATCTGGAGACCGCCTTGAAGCCTGTAACTACAGACTAATAAGTATACTGCCAGTACTCTCAAAGGCTGCTGAGAAAGTTGTCATTAAACAACTGACAACATTTCTTAATACAAGCAATTTTGGTCTACATTGTATGCACTTTGGCTTTATAGCAAATCATTCCACTGAAACTGCTACCTTGCACTTAATAGAACAAATTAAATCAAGACTTGACAAAGGAGGCGTAGTTGGTGCTGTATTTTCAGATCTGTGTAAAGCATTCAGCAGTCAATCATGATGTTTTAATATAGAAACACTCTAACTTTAACTTCTCATCTAGAGCACTGGCATGAATGTCTTCATATTTATCTAATAAATATGTGTTAAAGTTGGTGACACACTGTCCAGTAACATGAAGTGCACAATGGGTGTTCCACAAGGGTCAGTGTTATGTCCTCTATTATTTAACCTGCATGTTAATGATCTCCCTCAACACTGTCATGATGTAGAACTACAAATGTATGCAGATGACACTGTTGTGTACACACATGCAAAAACAGCTGAGTTAGCTGCTGCTAAGATAACAATTGCATTGGAAAGGATGACACATTGGCTTGACAAATCATGTTTGAGTCTAAATGTAAACAAGACAAATGGTATGTTTTTCTCTAAAACCATGGTACAACCTCCTAATGCTGATATTCTCATCAAAGGTGAAAAGATTGCAGAGTCATTGATTTTAAATATCTTGGTGTGACATTGGATCCAAATTTGAACTTTAAGAGACATGTTGAAAAAAGGGTTAAAACCATAAAGTACAACTTCGTAAATTTTAGATATATCAGAAACTGTCTCTCTTTGGATGCAGCCAAGATATTTATGCATGCTATGATTCTTTCCCATATGTCTTACTGCATCACATGTTGGGGGCAGGCTGGAGAAACAGCCATAAGATCTCTTTATACAGTCCTTATACAAACAAACTCTAAAAACTCTGGATAAAAAGCCTATGCATTTCCATCACTGTAGGGTAGTGGAGAAATACAACTTACTGAGCTTTGAGAATTTTAGATTATTCTCAAATTTGTGCCTACTTTATAAAATAAATGGTTCAGGGAATTAAAAAATCTACTAAAAACCACTCAGCTCTGTAACCACTGAATCTAAATTTCATCTATGGTCTTCTCATTAACGCAAATAATCTTCCTTTTAATTTGACAAGTTTGTGTTCTGTGTCCTTTTTGCTTTGTACTGTTTGTTATTGTGCTGTTATATGTTTTAATTGTAAGGGACTGCAGATGAAAATTAGCTTGAAGCTAAATCTGGCACAGTGCATCATTTATATTAAAAACTGTACAATGTCCCGATAAATAATACAATACAAAAAACTCCAACTGCTGATGAAATGTGGTTGAAAGCTCCAAAGGCTAGAAGGTGTACTGTCAGTTAAGATTATTTTGCAAAAGTATTGTTCCTAAGGTGAAGAATGAACTCTTATATACAGATATTTTGAATTTATAAAGTGATACAAAATGTTAACCCATTTAAAAAAAAAACACTGTGAATGGATGAAACAACTGATGAGTGCACACGCTGGACAACATTTCCAACTTATCAGTGAAACAATATTGCAAAAACTGTGGCATCTACTGGTAACTTGGTTGGGAATGGGTTTGAAAGAGAGAGAGAGAGACAGACAGACAGACAGACAGACAGACAGAATTACATTACATTACACCCTCATCTGATTAGCTGGCCACATGGAGAACTACAAAATAGGTAGTTAATACTTAAACTACATACTTCAATAGCATGTCATCCATGCACTCTAGAATGACACACTGAAGTGTTTTCTGATCTGATGTCTATCGGCAGGACAACACTGTCTTTTGTCTGAACATTCCAAAAATGTTATAAACCACTGCTGAAAAATGAATATATTTTATAATGTGACAATGCCATGTTTAGGGTTTGGTTAGGTTTAGCACAAAAACAATTTGGTTTGGTTTAGGGAAAGTACTTGGTTAAGGTCAGAGAAACATTGTGGTTTGGTTTAAAAGTACTACTTTATTAAAGTTAAGTATTTTTTATTTCAAGTATTGTACTTTGCTACATTCCCTCAAGCCACAGTATAGGAGCTGCACACAACTCCAGTGGGGGAAGAGTGAGTTCTCACATACATCAGCTGCCATTTCATGCCAGCTCATGTCAGCTCAGCAGAAGGTATTGTGTCACCAGATGTGAGTTACTTACTATTGTTTAGAACTGAGTCAATATGACTTTGACATTTAGCATGGAGTAGGCAGCCAATACCCTAATGCTGATGCCATGTTGAGGTGAGCCATCAAACATTAAAGCAGATGAGACTGATTCCAAGCTGGAAACAACTTCTCTGACCTGATATGTCATGGCTCTAAGTCCTGCCAAAGAGTTCATGAGCAGTGGGCAAGATTTGAGGATGACGTTGATGGCGTTGTGCCACTGGCTGTGAGGTGCATCCAGTCAGGCAGTGGAACTGGTGGTACTGACATTCAACCGGCCACATGTACCTACATTGAAGACTCCAGCAGATAACTTTTTTTCAAAATTTTATATAGGTCAATAGTGGAAATCACAAATTTGCCTCAAAGATATTCAGTCTGTTCAGCATATGACACCCTCTATCTACAAGACCCTCGATTTGGAGAAGGACCCCCTCCACCAATAAACAAACAAACAAACCAAAGAAAACCTTAACAGGTTCTGGCTTGGCTAGGCTCAGGTTGTTGCAAGAAATTCTGTACTACTCCTTGGAGAGAGTATGAGCCAAACATTCAACTTTGCTGCTGCTGGTTCCACTTTCCATGCAAATAGAGGCTCTGCAGGCTTGCCACAGTCTTTTGGTACTCTTGGGGAAGTGCCTATGCCAGAGCTACCACTGGTATGGAATGGGTGGTGATGTCCATGTGTCTGTAAAGAGATGCCAGCACTGCTATGCATGTAAAGCCACATGATTAGTAAAGAAAGCCAGCTGCAAAGCTACCTTGCAGAAGCACCTCTGGACAATCTCTATGCAGACATCCTCGGCCCATTCTCAGTATCCGACTGTATCTCATCATCATTAATTAGTTTACCTGATGATCAAGGGACTGAATGGTGTCAGCTGAACCATCTTTGCATCGCTCCTCTTCACCAAAGGTTGGACACAGGTCGGACATTGGCCGGTTTTGGAGAGCTGGTGCTGCAGAGCTCAAATATGACCAAATAGAGGTACAGGATTTCCTCTACAGCCAGGAAAAAGGTCACACAACACTGTGACAACAACTATGCAACAGTGGAAGTCAGGCAAGTCCCCTCCCTCCCCTAACAAATACTGTGTGTTGCTTAGTGTTTTGGGTGACCAGTTTTCCAATCCCCGGGGGTATGATGGTACCCTTAAGCATACCGCACATTCAGGCACGTGCACATACATGCACTTATTGATGCACCATAGGCGTTTTCATCAGGATGGTGGACAATTGTTTCAGTGCTTAGCACACCTACCAAGCACACCTTTCAATACCATGGACAGCACCTCAACAGTCGAAAAATAATGTTTTGTCTCCCAGAGTTCACCAAGGTATTTGTTAGTATGCACAAGCAGAGGCTGCCAGCCAAATGGCCAATTGTAACACATTCTCTTCCAGCTTTTTTTTTTTTTCAAACAAAACACAGTACAAATCTCTTTGTGGCCTATAGATAACTTTATAGGCTATAACATAAAAATAACTTTAACTTATATCTTTACAACACTACGCCAAGAGCTGGTTGCGAGTTTACAAAGATTAAAACATCAAAACATTAAATCCCAATTGCATCTTGTTAATAACAAAAACTGAGACAGAGCCTTTAAAGAAAGTTACTTATAAAAAATTGCTGGGTACTTTACACTTAAGCACTTAGTTAGAGTTTCTTTTCTGGAATTCTCAACTCAAGGGGAAACCACTGCTTATGTTTGGCTGCCTTAATATGATCTTTTATATCGGCATTTCCACCATGCATGATCAAAACTACTTTACAAGAGAAGGAGTAAGCCCCCTGGGGCTCATTAAATAAATGATTTTGATTTTCTCTTCGGCATGATAGCAAACCGTTAACATACTGATAAGTTCTGTCAGAACAACAGCCTTAACAATGACACATTAATTGATTGATACACATGCAGACAAATCAGTGTTGAATTCAGACACATGGTGCATTGTTTATGTTTTTATATTGGGTTAGGTAATAATGAGTTGGACAGAACATGATAAATGTCTATGTAAGTGCTGAAAACAAGTTTAATATTATAATTATTATTATTATTTTAATTCTGATGAGAACTGGGACAATTTGGTAATGAATGCTGAAAACCGGGACATTTTAGTGTTTTACAGATATTTGTTGGGACTCAGGATAATCAGCTTGAAACTGGGACAATACCGGACAAACAATCCCGGATGTCTGGTCACCATATTGTCGTTACATATAACATGTTGATGGGTCCGTGAACATGAGGTGGAATGGTGCTCACAGCATGAGCACAACCCAGCATAATTGCCACCACTGATGTAAATGGCTGTATGTTCTGCCCTCATCTGCTCAAAAATAAGATAACAAAAACACAAGACTCCTTTTCTGTTAAGTGATTTCCACCCACACACATCCAGATGAAGTAGCCTTGCTTAACTTAAGCAACCCATGCTTGACGGAGTGAGAAGATAAATATAAATATGATGTCTGTGTATTCAGTACAGATTAGCATAGCTTAGAAAGAAGATTGGAAGCAAAGGGTAACAGCTAGCCTGGCTCTGTCCAGTTCAAAAGTACACCGTTGTTGGGCCATGGCTACAAGTTTGGCTATCAGCAATAATTAATGATTACCAAAGATAATTGTTAATTATTAAAATCAATAAAATTATTGATAAGAATTAATAATAACAGGGCACCACCCTGGACTCAGGGAAAAAGATAGCCAATTCAGTCTCAAAGTGTACTAATCTATGAATTTGGGGCTTTGATTAATAATTAATTTAATAACTATAAACAAAATCACCATATCAATAGCTAGTTAAGGTTGAAGGATTTGGAGTTCTTTACAGAGCAGGGGTTAGCAAAACTCATTCTTGTGCAACATTAAAACAGACAACAGGTATATCCAAAAGCATTTATTTAACAAAGGGTAAAAGCAACACACAATACTAATCTAGCTAAGTGTACCTATATACAACTGTGAGTGTGTGTGTGTGTGTGTGTGTGTGTGTAGGGAAGACAATAGCAAGATGGCTGCAGTCACCTGGTGACTGAGCACATGGCATGCCGACAATTAGGCTGATAAAGGGAACTACAGAGATAAAAGGCCAGACCATGTGATATTTTGAACCACATATGCTGCCTGAACCAAAGTTTGCCAAACTAGGTTTTAACCTCTTAACTGTGTGGTTCTCTATTCAAGGCCAATTGGTGTATGCTAAAGGTGCCAGGTTAAAATGAGGTTAGTTGCATGCAAGGCCTAGTTACTGGATGTAACATGTGTTAAGCATGCTAACATTAACCTAGCGGTGTGGCTATGCAGTAACCTGACTATAAGCAACAAGGACATCACAACAACAGTTCAATGTATAACCTTAACCAAATCAATACACGTACAGTACATTGTTTGAGTTAAACATTCTTGCTTAGCTGTACTATGCTTCACTGTGTTGCTAGGCTATGCCCAGTTGTTACCAGTCCATGAAGGAAGAGATGCTTTGTGGCATCCTGCTTTGTAGCCGGTGAATCCATGGGTGAGTCATGCTGTGAAGGCTTTGGCTCTGAAGCTGAAAGATGCAGGTGTTGCTGGGGAGACAGCACTCCAGTTGTGCAGAGGGCCCAGGTCACTCCTTTGTGTAGAGTTAGCGGCAAGCTAACTCCATTTCGCGGTTCCTGTACTTGTTAAACTGGCCAGCAGACTTGTGTGTTAGCTGCTGGCATAAGGAAACTTAGTTTCTGAGTCTTAGGCAGGCTCTCGCGTCTTCTGCCGTAAAGAAGACTGTGTGTGTCTGCTGTGAGCAGGCCACACAAGAGAGCAGAGAGCTGCTCCAGCAGCTGCTGGAGGTGTGAAAGAGCAAGCAGCTGCTCCTGCAGCTGAAGGAGAAAGAGAGCAAGGAGCTGCTCCTGCTGCAGCTTGTGGAGAAAAGAGCGAGATAAGAGGGGAATCTCTAGTTTTGAAACCCTGGATCTGTGGGTGGAGCTTCACACTTTGGGTGTGAACCCCCAGGGCTCAGGTTTCTTAGAGTCTTGAAACATGTGGTAAACTGTGGTCCACATGTAGTCCCAACACTGTGGCCTACTAGCTACCTTGCTAGTTCAAGTATTGCACTTTGCTACATTTCAAGTCACATCAATTACAGTGTAAGAAAAAAAGTCACATGAAAAATTAATTTGAACAAAAGAAAGGTACCAAAACAGCAGCTGCACTAAACAGGAAGCTGCTGGTGAGACTGAGACCACAGGAGGGCCGAGCTCCATTGGGTGCCATTCTGCACTCATATTCTGAAAAAGATACATATTCTAAATTCACTGATGGAGTGTCAGAAGATGTGACAGGTGCGATTGCACCTCAGATGGACCTAGCAGGGTACAATAAATGAATAACAGTATAATAAAATTAAGGATAAATCCATTATGGGTTATGCTTAAGGTTAGCATTATTGTACCTTGATAAAAAGGTAGCATGACCAACAGGTGCATGCTGGTGCTGGCAAAAATGCTCATGGTGGACCCTCGAGCAGCAACTTCTACATTCACCCAGGAACTTCTACCTTCAGTGGGGTGTGCATGGCCCCTGTGCTGATTTTGACTATCCCTCCCACAGTTGTGACTTCTGAGCCCTGAAACAGCTAAAGTCAGACTAAAATCATACAAGCACCTTTATTCATGATTTGCTTGTCTTTCTACTTTTATTCTATGTGTTTTAACTAGCTGATAAGTGATCACACAGGAAAAAAGTTTTATTCTGATTAATGTTATTAATGTCAGAGAGACAGGATAAACTAAACTAAACCAAATAATTTTTACCAGCTTTGTAATCCACAATCACTAGTATAATTTACTGATCATCTGTTCACCAATCCTTTTTTTTTTAGAAATGTGTTATGGCATTTTTGCCTTTATTGAAAAGTAGATAGTTAAGAGGCAGACAGGAAACAAAGTGAGAGAGAGATGGGTATGACATGCAACATAGGTCCCTGGCTGAAATCAAACTAGAGACAGTGTAGTTATCTGGCATGTGAAGTAACAATTCGGCTACCAGGGCGCTCCATCTGACTTCATTTTAAGAGTCTGGCCAAAATGCACCTGGAGCTCCAAATCTTTAATTACTATAGAGGTAGACATGAGTTCAGGGTAAATTTCATAGTACTGTTCCCACAAGCCAAAGTGTGTTATTTTAAAAATCCTAATTTCTTTGCAGATTTCATTACCAGGATCATGTTTATATTGGGGTGTACCCAAATACAAATATGTTCAGTAAAACACAAATAGTGTTTTTTTTTAACAAATATTTGTTTCATACAAATATTTTAAAAATTATTTGTTTTCAGGAAGAAAAAAACCCATATCAAATACCAGCATGCACGTTAGGCTGAAAGAAATAGGCAACAAATGAAAAGTGCAAAGCAATAATCTTTGAATTTCCTCCCTACACATTACACGCTGTGCTGTCTCTGTGTTATGGGTGTATAAATAGGTAGAGGTCTGTCCGCAATGAGACGATGAGTTAAGTTTTAGCTCAGTAGTCAGTGCAGTCGTAACAAAAACAGGATTTTTAAGCCTCTTTCCACTTTATTTGAACACAAATACAAACACAAATACAGATACAAATACAAATACTAGGCTCTCTGCACATCCCTAGTTTATATTGCAGTATGAAGATTCAACAGGGAACTATTTTGTTTCTAGTTTGTAAAACAGTCAAATCTAACAGATTTGAAATTAATAAATGATTTCAAAACTAAAAATATGACATGAAAAATACTAGACCACATTTAAAATTCTACTTTCATTTTATATATGCACCTGATGGTATTTCACTGCAGATTGTTTATCTTGCAAAACAGCTGATCCACGTGATCACAAGATCACGCGAGAATCCATCTCGTCAAGCTTCAAGTTATGCGCTTGTGTCCGAACCACTGGTGGTTTGGACCAATCAGCATTGTGACTCCAGCTGCCTGACAAGGTAAGACGGTTCATCCAATCACCAGCCAAGTATTTTTTGAAAGTGCCTGTCCTTTTCCAAACAGTTTCCATTGACAACCCTCAGATTATTCTATGTAACAAACCATCTGGCGCATCAGGTTAGACTATTGTATGGATCATTGTGATACCAAATAATATCAAGCATATATCGGAAAACATGGTGACTGATGCATCATCAATGTGTCCAGAAAACTGGATTTAACTTAAAAAGAGTCACCATCTGCTCTTGAAAGTAAATTTGAGTTGATTTATTTGTATTTGAAACTGTTTGTATCCTAGACAATAAATTTCCTCTGAACTCTCAGTGTGCCATGGTGGGGAAAGCCCTGTGTTTAGAGGTGATGAAAGTAGTGAACGTGATTGGCCATGATTGTGACAGACTCTGACCTGGCCACCTATAATGTATAATAATTTGTTCTTTCTGATCACACCCTGTATCCAAGTGCACAAAAATAGAGCCCAAGATGTTCAAATCAGAGCAAACAAAGGAGCTGCAAACAAAAATATCTTGAAAACTGGAGGAAAACTGGTCTTCTGTCGACTGCTGAACTTTTCTGACATCATGCCATTGCATTTCATCAGAGCTCTGACCCTGTGTCCTCATCGTGACCCCACCACTGAAGAATGGCCTGCATCACAGCTCCCTTCCAAACAATTAGGCACAGTTGTTGTTACCTTAGCCTTAAAGGGCACTGCAGGATTTGGGATAGACAGACAAGCAGAGGCTTTCTCACTGACGGTCCCAGTAGGTGGATAAAGTGGGCAGAGATGCCTGGAAAACATCTGACCTACATGAAGGTCTCCTCCTGTCATATGCATTACAGAGCTCTCAGTAGACCTGTGGAAACCTCCAGAGACCCACAGGACCCACAGCTTCTCTTTCTTAGAAAAATGGACATCTTCCTGAAAAAATATTGAGTTGCTCATAGAAAAGATAGTCAAATATTTATGGAAGGTTTAATGTCAAATTAATAGATATTGATTACAAAATATTACCTTACAATTAAATTAATTACATAATGTAGTATAATTTAAGGGAACTTCACATTACATATTATATAAATAAATATATACAGTTAGCCCTGACATTCTTCTCTTCAGCCACATCATCCCAGTCTTACTGTAAAGTATTCCTGGAACAGATGGGATATGTAATCCCTCCAGCATGTTCTTAGTCTGTCCCTGGGTCTGCTACCGGTTGGATGTGCCTGAAAAGTGCAGGACTGATTAAGAGCCTGCACCACCTCAACTGGCTCCTTTTAATTTGAAGATACTGTTCTCCTCTGGATGTCTGAGTTTATTACCATCCCCTGAAGGATGAGGAGATTGGACCACCTATGAGGGAAACTCATTACACTCAGTGCTCATGGCCATCGGGGAGACCTGGGACTTCAAACCAAGATGTGTGCAGGTCACAGTCTGATGAAGCCAACAGAACCACATTATCAATAAGAAGCAGACATGCAATCCTGAAGTCACCAAACTGTGCCCCCTGCACTCTTCAGCTGATCTCAGAGATTCCCTCCATTAAAACCACAAACAGAAGCATGACATGACACAACCTTGTCAGCAGTGTAGCATGCAAACAGGGTGCAAACAGTAATTCCACATAAGCTTTATTGTTAGTGCTGTTGCTGTTGTGTGGAAACTAAACAGTTCCACAGTGTATAATGTATTTATCAAAGCAAATTATTTGTAAATAAATATATTTTGCAGGAGGCCGGGTTCAAAATGGAGAAGTCAGACTGCAAACTCAATGAGATGAAACTTGTATGAGTGTGAGACATCTAGGTGTGCACAGGTTACAGCAGACATGCTGTATTGTTTGGTGGTCTTAGTTGATGCATTCACTTAGAAAAAATCTGCTGACTGGCAGTGTGACAACAACAGAGAAGGCTGCCAGCCCAGAGAGCTGCAGTATTGGATACCAAAATTAATGCCAAGAATTTTTCACTGCACACCAACAAGCCCCCTTGGTGTGTGTCTGGCTTCTATAATTGGACACTAGCTTGTTTCAGAGAGAGAAGTTGCAAAGGGAAGCAGACACAGATCTGGCACAGGATAAAGCCAGTAAAGCAGATAAATAGGACTGTTCTTTCTTGGGTACAAACATTAAATCACATACTCTGTAGGCTGCATGTCATTTCATGCAAGGCTTCTGAAACAAGCAAACACCTGGAGGTTCTTTATAACAACGTATTTAATTATTTGTATTTAAATTTAATTCCAGTCATCACCACTGTATTAGGATTGAGACACAAATCTCAGAGACAGATATCTTAAAACCTGGACAATAGAGACTTCTCAGAGCAGACATTTTGACTTGACAAAGCAGGAAAAGCACAGGTGTAACTGATAACATTGATAAGATCATGATTATTGATCTTGAAGAAGGCTTGAGGGCCGAAACGTCATCCAAGTAAAAGAGAAATACATATGGAGCCAGAGTGTACAACACTTTTCCTGCTTTTGTAACTGACAACATTAAGAAACAACGCCATCGCATTAGTTGTTCTAGTAAGCCATGTCAGTGAATGAGCATGGACAATATCAGAGCCTGGAACTGGCTCACCTGAATGGAATGCAGCCAACATTTATGCTAGTAATTCCACATGTGCTTTTCCAGCTTTGATAACTCAAAATGTCCGCTCTGAAAAGGGTCTATTAAAACCAAACAATCTGCAGGGTTGGATACCATTAGCGGTGCAGTACATGAGAAAGTATGATTTTTAAAATCTGGGGAAACTGTCCCCATTAAGGACAGGAAGTGTGTAATTTTGTTTCCTTCTTGGGATACCTGTTTATTAGGTACGCCTGTGCAATGCAATCTAATCTAATGCAATCTAAAACAGCGCTGCAATAAATTTGACACTGTACGCAAGAGGTGTTGATTCAGCGCTAGAGGCTGTTGTTAGAGGTACTGTTGGATTTAACTGTATTACATTAAAACATATTTCTATTATTTGCCCTAATGACAAATAGGTGAACAGTATTTACCAGTTATTTATCACAGCAAATATTTTTCCTAAATATTTTGACTCATCTCTTGTGTAGACAACAAAATATAAGTAGTCAGCATAATGCTGTTTTGGAAGTAATTTAATCTCAATTTTTTTTTCTTTCAGGGGTTGTCAGATAAAAGAGACAGACTGTGAAGTTGGCTGAAAAGACAGGAAGTGAAGCCTCCAACTCCGCCCAGTCTAATTCTGTTTGCTGTCAGACCAAGCTGCACTGCAATTATCAGAATGAATGGTGCCTGTAGAACATAATTGCTTTGTTTTTCAATTATTTCATGAGGCTCTGGTAATTTACTTCATTCTATTAAAATATGCCAATTAGACATTATAATTACAGTTTTCACTGTATCACTTTCCGTTGTCACTGAAAAGATGTAATACTGCTATTAGAGGAGAGCACAGGGACAGTTTAATATTGCCCATGCAGATTCATTGCTGTCTTGTTTGGAATTAATATAGATGTGGAAAAAACCCACATGGTTTCTTTTATCTGCTTGAATTTTACTTGTAACCAAGCACAGAAAAAGATGAAGATTGTAATAATGTTTGAAATCTTGATTTGCTAGCTTAATAGATAAGAAGATACATTGGGCCCTGGCACTGAAAGTGCAAAGAAACTATTGTTTTTGTAAAGATTATTATTATTATTATTAGAGCTTGAGCATGAAAGTGCAAGGAACCTATTGTTTTTGTAAAGATTATTAGGGCCTGAGTAGGAAATTGCCAGGGCACAACAGTCCCAGGCACTGAGGGTGCGAGGAACCTATTGTTTTTGTAAGGATTATTAGGGCCCGAGCACCGAGTGGTGTGAAGGTCCTATTGTAATTCAAAGAATTATTATTATTGATTGAGAGCTGCAAAGCAGCTCGCACACTAGTTATCTTTGCTCTTTATTGTGTGATTGCTGAAAGTAATCACACATCTTTCCTCTCACTCTTTCTCTCTTTGAGACTCAACTACTCGGACATCCCTTGTCCTACAGACCTCATTCCAACTTTAACACGTTCACAAAACTTTGAATTTTAAAAGTTTTCAGATTGTTTTATGATATCTTTTGTACTTATGGAACAGTGTATGGCCAAAGTGAGGACTTTCACAGGTTTTACAGATCTCACTAGTGTGTCATGTGATCAGGCACAGATATTTTAAGACCAGAAAAAAATCTAAACAGTTCTAACTTGCACAGTTGTAACTCTTCAAGCTCATATCTGACCTAAATATGTTGCTACAAGCCTCATCTCTCTCACAATGAAAATGCATTTTCCATAAGACTTATAGTTGTTTGAGATATGAACCTTAATTGATAGGGAGTCCCTGTCATGCTCTCATTGACTGCAATGCAGTCTGCAGGCTGTGTATCTCTTCTCACTCTAGTTTCTTAAACTTAAAGGTACTCTCCTCCCTCAAACACTTTGTACACATCTCATACATTCTCATGGTAAGCTAGTCCTGCTTTCACTAATGATATACAAATTTCTGTGCTACAAAATCTAGTTTTAGGCAAATACATTTCTCAACAAAATAGGAACTTTTTTCTCCCAATAGGGAATGTCTGTTGGCTTAATGGTTTGGAACACTGTTCTCATGGTCAGCTTTCCCTGTTAGATGAGAAGCTTCTGAGTTTGATACCCACTCTTTGCATTGTTCCTCATAATACTGCTTTTATGAACAAAGTTATCTTAGACATTTATCGTGTGCTATCATTCAATGTGACATGAGTGCTCCTAAATATTATATTTTTTAAAATGTAGATTTAAATGGATGTTACAGACATCCTTTGGTGTCATGAAGTGTGTGTCTGAGTAGTCTAGTGGTTTAACATCATGCCAATTCTGATACTACTTTAGATCCAAAAGTTATGAGTTCAAACCCCACTTAGGGCAGAACTCGGTAGAGTTGAAGGTGAAAAAAAATGCAGAAGAACACAGGTGCTGGCAGTCTGCTGATTGAGACTGCAAAACGCAGTCCTTCCTTCCCTCTCACTTTTCTGTTTTTAACTGTTAGAGCCAAACGTTCAGCTTTCATTTACAATTCAGTCTTTAACTCACAAACAAAAAAAAACAATACACACAAAAACAATCAGATACTGGCATGCACAAACACATGCAAATAATAGTCAAGAAAACTTTCTTTCTGGAAAACTGACAACCCATATATTTCACACAAGTAAAAGTCTAAACACAAAAATCTGACCTTGTATTGCTGTGTGGCATGTTAGCTTGGTGCATAGCATGTCTGACTTACTCACATTAGGGTGTAGGTTCAATTCTACCTGTGGCTGACTTTTACTCCTGGTAGAGATTTTTGTATTTTTTTATAGATGCATTTTTTTCTTCTTTTGGCACATTTTTCATCCAATCTTAACCAAACTTGGTGGATAGCATATATAGATGACCCCAAACAAAGCTTTTATGTTCATTTTGTGGTATCACTTATTATTTTTCTGTAATTGGTTACCAAACTTTTGAAGGCGTGGCCTGATGCACTTCATGGGCCATAATTCTTCAATACTGAATTTGATTGCAACAAAGTTTGGGAATGTTGTACATAAAGCCACACTGTATGAGTGTGTAACATTTGATACAATTCTACCCCCAGGGGGCACTATTGTAATGTTATAAATTGATATATCTACAATTCTGGTGTCTTCAATGAAATGAAATATAGTACACAAGTTCTTCATGTCAATGTGCACGACATATTGATACATCACACCTTGTGGCCAATAATGAAACACCGCCATAGAACATAAGTTCCATATCTCTTATATATAATATTCCATGATGACCAAATTCAGCAAATTTGTACAGATGGGAATGCTGAACAAGTCATTAGCTCGTTAGCATTTCATACAATTTCACCTGTAGGTGGTGCTACAAAATTTTAAAAAATTGTTGCCAGAGCAGAAACTTGCAATGGCAGCATCAGCTCCAGCAACTGGTAGCAGCTGTCAGCAGCAGCAGCTGCAGCTTGCAGTTTGCAGCTCTAACACGCAATTTCTTTAGAAATTGCAGAATTTTCTAGTTATATCCCAGATAGCATAGCATACGGAATTGGGCCACTTCAGGCAATGATGCGGCCCTGCTGGCCTTCTTCTGGCCCAGACAAAATGGATGTGAGCCTGAAGTGGCCTACGTGTAAAATAACAAATATGGCCCAAATATTCCATTTTGGGCAAAGATGCAGTTCTCTTGGCGATGTGTAAACTGGATGTGACCCTAAAGTCGCCCATGTGATATATAGTGAATATGGCCCAAATATCCCAAAACAAATGTGGGCCACCTTTGGCAAAGATCTGGCACAGTCGACAATAGTTAATGTGGGTATAAACCAAAAGTGGCCCACATATGGTGCAGCAAATGTGGCCCAGTTTTCTTAAAACATACCTAGGCCAGTTCTGACAAAGATACGGCACAGTATGCACTGGCTTGACTTGATGTGAACCTAAAGTGGCCAACATATGATACGGCAAATATGGCCTAAATACTATACAACAAATTTGGCCCACCTTTGGCAATGGTATGTCACAGTCAGCACTGGCTGTAATAGTGTGAGCCTAATGTGGCCCACATTTGAAATAGTAAATATGGCCTATATGTTGCTGAACATTATTGGGCCAATTGATACTGGCTTATCTGAATGTGAGCCTGAAGTGGCACACATATGATGCAGCAAATGTTGCCCGTTTATCTTAAACATATCTGGGCCAGTTCTGGCAAATATACATCACAGTAAGCACTGGGTAATCAGGGTGTGACCTAGAATGGCCCATTTTTGAAATGGTGAATATGGCCCAAATATGGTTGAACAGTATTGGGCCACTATAGGTAAAGATGCGGCACAATTAGTACTGGTTAATCTGGAAATGAGCCTGAGGTAGTCAACATATGATGCAGCAAATGTAGCCCGGTCATCTTAAAACATATTTGAGCCAGTTTTGGCCAAGATACGGCACACTCAGAACTGGCTAATCTGGATGTGACATGATATGATATGATATGAGATATGATTTACTGTGGTTCTAAATTAATCATAGAATTTTAGAGGTGAAGCTCAGTGTAGGTGCATACACACTGATAATGTTTACAACTGGGAAGGTAAGATTCTCTGGAAATGCTCCCAGAAGATTATTTTTCTACAGCAAAGTTTACCTTGGCCTCCTCCTCTTATAAACATAGAATTTACTGTTCTATGTCAGTCCAGGGATCATTGTCCTAACAGTCCAGCCACAGTCCCCACCCCTAGTCTAAGAACTGGTTTCCACTGTCTTGTTTGGTGCATTTAGGGTTGAACCTCACATGTACCCAATTGAACTGATTAACTGATAGCACCTTGTTGGGGGCTGCACAGCTTAAGGCAGCTGTCTTTCCGCAGACAAACAATTGTTTTATCCACAGGTCCTGGAACTGGCAAACCATGTTGACTGTGGTGACTGCAAAAACGATGTTGCTAGGCCTGTTGCTGGCAAACAGGAGTGCATTGCCAAAATGCCACCATTCCATGCAGGATGTGGGCCATATGAACATTAGGAATGCCACTTCTTGTTTATTTGGTTCGTTCTTGGTTGATATGCGGTATTGCTATGGCTTTCTTGTTGCCCGGATCTGGCAAACAGGTGTAGAACGCCCCAGTGCCATCATTCCATGCAGTATTTGGGCCAAATGAGGATATGGAATACGGGCTGGATTAGGGCCAGAATAAAAATGAACCGTGGTCCAGATTTGGGCCAGATATTGTTTATTTGGTTCGTTTTTGGTTGACATGCAGTAATGCTGTGGTTTGCTTGTGGCCTGGATCTGGCAAACAGGAGCAGACCGCCCACGTGGCATCATTCCACGCGGTATGTGGGCCACATGAAAGTGTCGGGTATGGGCCGGATATGTGCCACAGCAATTTTGCTATCTGGGATATTTATTATTTTGCCGTTTTTTGGCGTCTAACTACTCCTATACGATTTGTTGTATCAACTTTGTTTCAGTGTCAACTGTAATAGCATACATCTCCATAAGGAGAACTATGCTATTACTTTTTATTTTTGTTACATGTTTCAATGATGTGATATCATTTTTTTAATTATCAAAATTTATAATGGAAAGTGTACGGGAGCAATGTTTGAAAGTTCATATCTCAAAAAGTAAAAGCGCTTAAGTATTCATGCTTCATGCACGGGTGACCCATGAGTAAATGTTTAACATATTAAAACTTGGAATCAACAGCACCACTATGTGGTCAATTATCATGTGTTATACGTTTTGGCTAGTAACTCATGAACCGTGAGGCCAATGTAAACAATATTTGCGCAGTATATTCCTTAGATAACGGCAAGTAGACTGATATAGGTCATGCCCATTTGCGCCTAGAATACATTTTCGCCATTTTGGATTTTTTTTTTTTGTAAACATAGTTTTTGCTTCTGTTGGCACATATTTCATCCAATCTAACCACATTTGGTACATGCTATATTTAGATGACCCCAAACAAATCTTATGTGTTCATTTTTTGGTGTCACTTACTGTTTCTCTATAATTGGTTACCAAACTTTTGAAGGAGGGGCCTGATGCACTAGACAGGACATAACTATTTAATACTGAAATGAATTTCAACCAAATTTGGGAATATTGTACAAAACACCTCACTACACAAGTGTGTAACATCTCATACAATTCTGTCCACAGGAGCACTAAAGTAGCATTATAACATGATATTTCTGCAATTCTTTTGTCTTTAATGAAATTAAACTTAGGTTCTCTCTGAGAATCTGTATGATATACTGAACCATGGCACAAATAGTATCGCCTTGTGGTCATTAAGAAAAAAAACACCGTACTACTTAATAACATACAATTCCACCTGTAGGTGGCAGTACAAAAAAATCCTACTGGAGCAGCAGCTGGCTGTTACTGCCATTTTATTGGGATCTAACTACCAACTAAAATTTTGTCACCTAAGTTGTAAGACGGTGTTGGTGCTGAATTGTGAATCTTTTGAATTTTCATCAAAAGCTGTTGCCATGGTGACACATTATCCGCCATTAAACAGGAAGACATTTTTCAGGGACTAGGGATGCTTGAAAACTCACAAACTTGGCACACATCAGAAAGAGTGTATTTAGTTGTCTGATATGGGTCTTGGCCTCGGTGGGGCAACATGACTCGAGGGCGCCCCCTACAAAATTTCAGCATCAAAGCCCCCACCTTTAAATTTTTGTCTAGATGAACAAAATTTGGTAGGCACATGTATCATGTCCAATTGCAAAAAAAGCCTCCAGGAGCCATACCCCAGGTCCAACAGGAAGTCAGCCATTTTGAATTTACTTTGTGATTTTTGTGCAGTTTTTTACATTTCCAGGCATTAAATGAACTTCTCCAAGAGATTCAACCTGACCAACTCCAAATTTGTTCAGTGTCATTTAAAGACTTTTGCGATGTAAAATGATCAAAAACTTGAGTTGCCATTGAATGCCCTTGCCATTGCGATGCAGCAAACTGTGATGTTTTGCAATGAAACAAGAAGTTGGTGTACCTTCAAAGTACATTGTCCAACCTGCACCAAATGCCTTGTGCTTGATTAGAGTCCCAGCCTGAACATGTCACCTACTGACAACAGGAAGTCAGCCTTATATGACAAACATCATCTGATTCATGTGAAAGTTGTGGTCTACAACTGATATACAGCAACATCATGTATAGGAGGTGATATTTAACATCCGATAAGAACCTGGTTGTGAACACATCTGCATGCCTGCAATAATAGCCCTTTGACTGCGGCACATCCCGACTTGTGTGAAGGTATGAGGGCCTGATAGTCGCTGCTTGCAGCTTTAATTAGCATCGAATGGTGTGAAGGCCCTCTTGTAACTGACGGAATTATTATTAGGGCCTGAACCCGACAGGCGAAGGCCCTTTTGTATTTGTGTGTTTGTTTGTTTGTTTCTTTCTTTCTTTCTTTCTTTCTTTCTTTCTTTCTTTCTTTATTATTACGGGACATCAGACCTAAATTTGACCCCCTAAACATGCTCAAAAAATTACCAAATTTGGCATGCACATCAGGTGTGGTGAAAAATGTGATAAAATGTAAAGATTAACCCCCAAAGTGCCAAAATGTGCTCTCTAGTGCCACCTGTGTAACTAAAATTGCCGCCACAGCCCGTAGGAATGTCATAGAGAGATCAAACCAAAACCAACTTATTTGTCTCATCAAGACCTACAGACACCCCTGATCTAAATCCAACAGGAAGTCCACAATTAGCCTTTCAAAATAAGACTTTGCCCCAATTTTGACCCCTAAACAAATGCTATCTCCTCTGAGGGTGTTAATGGTATTGGCTTCATGAGTTTTCACTGAATGCCCTTGCTGTTGCAATGCGGTGAATTTCAATGTTTCGCCATAAAACTGGAAGTCCTTATAACTCCAACGTTCATTGTCCAATCTGCCCCAAATTTCTCATGCTTCATGAGGGTCCCATCTTAAATACTTCTATGTGTCAATATTGAGACATACTCATAGAGTGTCTTTGTTGATTCCATATTGTGAAAATGGTGAGTTTTCACTTGACACCTTTGCTGTGGTGGTGCGGCGAATTTCGATGTTTCGCCATGAACAAAGTGTTATCTCTGCATGATCAAATCTTTTACAAATTTCCCATGCTTGATATGGGTCCTAGTCTGAAGGCAAGTATAGGCTCATATTGAGTCATAGTCATAGCGCCACCTACTGGCAACAGGAAGTCGTAAGCGCCACTCTTTTGCAAACTACTCCTAACAGGCTGGCCAGAAACACATAAAATTTGGTCAGCCAAGATGTAAGACCTTGATGACAATAACTCCTGAAGATTTTGACTTTTCATCAAAAGCCGTTGCCATGGCAACACCTTGTTCGCCACAAAATAGGAAGCTGTTTTTAAGGGGCTAGACATCACAAACTCACAAAACTCTGTACACACATGACAGGTCTTAAGTTCTGTAATATTGTATAGGTGATGGATATGGGTGTGGCAGAACAGCTCGACAGTGTCCCCTACAATATTTCAACGAAGCAGCCCCCGCACCACGTTAAACCTACATGTACTACGCATGAAAAAGACTCTTAGACTCATAGCTTAAACCCAACAGGATGTCAGCCATTTTGAATTTAGTGGTCAACTTTGGCAATGCCTTGTATTTTAACGAACTCCTCCTACAGAATTCATCATAACAACTTCAAAATCAGTGTGTGTCATGTCATCTACACTAGTTTGTGATCAAAAGGTATTAAAAGATGTAGCTATTGTTGAAGCGCTTGGCTGTGGCGTCGCGTTGAGTTTTGATGTTTCGCCATGACAGAGGAAATTGCGATAACTTTAGTGTAAATGCTCCAATTCGCACCAAACTTTACACATTTGACAACAGTCCTGACCTGAACACGTCTACATGACAGTATTCCATCAGTGATGCAGTTTGGCTTCATAGCGCTCCCTACGAAATTTCAATGAAGCAGCCCCAGCAGCAAGCAAAATAGTGGACAAAGGAAGTGATGTTTATCTCCGTCTTGCACTGTCTGGAAACAGCCCAGGTCTGAAGACATTTACATGCCTATGACAGAAGCCCTTGGATTGCACTACAACCCGACGTGTGCAGAGGTGCGAGGGCCCGATCATCGCTGCTTGCCACTTTAATTTAAAACACCCTTGGCGTGGCGTGCCAGTCAGTTTTGCCCAAAGGACGTTTAGGGCATTAAACAAGAATTTGTTGCAACTCCACTTTACATTGTCCAATCTGCCCCACTTTTCTCATGTTTGATAAGAGTCTAGGCTTGAACATATCTACATGTCAATATTGAGTCATAGTCAGCACCATTTACTGACAACAGGAAATCAGCCTTATGTGGCAAATTTCATCTGATTTACATAGTGTGCTCTAGCACTACGTAGTGGACACAGGAAGTGATTGTTATCTCCTACATGCAATGTCCAATATTCACAAAAATGTATATCCATGTTAGTTGCCCTCTGGTATTGCTGCATTATTATTTCACTTATATATTATTGCCTATGTGCAACAGGAAGTGAGGCCTAAATGACACATATTTCATCAAATGTATACACAATTTCTAATGAGTCATCTCCAGTGCCACATACTGCACACAGGAAATAATATTTTACCCATTCATACAGTGTCTGATAATCCTAATAATCCAGAGCCATGTCAACAGACCTCCAATAGCGATACCATGGCTGCCACTCCCTGTGTCACGCATGAGGTGCAAGAGCCCGTTTATTGCTGCTTGCAGCTTTATTTATCAGATGTATTTGTTCATTGGTGCAAAGGTGACATATAAGTCAGGGTACTTAGATACCAGAAAAATAATCAATCCATTTTTTACAAGTTGTGGTTTTTGCTGTTGCCATGACAATGCTAAATGGCAAAGTGAAAACTATCACCTGGTGTGGCAATAGCAGTCACCTTCTCTCTCCTTGCTGCCACCTGCCTCTGTGGAAGAAAAGTAGATATTAACACAACAACTACAGACTGCTGCCCTTACATACTGTACGATTATGTGTGTTTACCCATGCTAATGACTGTTTGCCTGGAATGTGCATTGTCCAATTTAAGAAACAGTTCTAATTCACAAATGATTCACAAATAAAATGAGTGAAAAGAAAGAGAATCGGTCTGTGGATTTTCTATCAATCAGAATCAGGGTTTTTTTCTTTTTCTGAAAACATCCAGAAAACATTAATGAATGAGGACCATTGTGTCTGGTGAGAAATAATCCTTATCGCTGGGGTGAGTTATATGTAATGTGCTCTTAGTTATGTCTATTAATCAGAGCTGACAGGAGTACTTAACTGTTCTGATTTATTTTCTAAAGCAATCTTTTTTTCTTTTTTTACTGAGCTTTCTCATTTTGTATCTTTCCCCAAATGAAGATGTCAGAGTTGTGAAATCATTGGCTTGACCATGGTGTGAGTGTCACATCAGAATGGGGATACCAAACTTTGACACCAAATTTCCAAATAGAAACATTTTCATTTTCATTTATACTGCTGCTCTTCCTGGGAGGTGTGCGCTCTGTTATTGTAAGTAATGCATTAGGGGAAATTCTGGATTAATGAAGCCATAAATATTTGGATCATTTTGGAGTGAGGTGGCAGTTGGAATAAACCATATCCTTGTGTTAAAACCTTTTAGTGGAAGAGAGAGAGAGATCTCACTGCTGGGTATGGGAATGCAAACTTTAATGGATAGCTGACAGACTCTCCATTTCACTCTTTACATATCACTGTGTTGAACTGCATGACTGTGACGTAACTCTGATCTGGCCAGAGGTAGAGGGGGTTGATAATGAAAGCTTTATTTCAGGTGGGAAGTAACAGCACATTTAATCAAATTGAAGTGTTACAGTAAGTTTTGCTTTGTTTTCATGTGCATTGCTGCCAGGGTGCATCCCCCAGAATGTGACTTCACTGAATGTTACTGAATGTGTTTTTTATTTTGCTGTTATTTGCTTCCACAGCTGTTGGATAAACAGACAGACTGGCCAATATTGCCTATGCTTTACCTCATGAAGCATCAAAAATGCAATGCAATGCAATGCAATAAAATAAAATTAAAAAAATACCGCAGTGGCATATCAGGTTATAGCACATCATGGATGTCTTTAAAACAGGCTCAGTTATCTCCTTTTTGGAGGGGTTTGGTTGTCAGCTACCCAAAGTGTAGGGATCCCTGCAGGTATCTATACATCACTTAATAATGTGTCCATACATCAACACAGAACATCACCCATTGGTTTGCATTGGAGCTTAGAGATGCTGCTTACGGTCAGCGCTGTCTTTTCCGTTTTGAGCCAGGACCTTCCAAATGAGGAGCACAGGGTGCAGGGAGATGCTTTCATGTTCTGGAAACACACCCTGCTACCTCAGACCAAAGCTAACGCTAGCTTACTGGGAATACCAAGCACTGCACTTGGGCTAACATTAGCTATTTTAGCTAAATTGTGCTAACAGGGCAGGTATCATAATCAAGTAACATTAAACTTAGTGAAATATTGTGACAATAGTCCAACCCAGTGTGAGTCCCGGAGCTGTGGAGAGCAGCAGGTGAGCCAACTGTCAATCATAGCTGTTAATCAATGCAAATATTATAAATGGAGCAATAATTTCAAAAATGACCACCAGCACACTCATTAGAGGACCCAAATGTAGTGATTGAGACCATAATGACTTGTTGAAAAAAATGATTGACTTTGTATTTGTAGAAAGAAGTTGAGGCTTTTTGAATGGGAGTCAATCTAGCCGCCATCAGTGGCATTGCACCTTAAGGTACTTCCATATCACCTTCAGCCTCAGCTTGTTGGCAACATGATGCAGTAACAAGCTCATAGTGTGTTCAGCCTTTGAGAAGCAACAGGACTGTAATGGCCTTCACAGGTTGTCAGCACCTCTGCATGATCCATGGCCTCTTCTCTCCTAAACATAAAATGTAAATAATCTGTGTTAATAACATTTTGTCCAGCTTCCTCTGGACACCACTGAGTCCTCTCCTGCAACATGAGGAATTTATTAGCTTATGTACTGCTGCTGTAGCATTCATGCATTCATGAGTCCACAGTCAGGGAACCACAGAGGCGCCTAGACTGTCAGACTGAACCAAAGGGCCTCTGAGGAGCTATCTTCACTTTTGGGCTCTCTGCCACCGAGGTATCCTCATTTATTATAATACCTCCATGGTAGGCTAGCACCAATCCACTTAGTGAATGGGAAGGCATGGTTTGAATCCCATCTATGCGTGTGTTGTGAAGTGGTACAGGCCAGCTGACGCCAGGAAGGTAAACACAGGTACAGATTGGGTGGGGGGTGGGGGGTGGGGGGTTGTGAAAGGGTGCCTTTTGGAACAGTGCCAAAGAACTCTTCTGTTATTGGGAGTTTTAGACAACATTGTGTCTGCTGACTCACTGGTCTAAAATTTAGTAACATGCCAATGTAAATTAGTTGTTTGGCTCCTGTTTTGGTGCAGTTTGGATATTTGACACTCCCATCAGCATACTGCATGACTACCCAGTTTGCATGTCTAAAGAGATCTTGCTATTCTTAAAGACACTGTAACTGAACAAAACCTGGGGCATTAAACTCCGCGAAACTCATTAACATTTGTATTTGCTCATGACTTTTTAACAATGGAGTTGGCAATGTGCATCTTGTTTCAGGTAAGGGTTCTGGTATAGCTGCAAGGCTTAGGGCCAGGTTATGCTTGGAAACAAATTGTTTTTATGACTATTGTCCAACCTTTTCAGAGGGAAAAAATTTTTGTAGTTGTTCAGAACAGCCGCAGTCGAAGGAGGAATACATCATGCATTTTGAATGTTGGATTGTCAGTTTTGAAAAGTTGCAGAAATTGACGGTCACAGAAACTACTGTATCTTCAGTAAAGGTCTGGTGCCCTAAAATATTCCCATGCAACAATTTCAATCAGGAGAGACAAGTGAATAAAGCAAAAAGAATTGTTTATTATACAGATGATAATGATGTCTCATCAAAAGTTTTGTCAAAAGTCCTTGGCGCTTAGACTAGGCTTGAAGTGACGCACTGATGAATCTGTGAAGACTGGGCAGTGATGGGGAGGTGGTGGGGTGTGCATAACAGCAGCATGAAATCATTATGGCAGGGAGGGAGAAAACATATTTAAAAAGACAGCCACAAGATGATAGGCTGACACTGAAAGTGTGTCACCATGCTATTGGTTAGATGTGACCAGCTGATGTGAATAGCAGACAATGACAGCAAAGAAATTATGAGTGCATATGCGTGAGTGATAGGAATGACAGATGGTTTGAGAAATAAAACTACAAACTTGAGCATGCAAAAGATAGTCTTCCTGACTGAAATTTTGCTAAAGCTCCATTTGATTTTGCTGTGGCATTTAATGTGGACATGTGTGGTGCTTGTTAAAAATTGACTAACATTCTACTGATTTGACCATCAGAAACCTGCAAGCTCATACATGTAATGTAGGAATTGGTTGAATTCATGTTGGGCTTAGTCAAAATCGCACTTTTAGCAGTCTGATCACCTTTTCAGGAGGGACCATCCATGAGGCTCAGACAGACATCTGAACAGAGAAAGGCTTTGAGAGGACAGAGAACAAACACACAGCTCCCCACCCCCAAGAGCATCCAACACACTCTCTGTATCCATCCATCCATTTACTGGCTGAGTAAATCTCCTTTAATTTGATGAAAAAAAAACAGATTAGAGGACTAAGAAGTGAGCATCTCATTAAACAATAGAATTCTTCTTGGCCTCTCCTCCATGGAGAATATCATAGTGTGTTTACTCCTCAGTTTAGCAGCTGTATGTAATTATCAGACCTGCCATGCCTATGACTGTTTGGTGGTTTCAGTGATAAAATATTGATTCACAGAGATCTGTCCAATATAGGCAATGTCTAGACATGTAAACACAACAATGAGCATTGACAGACTGAGGTTAATGTTCCTATTGTGATGCATCAGTTCATGTTGTTTTGGATCCAGGGGAGAAAGACTGTTTGGAAACATTACTTTTACATGAACACACAAAGACAGACACATTAAGACAAATCTGAAAAGTCCTGTTGTAAGATAGTTATTATCGTATTTGTATCTGTTTAACCTCTTTGTTTTGTTTTACATTATTCACTGTTATTTCTGTTCTTTCCCACTGCAGCTGCTTGTTAATTGATCAAATTAATTGATAGTGCATTGTGCTGCTGCTGGTGTTTGTGTTCTCTCTTTGTTAGAATCTCTTTGGGTCAACCACATTTTGGATCGGGTCTATTTGGGTCTTTCTCTTTTGAAAATTAATTTATGCTTGGGTTAGACTAAGTTTTCCATGGGTCTGTTTTGGATTGGTCCACAATTTTTGACCCATGAAGACCTCTACCTCAGAGCACTCCTTTTATCATTGTCAGTGTGCCACCCCCCACACACTACAGATGAATGGACTATTACACCACACAATTGTTTGCTTAGGGCAAAACATTGCGGTAACATGCTATCTCACACAGCATCAAACTGTGAAACCAAGTTATTCCAGTGGGTATTTCAAAGAGAACAACAAAAGGGAACATAAAGCTCCCCCTGAAACTGCTAGCAGTACCAGAGTTTCAAACTTTTTACCTGCTAAATATCAGTGGTGTAAAGTAGCCAAGTAAATTACTTAAGTATTGTAGCCTATTTCAGTGCAATTTCATTTATCTGTCAGCTTGTAACTGGTTACTTAGCAGATTTAGATTTTACACAAAACATAAGATAGACACACAAACATAAGAATAAAATACATGGTTAAAATAAATTGTTATATTAAATTATCAAGCAGTATGTAAAGTAGTTTAATACGGGGGTGCCTGAATACAAATATGTTGTTTGGCAAAGCACAAATAGTGGGTTTTTTACGAATATTTGTTTCATACAAATATTTTAAAAATTATTTTTGCAGTGCAGGTTGGTTACATCATGATCTCAGTCTCTATCTACTGTTATGTCTATCAGCAGGTCTCGTCGAGGGGAGTCACATCCACCTGCTGCATGACGCTGGTTTCCTTATCACTCCCGCAGTTGGGGGTGTTCCTCAAAGATAAAGCTGAGCCACTGACATATGCAAAGTGCTCCCAAGGGACTCTCCATAACCTTTTGTTCCCCTTCTCCTTTTCACAAAGTTAGGTTGTAAAAAATAAGCAATAAATGAAAAGTACAAAGCAAGAATTGCCTTTGAAGTTCTTCCCCACACATTACACGGTGTGCTGTCTCTGTGTTATGGATGTATAAATAGGTAGAGGTCTGTTTGCAATGAGACAACAAGTAAAGTTTTAGCTCAGTAGTTAGCACAGTCGTCTATGGGAGACTCCAGTTCGAGACCTGGTGTGGGGACCTCCTTCGTAAGGTAATTTATCCATGAACACTTATTGTAACACTTTCATTTTCTAAAATTAAAAGAGTAATAAAAACAAAAACAAGGTTTTTAAGCCTCTTTTCACTTTTATTCAAATACAAATACAAATACAAATAATTTTGCTGCCTCAACAAATACAGATACAAATACTGGGTCCTCTCCACATCCCTATAGTTTAGAATAGCTCCACCTTGAACAGACTAAGTAAATTTACATTGTCCTACAGAGTATTTCCACATTGTGGTTAATATAAATAGTTAATATAAATTAATAGTTACTTAAAGATCTAGAACTTCTTCCACCATTATCAATTAGAGAAGGGGCAAGTTTCACCAATCACTAAATCCACCACTGGGTAAAACCATACATGCTTTTTTTAAGCATTTCCTTTTATTTGTTTATTTATTTGAGGATGCATTTTTTTACAGTAATCCCTTGGGATAAAGCACACACAAGAATGAAAGCACACACTTTAAGAAAAATGTGCTCCAACTCAAGGAATGCTACAAATACCAAAACACAAACAACAAGACTAGGTCAAAACCTAGTATATGGCTGGACCGTGTATGGTCAATATGTGAAATTGTGGCCAATTTGTTACAGAGATATTCAATAGTAGTGTCACTGCACACACCTTTCAGAATTACCATCCACAGGCATATGTGCATTTTGAACAACAGCACAATGATAATCTGGGCCCCATTTCCCAAAAGTATCTTAAGGCTAAAATGATCTTAGACCCATTATAATCCTAGTCTTAAAATATAATCTTAAGTGTTTTTGGGAAACAGTCCTGGTCAGTTAGCAGCAGACCCATTTTTTTAAAGGCAAGTGACTGAATGAAACTTCGATCATCCCCCTGCCTGTTACAATGAAAATCACCCATCCAGCTGTAAACAACAGGAGCAGGAACATACTGGTATATATTTAAACTATATAGCTGTTGTGTTCACTGGGTGACATGTACACCCAATCCTGTCTTCTAGCAATTGCATTTATATATTACTAAATTGTTCCCCAATTACATTGCATTGACAAACGTAATTGCTGCCTGTTTACATGTTAACTTTTTTAGATGACTGAAGTGCTACAGTTATACAGTATACCACACTAACTTGTAGGGAGGTGATCATGGTGGATGGTGGGTTTACAGACCACAGGACCTTCATTCTGGAGACCAAGGTTTGATCATGAGTCTTGTGTCTGGTTAGGTTTAGGCAACAAAAGCACTTGGATTAATGTTAGTGAAAGATTGTGATTTGGTTAAAAGGCAATACACTTCTTGTGTCTTGGGCTTCAAGTCAGTGCACATGCTTTCTGTACTCTCTTTCTGTAAAATGCTAAAAAAAAAAAAAAAAAAAAAGCTGAATAATGCTTTAATCAGTATTATTATTATTATCATTTATTACACTTTTGCCCAGAAAAAAAGATATGTTGCTGGTGAACATTTGAGTCATATGCCTTTTGAAATTGTTACAAATGACCATTACAAAATTACAAAATTATCCATATCATTGTTTTCTGATCTGCCACCTCTATGAAAAAGGTTTGGTTAGCTGTCACATGCTTTCTGTGTCTAATGACCCACATCGACCAGCCCCTCTTTACACATCAACCTATATACGTGCACCTTTACACGTGGACTCAGCTTGACCACTCTTTAGAGCCAATGCTGTGAAAAGTTTTTACAGTGTTGAAGCAATGTCACAGTACATCCTGCTTTGATTCTTCTCAATAACAAGGTCACAAAAACATATTTTTCTCACATGGCTAAAGCTGTACCATTTCCAATTCAGACTGGCACTGAAATGATGTTATTACAATGAACATGTTGTTATTCCAATTTGTTACATTAGTGTATTAACCCACCGCTAACAGTGTCTTATCTGACGTTCCAGTTAGAAGTTCAGATCTTCCACTGCCTTGTTTTTTTTTTGTTTGTTTGTTTGTTTTTTTTGAAGTTCCTAATGTTTACCAAATGATTCCTGAAGAGGCTGCTTTTTATTTTTATTCCACTGTGGAACATCCTTCCTCTTGATCTTTTAAACCTGGCTTTTAATTCGAGGTGACCCTACTTTCTCAGCTTTTAAGGTGCTCTTCTCTGCTTATGTCTTGAATGAAATAGGATAGTTTTTAGTAATTATTATTATTTGTATTATAGTTTTTTGCTTACTTTGGTTTTTTTTTGTTTGTGAGCACTTTGGGCTGCACCAACGCATGAATAATGCTGTAAATTATTATTGGTATTATTATTGTATTTAGTGGATTTATTGGTGGTCAGCACCTTGTTTAATAGTACATGTAATTATATTTTTCATATCATAAAGCTTTTTTTTCGAATAGGTCAAAGGGGGTGTCGGATTGTGTGGGTGTCAATCATTAGTCTTTTGCAGGGTTAACTGTTACAGTTAGAGGCAACTGACACTCTCTAATTTACCTAAGCTGCACATCTTCGAATTGTTGAGTAATATACATTTCAGATATAGTGAAAGCACCACACAACTCCATTTTCACCTGGTACCAACCTGTGAGCTTTATTTGGGTGTGCTATTTTACCTTTGCAGAAGAAGGTCTCATCGCTGTTTTTGACGGACAGGTTGAGATAGCAGGAAGAGATGGAGTTAGATGACATTCCAACTTGTTATTTTTAAGTGTGTGTCCGAACTGTACAGGTGTCATTTTACCTGACTGAAATGTGATCCCTCAGCATTCTGATTTCATGGTGTTTGGCAAGCATTTGCATGAAGGTTTTTCCTGATCCAGATAAGGTGTCCAGATCCAAATCACTGTTAATACCAGGTGGAGATGGGGTCCCAAACTCTGAAGCTTTTAGTTAAAGGTCCAGTGTGTAGTATTCAGTAACAGCTAAAAGAACAGACTTGGTAAAAATTGAATAGATTATTTATAAGTATATTTTAATTAGCGTCTAATCAGCTGAAAATAATAATTGTTGTGTTTTCGTTATCTTAGAAATAAGCCCTTTATATCTACATGGGAGCGGGTCCCCCTCCAAGGTGGCCGCCATGTTGCATTGCCATGTTTCTACAGTAACGCAGAACGGACAAACCTAACACTGGCTCCAGTGAGGGCCTTACGCGTTTTAGATTCAGTGGGCGACTACCGGAAATGCACTGGTTTTAAAACGAGGAACAGACTAAACATTTTGTATTGTGAGAAGTTTTTGAAACCATAATCTGATAAATGGAGGATCATACTTATTTAGTAAATCACAGGAGCGTGAATTGTCGTCATCAAAGAAACGAAAACACAAAGAAGCTAAACGAAATCAGGACGAGCAACAGCATAAAACGAGGATAAACCCAGATGGAAATCCCTGATGAGAGAAATGTTTGCAGACTAACGCCGAAGTTTCCTGTTTACTGCTGGACAGATAGGAGTCTAATGTATATTTATTTTGCCCTGCTGGTAATGGTTCAAAACCTAGATGATGTACAATGTTTATTAGCAGTACATTAGTTTCCCTGAAAAGAAACGTCGCCATGTAACATTAAAGATTAGCACACTTGAGCTTCAGTTTGTGCCTCTCACGGAGCTGGTGGTCTGATAAGAGACAACAGGGAGGTGACGTCGTGCTAATAACCCAACAATTTATTCATTTTCTGTAGCAGTAAGACAACACATTGACTGATAACTAAGGTTTAGTGCTGGTGATGTGCTAAAACAGTGAGTCAGAATAATGAGTTAGTGTGAAAGATAAACTGAGGAGAAGTCTGCTCATCACCGAGTTAATATATCCTGTGAATTTATATTTATATTTTTCACAGTGCTCCATGATTTCAATGTTTGCTCCTAATTTGTCATTTAGGAGCACATGTACACATTGGGGGGCAAAGTTAGCTTATAGTCCAACACAAGTAACATTTTCCCCGTGTTCAAAAACATGTAATTGCGACCAGAATTTTAATTTTACATTCATCAGTCAGAAATAGAATTTTTCTGTTATTTATCTTGGTGTGTTTATCCAGGCCAGCCAAGGCTGTAGGCCAGTATCTTAGGACATAACATAATGTATTACAAGGGTTTGTGACTGTGTCATAAAGCACTTATTTTCTTGATGTTGCTGTTGTTTCTCCAGCTATGAGAGAGGTCCTGCAGCATCGATGCATGGTATAGCCTTTATCTTCATCCTAAAGTGACTGTGTAATAGGTCAGGTGTATTTCACCATGTGCCCTTGATGGCTGGGAGAACGTTGGTTTTTATTACAACCAAAGACAACAAAAGTTGATTTCACTGAATAGCTACTTGTCTCTGACTGAAAGTGTGTTAATCAATTAAATAATCTGATCTAGTCTGTTGTTGGGATGAAAATCTGCATGAAATAAGGTTGAACAGTTGGTGTGTCTGGTGAGCACATTAGATAGATAGATAGATAGATAGATAGATAGATAGATAGATAGATAGATAGATAGATAGATAGATAGATAGATATAGATTTATAATAGTAAATTCATTAATTTGTGCTGTTTTATTTTTCTCAGGCACTATTGGTTGGCATTATTCACCATGTCTGTGACATTCACACCTGCCATATCAGAAGTATTGCAGACCAAGTCAGGAGAGGTCTAGGTAAGTGATACACATTTGTTTGCCTATGTAGCATATTAACTTACCCTGTAAGTCATACTCTTGGTTAAATAGAACTATTTTCACATGTACAACTGTATAAAATGTATGAAATAGTAAATTAACTCTATGTGTAATGGTACTGTCTTTCACAGAAGCAGTTTTCCATGCAGCTGCTGCTCTACACACAGCTCCTGGAGCAGATGAGGAACAGCAGTGCCAGTGAATCATGGGTGTTGTTCCTGCCACGAGAGCATCTTCATCCAGAGCAGTAAACTGAATACCTTTGGTGTGGTTTTGGTCTGACCCTTGTCAGCTATTATATGTGCAGCAATTTGACTGCTGGGAGGTGATCAGATAAGTTTAATCACACTGCTTTTAGTGTTCAAACAGACTAATGATTTGATAGATTATTCTGTCTTTATCAGAATCAACTCTGAAGAACACAGAATAAGCTGTCAAAATGTTTGTTTGAACAGTAAAAGCTGCATGTTTATGTTATCCTTTTATTGTCCAGATTGAAATGGATGTCCAAAAGTGTTATATATATTTTTATTACAAATGTCATTATTCTTAGTGTTGTTTTTCATATTTTTATTTTGTGTTTCAAACAAGTGAATTACAGTTTACATAACCTGAAGTGGCAATGAAAATTAATCCATAACATGTACTACAGTGCCCTGTTCTGAGGATCAGTGGTATTTAACTTCACTACTGTTTTATGTTGCTTTATAAATATAAATAATGACAATATAAATTAATGGTGGAAGTGGTAATGACAATATACTGACTGCAGGGAAATACTGTCATTGTATAAGTATATATTAATATGTTTATCATTGCAATTATCACAGCACATCTGATGAATATTTTTTATTTGGTAAACTTGCACATTTAAGTTGAACAAATGTGAATATATAAACAAAACATTTCATAATTATCCAGAAAATATATAAATATAGAAAATGTATAAAATAAATAAAATATGAGAAATGTAACAAATAAATATGAGATGATTTGATGCCTTGATGATGAATAGGCAGGTGTTTGAGTACCTGAGGTACTGTGTGGACATTCCAGAGGGCCTGGAGGGAAACTCAGAGGCCAGGTGTGAAATCATTGTGATGTCTTTGGGGGACCAGGGAACTTGTCCCTGATCCTCCAAACACAGCAACTGGGGATGACAAGTCGGTTTCCCTGGCCTAAAGAGCCATGCTGTTAATAGATGAAATGTCTATAGGCAGCATAACGATACTCCCGGTTGTTATAATATAATGTCCTCCCAGTGCGGTATTATTATTACACAATCTGTGGGGTCCTGGCCACAGCATTTCCTCTCCTGGTCCATAGGGATGTCTGTACAGTTACTACAAGTACACCATGGTATCCCTGGCACTCCAGCAAACGGTGGGACACCATGCCTGCACTGATGCATCATCAAGGCATCAAAAATGAACCCTGGCTGCCTCTGAAGCAGTTCACTGGTTAGCTGCCTGTGCTCCTCCAAGGTCATCTCTTCAAGAAGTTTCTGAAAAAATAAAACACAGGAAAAACACAGATAAGGCTTTATAGGTTATAAGTTTCATGATATGTTGGAAATATGGTAATGGTAGTGCAGAATGTGGATTGTAGGCTGTCCAGTGTTCCCAAACATGTCTACAACAATAACATGATTTTTTTAAAAAGTCAAAATATTGCTGCTCGATACTGTTCCTATATAGTATTTATATAATCATTCAGTAGTGTTGCTGATGTTTTCAGTAGCCTCTTTTATACAGAGAACCTGCATTAAAGCCGTAAAGAGGATCCAAGGGGAGGATATTTCTCTACGTTTGATAACGTTAAAAGTAAAGTTAGACTTTTCTGTCGGCCTCCCGACTCATTTTAAAAAGATGAGAGAAAGAGAGAGAGAGCAGCTGTGGTCGAGTGAGCTAGAGGGTGAATGAAGAGAGGGAGCGCAAGTAAAGTTAGTGAGTAAGCCGGTGAATCATATCAATAAACGTTATTTTCTGATTGTTTTACAGTGGTTAGCTTCTAAAGCACAAACACACCTACACACCTCTTCAACCCTGCAGCTGTGCACTGCGCCGCCTGATTTGGTCTGAATACGAGCTAAACAGAGCAGCAAGGCGGATTACAAGCGCAGTATTCCCGCCTTGAACGGGCTGTGTAAAAGGGGCTACTGACTCACGTTACACTGACAACACATCAAACTATACAGACTACAGTAATGTAAAGCACAGAGCTGCTATGTAAATACAACTTTGTGTTGTTCTGGCATTTTTAATATCGTGCAGAACGGGTAGGAATATAATAAAGTAATTGTATAAATAACATCACAAACCTCAGTCGCTTCAGCCCCTTTGGGGAGTTTCCAGCCTCTTCCCCTGCTTCCGCAGTGCTGGTGTTTGCTCTCCTCCCTCGCCTGGCCCTGCTTGCAAAAGCATCGCTAACTCGCCCTCTTCCTCTCCCTAGAAATGCTCAGAGCTGTCGTGGACGATGACATCTTCAGCAAATAGCTTCTTGTCCTTGAGGGCCACCGAAGCTTCTGGGACCTCTCCAAAGTCTTAGTGAGGGGAGGGGTGAGCGGCGGAGTGCTTCAATCTAGAACCTCACCGTTAGAGGCCGCTAAATACCACACATATTACACACTGGACCTTTAAATGGGCATTGCTCTAACCACTGAGTCACTGTACCACTCCCACAGTATGTTAAAGAGTTTATTTTACACATGAAGGTCAGTTCGTGAGGAACCTATCAAAATGGTTGTATTATGTCATCTGTGGTTCTGGAGAGAACTTTTTAAAGTCTGTGAAAGATATGCTGGGTTTAAAATAACTCCTTGAGTGCTAACGTTGACCGAAAATGGTCCCATTCACCAGTAACGGTGGATTATCCAAAGTGAATCCCAGTTGTCTCTGATGAAAGTTTTTAAAACTACCTGATTTAAAAATAGTAACTATGAGTAGCACTCTAATGTTTATATAGGGGGGGTAAGGGTCATGCTAGTAACCCCTCTATGTCACTGAGCCACCATTTCAGGCCTGCTCAAAAAATCCTGAACACAGAAATGATGAAAAACAGTTTAACACTAACTCCACAATTCAGTACTACATAGATCAAAGTCTTTTCATGTTTTCAGCAATTATTTTCTAAAATGTATAATGTGTTTAAAAAGAGATCACTGATTTTTGTTTACACAGACTTCAATGACATGAAGTGTCATACAGTACAGTATACATTATAAAGCAGCTGTGGGCAACAGATACTGTAAGACTCACCCACATTCATTTATATATCAATGCACACTGATTTACTGACGTTTAATCACATTAAAATATTTTAAAGCATTAATCCGTTATTGCAGCACATTTGCTGCAAGCATTTAGTTTGCTGTTGTTGATAAAATCACCAAAGTGTCAGTTGAGTGATGTTGCTCCAAAAACAGACATGGTTCTGACGTCATTCTCAAGTCTAGGACCCAATTTCCACCAAAATACCAACAACTTCCCACCTGTTTGCACCTCTCTTCCCAGGTGGGCACCAGAATACCACACAGGCAAGCAAAGCAAATTAACCCATAATCAAATACAGCATACAGTGCAGGATACTGTAGGGTTGCACAACACCCAGGGGAAATACCTACATGATAAAAATGAAGCAAAATCTACTGAAGATGAACAGATTTATAACTGAAGAATAACACTTGGAAAATGCTAATTAGTCCTGCTAACATTAATGGAAAGTTTGTAGTAAGGTGTGCCAAGAACTCTAAAATATACAGTATAGTTTACTAATCTACTGGTACAGTAAGTCAATGTGAACATTTGTACAGTTTGTACCACATCCAAAGTTACTGTGTATATGTTAGCTCAAAGAAGGCAAAGTAAATCTTTGAAATTGACATTTAAAAGATTCCTGAGGAGTGGCTGCACTGGGAGTGAGCTCCTGATTAAATCTCAAACTTGGACCCAAAAAAGTAGAACATTTTGCAAAATAACATTCAAAAATCTTCAGAAAGGACTCTATAGAAGAAGTGATAGCACTGACCAGCAAGAATAGAAGAGAATACATCATCTTTGGATATATTTTTCAAATCAAAACAACTAGTTAGCTGTCAACTGCTAACTGCTACCTGCTGTTACCAATATTCCAAAGGGGATACAGCACTAAAGAATCAATCAATCAATTTTTATTTATATAGCGCCAAATCACAAAAGTCATCTCAAGGCACTTTTCACATAGAGCAGGTCAAGACCATACTCTTTGATTTACAGAGACCCAACAATTCCCCATTAGCAAGCACTAGGCGACAGCGGTAAGGAAAAACTCCCCTTTAACGGGTGGAAACCTCAAGCAGAACCCGGCTCTTGGTGGGTGGCCATCTGCTTTGACCGGTTGGGTTGAGAGAGAGAAAGAGAGAGGGAAGGGGGGGGGGGGATAACGACAACAGCATCAGCAACAGCAACAGCCAGGGAAGGAGGCCAACAGGACTGCGAAGGACCGCAAAGCCTCGGCCCGGAACCCAGGGTTTCCTGTGAGATGAAAAAGCACAAAAAAAACTCTGGGGAAGAAGCAAAGTTAGTGACATGCATTGATGTTACATGAATGCATACAGATGGAGATGAGGAGGAGGAGGGAGGAGCTCAGTGCATCATGGGAAGTCCCCCAGCAGTCTCGGCCTATGGCAGCATAACTAAGGGCTGACCCAAGGTGAGACTGGTTGACCCTAACTATAAGCTTTATCAAAAACAAAAGTTTTAAGCCTACTCTTAAACATAAAGAGGGTGAAGATGGATCCACAGGAGAGGAGCCTGATAGCTGAAGGCTCTGCCTCCAATTCTACTTTTAAAGACTAAAGAAGCTGACAGAAGAGTATATTTTTAAAACAAGAAGAAAACTTAAAGGATCCTTGCTGGTAATGTAATCTTCACATGCTGGAGCCTCTCTGTGCACCCTGGATTGAAGAAGTGATGGCATATGACTGGGGGTCACTCATCAGGATGGGGACATGGTCAGCTCAACCCCCTGCCAAATCTGCCACCAGGCCAGTCCAGGTCTTCAAATGTACACATCAGATTAAACATCAAGTAAGACCATCTGTACTAGGGGTGTGCCTGAATACAAATACATTATTCAGCAAAGCACAAATACTGGGTTTTTAACAAATATTTGTTTCATACAAATATTTTAAAAATGATTTTTTTTCGGGGAGAAAAGAAAAACATGACAAATACCAGAGTGCAGGTCAGTTATATCGCTATCTCAGTCTGTCTCTTCTGTTCTCAGAGTTGGGGGTGTTCCCCAGAGATACAGCTGAGCTACTGACACACACGAAGTGGGAGCCCAAGGGACTCTACATTACCTGTTGTTCCTCTTATCCTTTCCACAAAGTTAGGTTGTAAAAAAATAGGCAATAAATGAAAAGTGCAAAGCAAGAATCACCTTTTAATTTCTTCCCTACAAATTACATGCTGTGCTGTCTCTGTGCTGTGGTTGTATAAATTGGTAGGTCTGTGTGCAATGAGGCAATGAGTAAAGTTTTAGCTCAGCAGTCAGCGCAGTCATCTACGATCTAGGAGACTTGAGTTCGAGACCTGGTGCGGGGACCTCCTTCATAAGGTAGTTTCCTCTTCATTAGGTAGTTTCCTCTTAAGAGGAGCTTCTACCCTCTGGACACCAGGATCCTGGATGGGATTGTTACATAGGACTGTCATCCGAGGCCGTTTAATGTACCACAGAGCATGCATGTCAAAAACCGCGTCAAGTTCAAAGCAGCGTTTCATCAGCAAAAACACCTGGGCTGTGTTTCATGGAGTGCTTTTTGGACTACTGTTGGTACTCACTGCTGTACACTGTCTGTACGTGTCTGTCTGGCCAGAGAAATCAACATTGATGGAAAACAACTGCAACACCAAGTGATTGAGCTTGGGACAAATGTTGGCTCATGGCCAGTTGATGCTCCTACAGTGAGTTTTCATCATGACTTACTGGGATATTTTGCAATCTATTCCTCTGTCCTGCGGCACGGACGAGCCCAAGTACCAGAGCAAATCGCAGATCCAGTGGACCGGTCATCTGCCACCCATTTCAGAGAATAGCAGGTCTCATCTTCATGCTTATCCTGCTCTCAGGAGATGTTCAGTTAACCCCTGGAGTGCTGCAGAACTTCGATGCTGATTTGTGCTTGAGTGTGTCTGGGACTCCTCTGGTGCCAGTGATGAATGAGCAGCAACTTTCTGAGCCGGGCTTCTCCCTTAACAGACTAAACTTTGTTAACACCAGGCATGATGGCTCCATGAATAACTTTTCACTATTGGGCTGTGGAAACCTTGATAGGTCCAGTGTCTCTCACAAAACCTGCTGCTGACACCACTGCATGTCGAAACCCTGCAGTGAGGAGGCAGAGGTTATTCAAAACTTTCCAAACTGTCAATCATGCAAAAGTCTTATGGGACCCAAAGCTGAAACGAAAGGGGCTATTCTGTGGATATTTTAACATCAGAAGCATTACTGCAAAGAACAATCAGTTAACTCATCTTGTGTCTGACTCAAATTTGGACTTTCTCTGTCTGACTGAAACATGGTTGAAACAAACAACTCCTGTGAGTGTGTTCACGGTACCTGGATACCAATGTTTCAGAAGAGACAGACCTGATGGAAAAGGAGGAGGGGTGCTTTTTTATTTGAGAGACATCATCAAATGTGAAGGTGTAGTTTACAATGCGGGTAACACGTTAGAATATGTTGGGATAAAAATAATGTTATCCCAACAAATGTCTTTTAACATCATAGGTGTCTATAGGCCCCCTTCTGCAGATGACACTTTCTATGATCAACTCACAGAAGTCTTGAAAGAGTGCGATCTCAACAAAGAATTTTTACTTATGGGTGATTTTAATGTGAACTGGGGGGATAAAACTAAGAAGAAAAAACTAAAAATGATCACAGAGAAATTCCAACTACAACAAGTAGTAAAAGACCCAACTAGGACTGCAAAATGCTCCAGTACACAAATTGATCTGATATTTACAAACAAACCAGAAAGAAACTAAAAGTTATAATTTAATCACTGGCTTATCAGATCATACCTAACCTAATGAGAAAACTGGCTAAAAGTAGATATAAGACCACGGCAACTAAGACAATGATCCTTCAATACATACCCAGAGCTAAGCAAGAAGAATTTATCAATGAAATTAACAGCTTGAACTGGGATGATGTACTGTCCTCAGATGATCTGGACTATGGCTGTCATACTTTTACTCACAGAATCAACTCTGAAGGAAAATAAATTAAATTAAATGTGAGGATACAGATAAAAATCTAAAAATAAAAACAATTTACTGTGGTTTAATGAAAATTTTTGGAAACTAATGAAATCTAGAGATGCTGCACTAAGGAAGGCAATTAAAACTAGAAGAGACACCGACATGCTGATTTATAAAGGTTTAAGGAACAAAGTTATCCAAGAGCTAAAAGAAGCTCAATCTTGTTTTTATCTCAATATTTTGAATGAGGCAAAAGGCAACAGTAAATTGATTTGGAAAAACATTGATAATCTCACAAGGAGGGACCCAAAATTTTTTAGGAGATTTTAAACTCAAAGTACAGGGAAAGTACAGTTCTTGAGTCTGTATATGAGTTAGGAAAAAAAATTACGAAAAGGAAACTGGATATTGTTCCTATAGATGCTACAGGCCAGGTTTTCGATTTCTAACAATTGCATTGGAAAGGATCACACATTGGCTTGACCAATCATGTCTGAGTCTAAATGTAAACAAGACAAAAAGTATGTTTTTCTCTAAAACTATGGTACAACCTTTTAACGCTGATATTTTCATCAGTTGAAAAAATTGACATAGTGTTTGACACTGGATCCAAATTTGAACTTTAAGAAATATGTTTAAAAAATGATTAAAACCATAAAGTACAACTTAGCAAATTTTAGACATATTAGAAACTGTCTCACTTTGCGCACAGACGAGATATTTATGCATGCTATGATTCTTTCCCATATGTCTTGTTGCATCACATGTTGGGGGCAGGCTGGAGAAACAGCCATAAGACCTCTTGAGTCCTTATATAAACAAACTCTTAAAACTCTGGACAAAAAGCCAATGCATTTCCATCACTGTAGGGTAGGGGAGAAATACAATTTACTGAGCTTTGAGAAATTTAGATTATTCTCAAATTTGTGCCTAGTTTATAAAATAAATGGTTTGGCCCCTCCTCCACTATGTGACTTTGTGTACACTGGCTCAGTAAGTTCTATTAGATCCTCCAGAATATCCTCTATACAAGATTGTACCATACCATTTCATCGCACTGCATTTGGGCAGTCAGCTTTCTCTGTGAAAGCCACAACTCAGTGGAATGCCCTGCCTGATGATATGAAGAACTGTAGTTCAATCAATACATTCAAGGCCAAATTAAAAAAATGACTAAAGACCAATCAGCTGTGTGACCACTGAGTCTAAGCTTTATCTATGGTCTTCTCATTAGCACAGGTAGTCTTGCTTTTAATTTGACGAGTTTACATTATTAATTATAATAAAATAATAAATATTGTGGGTGTGTGTGATGTGCTGTTGCATTTAGCTTTGTATTTTATATTTTGTGTGGTGTGGTCTGTGTGTTTTTTGCTTTGTACTGTTTTTGTTGTGCTGTTGTATGTTTTGATTGTGGGGGACTGCGAATGTAAATTAGCTTTGAGCTAACTCCAGTGTAGTGCATCATTTATGTTTAAAACTGCACACTGTCCCAATCAATAAATAAATACAATTCTCCTGGAAAAGTTACAGCAGAGCTGACCACTGCCGCAGACTAGGGATGTGCAGAGCACAGTACTTGTATTTGTATCTGTATTAGTTGAGGCAGCAAAATTATTTGTATTTGTAATCGAATAAAAGTGGAAAGAGGCTAAAAAATCTTATTTTTGTTTCTGTTATGCTTTTAATTTTGGAAAATTAAAATGTTACAATAAGTGTTCATGAATAAACTACCTTACAAAGGAGGCCCCTTCACCAGGTCTTGAATTGGAGTCCCCCGGGTCATAGATGCAGACAGACCTCTACCTATTTATACACCCATAACACAGAGACAGCACAACATGTAATGTGTAGGGAAGAACTTCAAAGGCCATTATTGCTTTGCACTTTTCATTTATTCCCTATTTTTTGTAACCTAACTTTGTGGAAAGGAGAAGGAGAACAACAGGTTATGGAGAGTCCCTTGGGAGCACTTTGCATGTGTCAGCTTTATCTCTCGGGAACACCCCCAACTCAGAGGGTTATGTCCAAATTAGGAAATGTGTGTCATGTAGCAGGTGGATGTGACTCCCCTTGTTGAGACCTGATAGACGTAACAATGGAGAAGAGGAGAGAGACTGAGATAGCTTTGTAACCTGCATGCTGGTATTTGACATGTTTTTCTTTTCTTCCCGAAAACAAATAATTCTTAAATATTTGTATGAAACAAATATCCAGAAAAAACCTACCATTTGTGCTTTGCCGAATAATGTATTTGTATTCAGCCCCCTACCGCAGACCATGGCTCTTTTTTCTCTCTTGCTATTGGATAGCTATTGTGCATTTCAAAACCTCAAGCCAATAGGACATGTCCATTGTCAATGGTTAATTTTTTTGATCACTGATTTAGACTGATAGCCAACTGTCTGCCAAGAACATGTTGAGTGAAATGTAGCCAAGCATATGTGGCAAACAGTTAGCACCACACAATTTCACTGCCTATGTCGAGTTCCAAATTCAGGAAGTAGTGTGTCCTTTATGTAGCATGGTGAAAAGTATGAAGTGATGTGGGTGATAGGTGTCTAGCATGTTGACCTTTTCATTAACCTTAAATCTGTCCCTTACCTTTACAATGTGAAGATATTGTCGAAGGTAATAATTTTAAAGAACGTCATTTAGACGTAATCATGGGTTTCACACAATCGTCCAATACTGATGTTTTGTCATTCAAAAATTAGAAGAGAAAATATATTTATGAACGAGTTTGCTTTGACTTTGAATGAACAATTTTGATCTAAATAACACCTTCAAAACTGGCAACTGTCAATGCTGAGTTTTTGACAGTATACTTAGGTGGGACTCAGCAGTGTTGTGCTCATTTGTTGTTTAGCCTCTGCTCCTTACATGTGATGAAATTTGCCTGCAGTCATGGCCCAGGGCTACAGCTGCCCTCGAGACAAAGGAAGAAGCGCTGCTACCATCACGTTTAACCGCCCCTGACACATCATCGCCCTTATTGTGCCTCAATCTGAACACACACACACACACTCTCTCTATTCCTCTCACACGTACATGCATGCACACACACACACACACACACACACACTCTCTCTCTCTCTCTCTCTCTCTCTCTCTCTCTCTCTGTGTCACATGCACGCACACACAGACGCACACACACACACACACATACACAAAGAGCAGTAGCAGTCCGGGGCAGCAGCAGTGCTGGCGCACCATCTGTCAGCCTGGTGTCAAGTGGCTCTTGTCTCCAGTGATTATGAGAGCTCCTGCTGCCTCAGGTGGTCCATGGACCAGCTCGCCCATCTAGAGGGGCCAGGCCAGGCCATATGGTCTGTGGGGCACAGGGGGCACCCAGGGGAGGCAGCTCTCCTCCCCTGCCACTGGACAGGACAGACATCAGCCACAGCCTACGCCTGTGACTGTGGCTGTCTGCTGAAATGTCCTAATCAGTCCTGAGTGGACAGTGAAGGGCTTGACAGATGAGGAGGACTGGGAGGGAGGAGCACAAAGTGTGAGGTCACTCAGGTCAAGGCCAGCTTGTTAGTGCTTTTATATTCTAAACATAAGACAGAATTGTGGAAATGTAAGATCGCAGAATTGCAGCACTGCTTATGTGTGCTTTATAAATGAGAAGACAATTAAGTTTGCATGTAGACAATATGGTCATGAATATGTGATTGCAGCTGAAATAATCCAATTATTACCTTTGTTCAAAATAGCATTTTTTAAAAAAGCTAACCATAAGCTACCATACTAGTGTGTGTATCCAAATTAAACGCCCAAATATGTTGTTTGACCATGTGACTTCAGAACAACACATAGAAACATTTTCTAATCTGGCGCCCCTATCGGCAGTAATCAGCAGGACAGCATCATGTGTCTGTGCTTTCCAAAACTGTTCAAAATCACAATAATGATGTTTTATGATGTGACAATGCTGTGGTCAAGGTCTGGTTATGTTTAAGCACAAAAACCACTTGGTTAGGTTTAGGGGAAGATCATGGCTTGGGTTAAAATGATCACTTTGTTAAGGTTAGAGAAAAAGGTTAGGCCACCTTCATTGTCATGGCTACAATAATAACCACAGGGTTAAGCTAAGGGGACGATCGTAGTTAATGCCTCCATCCACCCCTCCTCCTCTGAATGAGGAAATCAAAATCTGCATTTGCTGTTGACCAAATGCAAACTGTGTGAACCAAAGCTGGATTCACCAAGCCCCTGGGAACAGCGCCGGGCAGTGAAGCCAATTTGACACAGCAGCAAAACCGTGTAATTACAGCATCACATGATGCTATTGGGCCCAAAAAGACTTTTTCCCATAGACTTACATTGTGAAAGAGACGTCTCTAAATCAGTGGATAATTTTTTTTGAGCATCACAGCCCCTGCAAAATGACTTGTCTCACTATCAGAATTTGATCCATTCGGTCCGATCACAAGTCTAGAGGAGCTACATGATTGAATTGTTTTATCCCCATTCAAGTTAGCTGGAGGGCTAAACAGGAAGTAGCTGGCTTTGCCGGCAAAAGTCATTAGTGCGCTTGCTTGCAAATGCGGAGGCAATGCAGAAGAAGTTGAACTTTTTTGACTTCATGCGCCACTGAGCAGCTTTCATCGGAATGAACGTTGGCCTGCCTCCGATGCTGTATCCAGTTCTCTTTATACATCCATGGGATTCACCTACTAGAGGGCCCTTGGGCAAAAATGAGGGCCCCTACTGACCCCCAGTACCCCCTCCTCTCTTTGCATTGTGCGGTTTTGCACCAAGTTTGCTGTGCTTTGCACAGTTGGTAATCCATCGTTGGTCTGGCCAGTGGTGACTTTTGAGGGAACAAAGACCCAGCAAGTCAAATACGGAGGAAGCAACCAGATTAGCTGTGTCACACCATCCAGTTTTCTATAACCTTGCTGTGCTGGAGTATAAACTACTCCACTAAAGAGATGCAGCATCTGCAGTCATCAGACAGGAGTTGATGGTACAAACTCTAGATCACCAAGCTTCCAGCACCACCTATTTCACAAGGATTCATGAATTAATTTTGCTGTGTCATTTTCATGCATTAATATGTTAACAACAACACAGACAATACAATAGCTCATTATCTAATGAGAGCCTGCAAAAACTCCCACATATCTTGAATAGTAACATCCAGACATGAATGATTTTTCTTGTTAGCAGTCTATATAGGTCAGCCGCGTATCCCAAGGAATCATATCGGACTACCCTGCAACAGAAGATTTATGTCCAGTGTTGACGTTCAGTGCCAGTGAAGAAAGTAGCATGGAGGACGGGTGGTGGATTAAGTGCATCTGACTTTCATGCAGGAGACTGGATTTTGTGTCCCATCACAGACCTGCATTTCATGGCCTGAACAACCACTCATAGCAGCATTAACTGGCTATACAATAACAATAATTATTATAATAATTATTGTTATTACTATTCTTATTATTATTATGGGCAGTGGTGGCCTAAAGGTTGGAGAAGGGAGCTTCTCACCGCAAGGTCATCAGTTCAATCCCCGGACTGGCAAGATAAATCTGGGTGGGGAAAGTGAAAAAGCAGCGCTTACCCCTCCCTCATTACCACTGAAGTTCCCTTATGCAAGGCCCTTAATCCCAACTGCTCCAGTGGAGCAGGAGAATAAAAATTACAGCACAGTTATAGTGCCGTGCACGATATTAATGAATCATTCCAAATTTAAATTAATCTTTTCACTGAATGACGTGAATTGTCTGAAAACCTTGTGTGCCTGGTGCAAAATGTTCACACATTAAATAGTTGTCATATGATGAACTCACATTCATTTACTCTTTTGTAAGAGTTAAGTTGCCTGTTTCTCATGTGTGAAATACTATTTCATATTTGACATTACAGGTGAATATATGTGTCTTACATTTCACTTGTGACATATCTGAAAATCACATGAGCAAATATCAAATATGATGGTTTTGGCACATGATAAATATTTGATAAATTTATTTCTGCTCATTTCTATTCTATTCTATTTTATTCGATTAGGATATAGCAGTATGCCATATGAGTTGGATGATACTGACAAATAGGTATAAATATTTGGATTATAATGAGAACGACACTCGACTTCCATGATGATGAAAATGTTGTGTTACTTTTACCTTTATTATTGAGAGCAGATAGGCATTATTCCAAAGTTTTTGCCAGATAAAACATTTCTATTGCACAATTTTGCAAAACCCTACATTATGTTTTGTATTTCTTTTTTACAATATGGAAACAATGGCATTGTTAAGATTAGGAAACAATCATGATTACATTTAAAAAAAAACAAACAAACATTAAGTTGTAACAGGACATAAACTTCAGTTTCCCATATGTCAATCCCGATCATCTCAACCTCCACACTCTGTCTTTCTGCCTAAAAACACGCTACTTCCTGCATTGGCACTGAAAGTTTGCACTGGACGTAAATTGTGCTCTTGTGTGCTTCAGAAAACAATAATTCCTGAGACAACTGAACTACAGAAAAACCTAAACACATAACCTTTAAGGTGTTTGAACAAAAAAATTAAATGTTGTGCTTCTTCTGGTAAGGACAGTTTCGACGATAAGATAGTCTACTGATGTATCACCCAGCTCTGGTATGGTGAAATCAATCTGTGCAGCCTCAATTAGCAACAGCAAGGCAATTTGCATGTTTCTTCTGTTTTGTTTTGTTTGTTTGTGTCTGGTTTGTTTTATGCATTGGTCATATGTCCTTAATGTGTTTTTTTCACTCCAGGGTCTGTGAAAGCTTTCTAGTTTAATTGTGATACATGAGGCCCTGATGCACCACTCAGTGAAGCTTCACTGGTCTGTTACCCAAAAATCTCTATGAGGACCAGTCAAATTGGTTGTTCAGGAGCAGAACTGAATTTAGGGGAAAGACCCTCTTACCAATGAAAACAACGTTTTATTACAACAGTTAGAATATTTCTTGAGTCATCAGTTAGTTTGATGGATTCTGACATTTGGCTGAGCAGTAAGATCATTACAGTTCATCATAATCACAGAACTAACTAATAATCTAACAAGCTAACTACATACACTACTGTAGCCTGAGCACTAAAAACACGCCTAATGGAGAAAAGGGACATGGCGTCCAGTCGTGAGAGTGAGGCTGTATTTATGCAGAATTTACACTGTCTCGTGGTATTTTGTCCTGTAAATCCAGCGTTTTCTCATATTGTAGAAACGGAATCTCTGTACCCTTGTGTGCACAGAGAAACAACTAACCCACACGCTGTGCGCAGAGAAAGTACTGAGGAGGTGCTGATTCATGAGGAATAATAACATACCACATATTATTATTATTATTATTATTATTATTATTATTATTATTGTTGTTGTTGTTGTTGTTGTTGTTGTTATTGTTGTTATTGTTATTATTATCATCATCATCATCATCATCATTATTATAATATATGTTTAAGATCTTTTGTTTTTAAATTTTGCAGTTTTAAACCAAATCAATAGCAGCTGCGCTTGTTACAGGTTTTATATTTCATCCATCATATGGATAATATCTATATTATTTATCTATAATATTATTCTCACACAAATGTCAGATTTGACTATAGAAAATAAAATATATATCAGCTGTTTTTTTCTAAACATTAATACGCGCAGGTCACTGTCGTGCGCATGCACGGCTCTTGGGCAGCCCCTCCTGACAACATATTCCGACGCGTAACATGGCGTTGCTACAAGGGAATCTTACAACAGATTATAACTTTATCAGTTTTAAGTTCATTTTTTCTATCTACAGTCCGTCGAATAATCAATCAGACAGACATATCAAATAGCTATTGGAGCCCATCTAGACTCCATATTTTTATGGCTGCACCATATTGGAAATATTCCAGAAGCTTTCTGCATCCTTTTATACATATCTCTTTCAGTATCTTTGGAAATGTTTTGGATTTGGATTAGTCTTTCACATTAAATTCATTTGGTTGCATAGCATCAGTTTGTAAGGATGGCAGTAATAAAATTTGATAAAAATAATTTAGTAGGTTTGTCAACTTTTCACCATAGAAAATAGACTATAAAAGTATGGCAAGAAAGTCTGACACATCACTTAATTCTGGTTTAAGTGTATTTTTAACACATAACCTATAAAGACTGACATTTGTGTTTAGACTACAAGAAAAAAACAACAGTTATTGCTGTCTGCCGGTGGCGGCAAAGTTTAATTTCATTGTTTCATCATCACTGCTCAGACTCTACATATTCCTTTTACTTTCAACCATAAGTCTGTTTGAAAAGACATGCTGTGGGTGTTCTCTGTCTGCTGCTGCTGTTGCTCCTGCTGTGTGTTTCTGGCGTTAGTAGATTACTAACACAAGAGGGCGTATTGGTGTGTGTCAGAGCTGCTGCTGCGGGGCCTGGCCTGTCACCGCTCTGATTCAGGGCTTACACCATCTCTGCTGACAAACCGTTGCAACTTTGCCGTTTTGGTGATATTTTTCGTTAGGTTGAAGGATTAGATGTTCCTCTAGGTGTTTAGAAAATTCTCCAAAACGTTTCAGGCTCGCTTTTAAAGCATTCCCTCAAAAACGCCTTGTCATTGAGCTTAAAACAAGGCTGTTTTCTGAGTTTATGAAAAGTTCACATTGTGGCGATAAAAGGTTTCCATCTGTCAGCAGCACAAAGAAACCTTTAATCGGTACTAGTCCATATACTCCTATATGTCCATGTTCAGGAGTGCATGTCCAGGAATTTTCCTCTATGGCCTGCTCCATGTCCAGTAAAAGGGACAGATGAAGTGTATGTTTTCCTTTATGTGACCATGTAAAAAAAACAACCCAGTCAGCACCAGCAGACCGAGGAATAAGACAGACAGAAAATGGCAAGAAAAACTGAAAAACAAATGATTTGCAGCACTAAGTGTTCCAGTTTGTGCGCGCGCGTGTGTGTGTGTGTGTGTGGTGGTGGTGGTGGGGGGGGGGGGGGGGCAGAGCCAATCAGCTGCTCATGCAGATGACGTGCTGCTGTCCTACGTCAACCCCACCGCTTGTCAGGATCAGAGCTCTATACACACCGGGAAGAAACACACATACACACATACACACACACACACTCCCTCTCCGAGCTGGACAGCGCAGCCCCTGGCCCGGCAGCCCGGCAGCGGAGGACACATCCAGGCTTCCATGCGCTGCAGCCCGCTGTGACAGTGGACCTCATATCGCCTTACTTTGTGGACATGGGAGACATGGGGGATCCGCCGAAAAGTAAGACACTCGTTCGGTGTTGGGATGCGATTCTGGAACTAAATTCTTCCCAACTTGAGTTGACTTAGTTGTATTGTGATGAATGTATACAGAACATATTTTCATGGCCTATACTGCATTTTATAGAAGTGTCAGAAAAGCTTTAAGTCAACGGATGTTAGCTATAGACTTTTTTCAGGCAATGTAACAACAACAATAATAATAATAACCTATTAATAATCATCATCATATTATTTTAAAGCCATTTGGTACATTATTGGATGAGTCTACTTTAATCAGCGAACAGCTGTGGACAGTGTGTGTAATGTGTCCTGCTCGTGCTGTTCTTCTAGAGAAGCGGCTGGTGTCTCTGTGCGTTGGCTGCGGGAACCAGATCCACGACCAGTACATCCTGCGGGTCTCCCCGGACCTGGAGTGGCACGCCGCCTGTCTCAAATGTGCCGAGTGCAGTCAGTACCTGGACGAGTCCTGCACGTGCTTCGTCAGGGACGGAAAGACTTACTGTAAACGGGACTACATCAGGTAGGATGGCCGGGACGGGACGAACGGGACGACCCCCTTCAGATATACACGACCGGAGCTGGAGCTGCATGGCGATTGGAATTATTATTGTAAAATATTTACATGAGAATATTCGGACAGATTCAAGTCACAAGGAGTTCTGATTTCAGTGGGCTAACATGATTTTAAATATTGTGATTAACCATCTTTATTGCTACAACAACTTGATGTAGTGCATCCTCATAAGATATGTCAGTATGCCATTGTAGGCTATTATGTTTCCATCACATGCATTTTAAAAACCTGTAACAATGCACATCAGGCCTTTAATCAATGATTCCGATCAGCGTAGCATCCTATAAGTCCTGCTTTGTGACAGATGGACATGTACAAAATCATTAAAAAAAACATCCTGACTTGAGTTTTTTTTTTTTTTTTTTTTTTTTTTTTTTTTTTTAAATCATACAGCCTATACATTACTCACTGATTTGGGGTTGTTATTACAACACGAGAATAATTATTAGATTACAACTTATGACAAAATAATGCACAATGTCGATACAAATATATAACATCGTTCAGAAAAACAACCACTAGAATTTTCACAAGGTAGGCCTGTGTCATATGGGCCTATGCAGAATGCCACCGCTGTTGCTAATATGACAATAATAGTAGTAGTAATAATAATAATAATAATAAGAATAATAATAATAATAATAATAATAATAATAATAATAATAATAATAATAAGCTTCATCATCATCATTGCTCGCTTTTTCAAAATGGAAATATCGTTTCACAGAAACAAATAATGTTTATTTGTCTATATAGAAATGTCAGTAACTTAGCTTACTGGAAACCAACATTTATTATCATTATTATTCATATTAATATTAAGATTGCAATTATAATTACAATTATTATTATATATATTGGTTATTATCAAGCCAAATTATCGATCGTGTCATTTCTATGGTTACTACAGCCTATAGATGTTATCATTAGGCTAGATTTGTGCCTGAGCTGCCTGCAGTCAAACTGATCGGACCCCTTGTGTGTGTGTGTGTGTGTGTGTGTGTGTGTGTGTGTGTGTGTGTATGTCTGTCTGTCTGTCTGTCTGTCTGTCTGTCCCACAGGTTGTATGGGATTAAATGCGCTAAATGCAACATCGGTTTCAGTAAGAACGACTTCGTGATGAGGGCCCGTTCCAAGGTGTACCACATCGAGTGTTTCCGCTGCGTGGCCTGCAGCCGGCAGCTAATCCCAGGGGACGAGTTCGCTCTGCGGGAAGACGGGCTCTTCTGCCGGGCCGATCACGATGTGGTGGAGCGGGCCAGCCTGGGCCCCGGAGACCCGCTCAGTCCGCTGCACCCCGCCAGACCACTGCAGATGGCAGGTAAAGTCCCGGGGAGTGGGAGACAGGACAGGTTACTGCAGGTAAAGGCTAGCTGAAACCGACTTTTTCTTTTTTCAATGCCTTTTTCCGTAGTTGGATTTTGTCCAGCTGCTCCTTAAACATAAACTGTCTCTCCGAGTTAGACTCAGATGTTTCATGATAACTTTTTAAAACTGCATCTCTTGTATTCCACATTGCAACTGATTTCTGTCGAGGCGCACTGAGACACAGAATGTAATATAAGGGTGATTTACTGGCCATGTTTCATCTACGTTTTGATGTTGGCTAAACGCCGTTCCGTCGCGGAGAAGCTGCTCTTGGTGCCATAACTCACAAGAGGAGCTTTTCTGTGTACATATTTGTGTGTGTTCATAACGTTGGTGTTTTCTGTTGGACTGGTACTGGTTTCTGCTTCTGTAGCCTAGATATTTGTTGTCTTTTGGATTTCCTTTTCTACATACCAGTCAGGCTAGTCTCGGTAGATTAGATTTAGTTGGCGCTGCTGTTAGAAATAGCCTATACAGGTTATCACTGCTGGAGGATAAATGCAGACCATTGCTGTGGATACGGGACACGTATGGTCAAACTAGAAATGCTGCACAATGCTCTGATTGTCTGTGACGGGTTAGATGTTTTCTCTAGTAAAGAGTAGGCTAGCCTGCCCTGCCGTATCTCCATCTGGTCTGGTGGTTTTATGACCTTGGATCAGATGAGTCAGTAGGTCGACCAGAGCTGCGCTGTTCTTCTACATTCAAATCCTTCTCCTGAAATCATGACATGTGGTCATATTTAGAAGACATTTAACTCAGGACTGTTTTAAGTAGAATGGACAAACGCCATGTGGTTGTGGCTATTTTACAAAAATGCTTGGATCTGATCTTTAATAGGATCAAGCCTATAATGTTAGCAACATTGTGTTTGGAAAGTAGTCTATTACTACGCCAGTAAAGTTTTCAGAACAATTAAAACAGACTCATAATTGGCAAAAGTTGTGCATCGTGAGTTGTGGGCTATGGCTATTCTTCTATAAATCTTGTAACTTGTCCGTCCAGATACAGCAGTCTGTCCTCATCTTTATCTGGGCTTGTGACAGATAAATTGATGTTGCCTTCTCTGGGCTGTTTTCCCGTCCTTTCTCAACAGCAGAACCTATCTCGGCCCGACAGCCCGCGCTGCGGCCTCACGTCCACAAACAACCGGAGAAGACCACCCGGGTCCGGACTGTACTAAACGAGAAGCAGCTGCACACGCTGCGAACTTGCTACAACGCCAACCCGAGGCCCGATGCCCTGATGAAGGAGCAGTTGGTGGAGATGACTGGCCTCAGCCCGCGGGTGATCCGTGTCTGGTTCCAGAACAAGCGGTGCAAAGACAAGAAGAGGAGCCTGCTGATGAAGCAGCTGCAGCAGCAGCAGCCCAATGACAAGACGGTAAGAGGACGAAGCAGGCTGCAGCAGCCTGACTGAACTTGAACATTTCATATTCACATTATGCTGATTATGAACAGGCTACAGTAGGACAAAATGTATGTATTTTGTTCTTAGACAATAGACAAGCCCTAAATGTTGCAACTCTCTCCCTTTCTTACACCGTTAATCAAGATGTTTAACCCCTGAGTAAATTTAAGGTATCCTTTATTTACGCTTGCAAAGTAGTCTATTATTTATAAAGCCCCAGCACTAACTTTTCCCAGAGTATCTGACAGGGGCGATGTAAGGTTCCAAATGTTTATATAAAGGGATGCGCGCATACACTGAAACATGATGAAGGCCTGGAGCTTTTTTATCACGCTCACACAGAGCTGTGATGTCAAGCACACCTGCGCAAAAGCGCCAGTAAGTTATTTTCATGTTTCTGTGTATTTACGTCTTTGTTTATTTACTTATTTATTGAGTGTTCTGCTGATTGACTGGTGGAATCATTTCAGACGACCCCCTCCCCCCAACACACACGCGCGTGCACACACAGACACACACAGACACACACAACCACACCCAGCCACCCACACTGCATCATCTTTGATCACCCACAGTGAAAGATGTGTAGGAATATTCTGGGTGCTGACCACGAAGGGTGTTCTTGCAGAATATCCAGGGAATGACAGGCACCCCGATGGTGGCGGCCAGTCCAGAGAGGCACGATGGCGGCATCCAGGCAAATCCGGTGGAGGTGCAGAGCTACCAGCCGCCCTGGAAGGTCCTCAGCGACTTCGCGCTGCAGAGCGACATCGACCAACCGGCCTTCCAGCAACTGGTGCGTTGTTTTTGTTCACTAAGTAATTAAGCAACGCATTCTTTAAGTGTATTTATTTGCTTATAATATACAACAACGAGCTTATTAGACAGTGCATTGTTAACATTCGATGTTCAGTGCTTCCTTCCTGCAGACAAATATATTTTTATCCGTATGGAAAGGTATTTTAAGGAATTTGATCTGCATTCAAACCACAATTTACACTTTTCATGAAACTGGCCCTCCATAGAGGAGCTTTTTCTCCATTCCTTTGTTATTCAGTCATAATTTCTCCGTTGGTATGAAGATGCGCATTATCACATCTAAAATGACAGAATGGGTTCATGTCGGGACAGATGCCCCCCCCCCCCCCCCCCCCCCAATATGGTCTAAAGCAAATAGTTGTTTTTTCCCCAAGAGAATACGAACAGGTTTTATTTGTTTGTTTGTTTTTTTGACAGAGCTGAATAGGAAGATCTGTGCTCATTTTAATGAAGCCGTTACAATTGGTTTATATTGTGGATTTTGAGCATCCTAGACTACTGATGTCAGTCATCTAACCGTCAAATCTTGTTCACTAGTTTTCGATTAAATGTATATTCTTACAGATAGGCCTGTTTGTATTTTGGCTAGAACACTCTCGGAAAAGGGGACTGTTCACTCAGTGATGCTCCAAGTGAGAAAACAGGCCACAGGCCCACTGATGGCTTTTAAAATTTTAGAGATAAATGTATTCTATCCCATTGTATTTATTTCCTCCGGAGTGACCCATCAAATACATCATGACACAGACTCCTGAAATCTCCTGAAATTAGCTCCAATGTAGAGGCGCGGACGCTGCAGGCGTTCCTCCGCCATAGAAGTGGATTATTAGCATGTTTGACACGGACAGGGATATGACAACTAATTCATGTGATCTTGGGTGGCGGGGAAAGCTGAACTTTGTTTGGAAAACAGTGTTAGTTAAGGACCAAGATAACGATGGAGAACTATTTCATTTAGTTGAAAACCAGGGTTAAGATCTCTGCTATGGCTAAATAAAACATGTCCATAATTAAGGCATTATCCCCAGCAGAATATTCCTACTACCCGATTAGCTGAGCTCACTTCGTGGTCAGAATCTATGGTGTTTATTTTTTCTTTTTTACCCCACAAGTTTCGATGTTATTTTCCAACCTTCTAGGTTGCCACTGTTTTTTAATTTACGAAACAATTAGACGCATAGACTTGAATCTTCAATAAGACAGATAATCCATCAGAGCAAACATCAGGTCTGCTTTTATTATAGTGATTAGTGATTAGTGTTCCTTTGCATTGCAGTACAAATCAATGTGCAATTAATGTACAATTAATAACATTAATCATTGTTAATCAAACTTTGACAGATGTGACAATTAAACTCAAACAATTAAAGTTACATATCTTTTCAACTTCAATTTCATGGGTAATTATACCTAGTGAAATAATTGGCTGCAGTGGCCTTCGGCATGCTTTGGAAGTACTGGGCAATGATGTTGTAAATGAATTAAAGCATGTAGAAGAAGCGGTATGATCCTTGAAATGCGTGTATCCATATAGCGCTATTATCTGCCCAGCTTCTCGGTGCAGCCTCCATCCCTCCTGGAGAGAAAAATAATTTGCGTTTCAAGCCATGGCACACACTCCTCTGTGGTGTTTCCAGATGTTTCTGACCGTTGTTTGTTGTGCTCTGCAGGTCAGTTTCTCGGAAGGGGGGCCGGGTTCGAACTCGACGGGCAGCGAGGTAGCGTCCATGTCGTCTCAGCTTCCAGACACGCCGAACAGCATGGTATCCAGCCCCATCGAGGCATGAGTAGAGGTCGCATGGACGGACTGAACAAACCGCCCCTGTTCATCCCATCCCTCCCGACTGCACCAAACAACTCCTGGTTGTATTTTGACACTGTGAAGACAATCATGGGATTTTACCGCAGCGACCCACTCCGGTGTCCATCCAGACATATGCGTCATCATGACCGGTGCCGCTTGTTCACACGCCTGGTTATAGTTTTGCCAAAAGAGAAGACATGAACCTGACTCCATCGATAAATGGGACCTCTGAGTAGGAGAAAAATCTAAACCCTGCACTCTCGAAATGCTGTGCGCTACTTTGAATAAAAAATGACCGGTGATTTTTTTTAATTCGGTAAAGGCACCTCATCATTACAATAGACCTTTGGAGGGGGACGGCACTGCTTTTCTTCATCTAATTACACGATTCCATCAGGACCCAAGTACTAAAGCATTTGCAACAAGGTATACCTCTATTTTGCCACAAGCTTCGTGGGACATTTGTGTGAGTTAGTGTCCGTCCGAGAATATTTTTTTTCTTTCCCAAAGATGTGTATAATTAAGTTAAAGTTAGCCCTGGAAGAAAATGTTTGTTTGTTCCCGTGCAACAAAAATTATTTATTATTTATTGTCGACAAATTTGCCACCTTTTGTGTAACTTTCTTAACTGAAGTAAAAAGAAACAAAAAAGATTGTAGTTTGGTTTGTGGATTTTCTATTGCAAATTTAATGTCTCATGTTTTCTTTAATGATTTACAAAATAGGACAATGAGGAGAGTTTTATTGTATCTAAAGGGATTTTTCTGTTTGTGAATATTCCCACGAGGTGGAACATCAGATCTATTAAATGGCTGGGTGGATTGTTGGCTGTGGTTAATTAGTTTTCAAGTTGGTGCAGGTGCTGTCTCAGTTTTTGCTGCCTACCTGCTTTAGAACAAATACTGCAAAACAGCTTAATCTTAACAAGGCTGCTGACCTCTTATTTTCTTGAAAAAAGTGATAAAGTCTGATTCTGAAATTAGATTATTTTTAAACAGATGAATTTGATTCAAGAGATGTTAACAACCACGTCATCATCTTGATTGTAATGCTGTGATCTGACCTCATTTTTACATGACAGAGTTTGAAAATTCCAACACAATGGAGACTGGCAACCCAGTCATCAGAAGAAAACGTTGGCATTGAGCGTCTATGCAAACCACAGAAACGTTGAATATATATGTTTCAACACGTGAAATATGTATCATATCAACACTTCTACAAACGTTGCACATTAACGTTTCTACCCTTTGAATAATGATGTTTTATGGTGTAACAACGCTGTGGTTAAGGTCTGGTTAGGTTTAGGCACTTGGTTAGGGTTAGGGAAAGGTCTTGGTTTGAGTTAAAATAAAAAATCAAAATCAAAATAAAAACGGCCGATGTCTCACGAAAAACACACGGTTTTCTCGCCAGAAAAACGGCTGCACATGTCCTGACGTCTCGCTAAAAACACCCACCCGCTTTTGTCGGTTGAAACGGGAAGCGGACATTTGTTTCGAGATGGTCTCGAACCGTGCTCTCTGCTGACTTCCAACTTGCCTCCAAGAAACTTCCTTACCATCCATTTGCCCCTCCTCCCCCCGGGGGAAAGATCAGCTCATACAGATCGCATGTGAACTACGTCACTACAAATGTTGAGATGATACGTATTTTGGAAATGTTGATATGATACGTTTTGTTGACAATTTGATATGATACGTTTTGTAGAAATACTGAGATGATACGTTTTGCTGACATTTTGATATGATACGTATTGTTGAAATGTTAATATGCTACGTTTTGTAGAAATGTTGATGTGATACGTTTTGTTGAAATGTTAATATGCTACGTATTTCACGTGTTGAAACGTAGATATTCAACGTGTCTGTGGTTTGCAGAAACGTAAACTGCCAACGTTTTATTCTGGCGACTAGGCTGTGACTGCAAGCACAATTATATGATCACAACATTTTTTTGTGTTTTAAGATAAATCTAAAATGAAATAACTTCCGACAGATATTCCTGGCTCTGTGGCTTTTGGCCATCAAACATCTGAGATAGACATAGACAGAAATATTAAACAAATGTTTAGTTTAGAATGGAAGTGTCTGACGTTTTGATCCCATTTGTTACAAGAATAATACATTTGTTGGGATTTAAATTTTTTTGCATCAAAACTTTGTCAGAAATTGCTTTTCTTACTCTTCAGCTATAACAAACATTTATTGCTATAAGAATATTTGAAGTCACAATTTCATGATGAGGGTGTTAAGATTTGAGAGGCTGCACAGACCTTGCTTGCCATTTTAACCATTCCTACTGATGTAAAAAATATCCCGCAAGTGCCACAACCATTTAATTTTTACTTTTTATAAAGCTGGTTATTGTGTGAGGATCTGTAAGAGCTGTGTCAACCTCATAAGCAGGAAATATTATATCTCTAAAAAAACACTCAAATCTGACCAGGTAATGTTTTGATGTGTCAAAAACCAAGCTTTACTGTTAAAACTGTAGTTTCTGCGTGTGTGTGTGTGTGTGTGTGTGTGTGTGTGTGTGTAAATGTCTATGCTGATAGGTTTATAGAACTGAAGGTTCACCGTCCTCCTCTGAAACCTTAAAACTAAGACTTCTCACTGAAAATCTGTAATTTGGTTAATGCAGACACGTCATTTCCACAAGTTTGAGATTGTTCACTGAGATCCAGAAAAGACAGAGAGAGGACTGTTACTTTGCTCAGTGACGTCAGTTCAGATTTGCAGAAACCACACTTCACAGCATCTTACCTGGAACTGAATTTACAGCCAAAGTTGACTAAGAGTTGTAAGATTTTTTTGACTTACTGAGTTGCTGATTTAATAGAAAAAAAAACAAAAACTGCCAAATTGTGTCTCCAGGAACATTGTCCCTCTGAAGGTAAATACACTCAAGGGGGCTCTCTTTAAATCGAGCATGTATTGTGAATATGTAAAGACTACATTCTATTTGTGAATACTTATGGCTATCATTTTCCAGCTATAACTATTGACAAATGGCTCATTTGCCATAAAGACAATACACAACAATAGAAATTGACTACAAATGTTTAAGTTGACTAAGACCCAAACAACTGCTTAATTAGCTAAGACAGGGCATTGAACACACCATAAATGTTTTCAAAGCATTTCTTCCTCTCCAAGAATTGAGCATAAACCATGAACTGTTCAAAGAGGGAACACCAGGAAATAAAATGCTTTTGTCATGTTATCTTTATTGAAGCTGATACAATGAAATACAAATGATGTTGCATGATGGGAAAAAAAGGCTGCTAATAACTAGATTAAAGACATTTTTCATTCATTTTATCATTTTAATTCCCTTAATTTAGAGGGTTTTTTGATTTTTCATTTTTTCCAGAACTGATGTATGCCTTGTGAAAGAGTGCTTGAAATTACTGAACAAAAGAAAGCCAACTGCTGCTGGCCTTCATCTGGGATTATAAGCAAAGCATATTCTACGAAGTCAAAAATGAGGACACAGCAGTCAATCACTGAAGTCTATTCAGTAATACTGCAAGGTATTGGAAACAATGACAAACTGAAAATATGTTTGAATTCAGCTTGAGTTCAAGTGTAACAACTGTCTGAGGCTGTCTCCCAGTGCTTCACTACCTCTGTGATAGTGTGCCATCCTTTTTAAATCTCATACTTTCATGAGGATAGCATGCATATTTGTTAATAGCGTGTCCAATTGTTACTGAAAATGAGTTGGCAAATTTCCACTGGTCTGCCTTTATCCAGAGAGCTATACATTGTAGATGTTTTTAGTAGAAAATAGAAAGAGAAAACATTTGAATACAATACTGTTGACTAGTGTTTGCTCTGCAACAACAGCGACACTTGTCTTTATCGTAGATAGCATGACTACTCTACATCCTATGTGAAATTGATTTCTGTATAAAAATACAAGTACATTCAGATGGAGATTATCATTTCTTGAAAAAAGGAATTAAAGCAAATGTCCTTTATAGCAGGTACTTTAATGTACAATATATGGATAAAGGATGACATCTGTACTGGATTTGTTTCCGAAAAAGAGGGCAAACACAATGTCCTGTTGAAATTCAGGTGGTGACCATGAAGGGAGGTTACCACCAATAGTACCACCTGTATCAGTTTGCAATGGGGAAACTCACACCAGACGCTAAATTCAATGATCAATACAAAAGATCTCTCATTAGTTGATGGAATTGCTCAAAATCTTCAGTTTTCTTCTTTTTAGGTTTTATGAATCCATTTCAATAAAGACACTGTCAGTGTTTTCATTTGACAATGCTGTTGAGTGAGCACAAAACAAATTTGTATGATCAAAAGACAAGATTTGACAGCATGCTGGAACAGACTGGAAAGCTCTGAACAAGTTTTCAAAATGAGCAAGGACAGGGGGCTATATCTTGGTACGAGTGTGTTGCTGGTGGCCACAGTGAGGAAAATGCCACACACACTTTGCCTATCTGTCTGGTATTACCATGTCTCGCCTTGTGGAGAGGTGCAGTAGGGGGAATGTTACTGGCAATCCAGCAATACACTGTAATTTTGGTGTCAAGATTCAGTGCATTTTGCACCTTTTGCCTCCTACCCAGAACAGGGTAACAACATACTGCACAGTGCACCTATGCACCCATATGGCACCCTTTCTATGTATGTTTTTCTTGTCTGTTTTGCTTTCATCCTACACTTAACAACCATTAAAACATGTACAGGCACCCGAAAGATATGTTTTTATCCAAATGTGGCATTATGGCAACAATTTCACACAGCAGAGTAGAGATTAATGTCTGATTATCAGCAGCAGCTGTCATTCACAACAGCTTTTACGCTATATGAAGGCTTTCTCTTTCAGTTTATTGACTCCCCACACATCCATTTGAAGATGGGCAAAATGTTTTTCATTTGCAGTAATTTGAGTGATGCATATTGGGGTTACATAGTGCAGCTGATATCCACTGGTTATCTTGATTAGATCTGGCACAACAGGCACATAACAGATGGAAAACATCCCCCTGTTAGTGACTGTATTCAACAGCTTTCTAGTTCAGATGTAAAAAATATCAGTAGTGTTGCAGATGGTGACTTAACAGAATAGAATTAAGGCAAATGAAACTTCTCTCTCCTCTTTACATCACTGATTTCCCTGAGGATTGTCCATCCTCATCACTCAAATCAAAACCAAAGGCACTGACTTACTGCAGCATCCTCTTCTTTCCATTTTAATTGTGATGTCGTAAGGCTTGTAGGCTGTAAATGTGGTTATAACATGATGATTGTGATTTCATATTAACCTGTTCATCATTAGGCATGTGAAACAAGATGGCCTTGAAACATGAATTCAGCATCAAAAGGGAAATCATCTGCCCTTGGCAGCATAAATGTATTATTTTTCTTCCAAATCTGCACATTTTGGATGACAATATAAGGTTCCTCTCAAGACAAACTGGTCTTGACTCTGCACCTCATAACCAGACCAATGAGGAACCCATGCGATTAGCCATAATCAGAGCAGTCTTTAACATATTGAGACCATGTTGCAAATAAGTTTCCCACTTTTACATGTTATCAGTTGGATTTTTTATATTGGCAATCCTTAAATATATCATATATCATTGCAACCAGCCTTGCTGATCCCTTTCTTTGTAATTAGGCACTATTTCAAAAGGTCCTCCATGTATGTTTTTATTTCCGTTTAAAAAATGACCCAGATAAGCATTTTCTGATGCCCTTATAAGTAGGAACAGTGCTTTCCAAAACTGTTCAAAAACAAATCTCTCTTACAAGAATGTTTGTTAAAGTTTGTATGACAGTTTTCTCATCTGCCACCAATATGGTTGATGTTTAGTTGCATTGAGACACCAAAATTACTTGTTTAGGGTTTGGCAATTGTAATGTTTTGGATTAAAAGGTTTGGGAATCTTCATTAGCATGGTTAAAAGAATACTTACTTTGTTGACATTAGGGAATCACTGTGAGGAACCAATGTTGGCCTTGGGTAGAAAATTGTTTCCTTTCAAAGTCGCACAGTTGATCCATCCTCCAACGCCTCCTTCCTATGAAGTTTCGAGTCTCTTCTGCCTTTGATCTGGACAGGCAAGAATCATAATTCATAATTCAATAGAGCAGTGGAAACTCCAGAATTTACCTAGAGGTGAAAAGTGTAATGCTGTTAGACTCTGTCCTCTAAGTCCTCTAATGTCTGGCTACGTCCTATTGCAGTACATCTGCTTTTACATTACTAGAGGCATAAAGTAACTGGGAAATTACTGACCCTAAAGTCATGTCCAGACTGACAATAGCTCCAGCAAGAAAACACAGAATAGTCCAGGAAAATTGTTGATCCCGGCTGAACATTTACCAGAGCGCACCGCAACTGAGACCACCTCCTTTAAAGGATCTTGGTATGGTTATTTTGGTCTGCACTCAAATGAATCCTCCAAAGGGGGGAAACTGAACCAGAGTCTGATTCAAATGGACTAAAAAGTGCAGGTGTGAAAACACCTTTAGATATAAGACAACTTGCTTGAAAACAAGAATGTAACTTTTGTAGAAGGCTATAGCTTAAATAGGTAATTCAATGCAGTCACAAATGGCAGCTAGTGGCAGTCATAATACTGAGTAATATAAACACAAATAAACTGGTTGTTTAAAGTGTTCAGAAATTACCTGTTTCCATTGTTCCAATGGGCAGCACAGATAAGAGGCCCCCTCACTCTCAATACTGGGAGCATGTATGAAGTTTTGCCAGAAAATATACCAGACATAATCCATGCCAGTTGTCTAGGGCAAATTTCTCGAAAGTTATGGTCATGGTAGTGGAGCGTGTTGGCCTTCCTTTGCCTCATCCATCCTGCCCAAGACAGTCAGCCAGTTCCTTGAAGGATTTTACAACTCGGCTCATCCTGCTCAACCAGTCTTCATTTCGTCTCCTCTACCAGACATCTGGCAATGCGTCGAAGCGCTGGAGTCACCAGTGGCGGGGCTGGTATCCTTCCTGAGTGTGCAGGGCCACACAGAGACAGGCTGTCCTGGTGTGCCCCCCACAGAAGAGGCCCTCACAGTCCTCCTGATTCCCCACTCGGCTGGGTGGGCAGTGGCGAGAAAGCTGCAGCTTCTGTTGGTGCAGGACAGAGACACGCTGGAATATTTAGAAAAAAAATTCTGGCTGGGCGTGCAGCTGGCAGCAGCAGCGAACAATCTTGGTGTGTTGGGCGTTGCAGCAACAAATACACCACTACACACCTCCTTCATGACAGAACAGGTTGAATATCTGGGTCGAACCATCATTCAGATTAACAACCTCATTCTAGGTGTTGTGTCTGCTGCAAGACGGGTGATATCGTTTGCTGCAATAGGCTCACGTCAAGTTTGGTTGGAATTCACCGCCCTACAGAGGGAGGACAGAGAGGACCTCCTGGGAGCTCCCATAACGCCGAACAGTCTCTTCGGATCCCTCTCCTCTGTCACTCAGCACTTCAAGAGGCTCGAAGAAGAGAAGGCGTACTGACGTGCTACAGTAAGCGTATTGTGTCATTTCCGGTTGCTGACTGTGGTTACTGATAGTGTTTTTGCTGCTCCCAGCTCAGTTAACTTTGCTATACGTCTCACTACTACTAGTACTAGTAGTACTACTACTACCTGCCATATATTTAAACGTACGCTAGCTCTGCTTACGTACTCTTAGTTCTCTCCTTCTTTTACCAACTTTTCTCGCTGATCCCACAATGGTTAGTTATCTTTAGCTCAGCAGTTAGCTTAGCAGCTAAACCTAGTAAAACAGTTAGCAATGGCTTCTCTCTCTCCCTCTCACTCTCCTGCTTTCTCTTGCTCAGTGTGTCAAATGTTTAGTTATTCCTCTGCCTCCTTTGGTGAAAACGGTATGTGTAATAAATGTAGTTTATTTGCAGTGTTGGAGGCAAGGCTCAGTGAATTCGAAGAGTGGCTCCTCATCATGGAAAACGAATCAGTAGCTAATGTAATTAGCCAGCCCCCAGTATCCGGTGCGGGCCAATGTAGCGTAGCTACTACTCCCCGGGTAGTTCCCGAGCAGCCAGGAAGCCAGGGTGGCTGGGTGACTGTCCAAAGGAAGTATAGTCCTAAGCAGAAGCCCACGGTTCACCACCAAACAGTTCATGTTTCTAACAGGTTCTCCCCACTCAGCAACACACCTGCTGAGAAACCAACTCTGATTATTGGCAGCTCCATAGTCAGAAACATGAAGTTAGCAACACCAGCAGCCATAGTTAAATGTATTCCTGGTGACATAGAATCAAATTTAAAACTGCTAGCTAAGGATAAACGTAAATATGGGACAAGTGTTATTCGCGTTGGTGGGAACGACTCTCAATTATGCGAGTCGGAGGTAACTACAATTAATGTTGAGTTGGTGTGTACATATGCAAAAACAATGTCGGACTCTGTAGTTTTCTCTGGGCCCCTGCCAAACCTGACCAGTGATAACATGTATAGCCGCATGTTACAATTCAACCGCTGGCTGTCAAGATGGATGGTGTCTAGCATACAATGTGGGCTTCATAGATAATTGGCAGACTTTCTGGGAAAGACCGGTTTGATTAGGAGAGACGGCATATATCTCACTTTGGATGGAACTGCTCTCATATCTAGAAATATGGCTGAGTTTATTAGTAGACCAAAACCATGACAACCCAGAGTTGAGAGATTAAAGCAAACATCATGAAAATTTGAAAGGATTTGGTGTTCCACCAAAGTGGAAGAATCTCGCTTAGTCTGGCAAGATAGTCATAGGAAGGCCCTCTGTAATGCCAGAGCTGCCTGTTACTCAGCATTAATAGAGGAGGAAAAAAACAGCCCTAGGTTCCTTTTCAGCACTTCGGGCAGGCTAACAAAGAGTCATAACTCTATTGATCCATGTATTCCTATAGCTCTCAGTAGTAACGGCGGCTGTGGCTCAGGAGGTAGAGCGGGTCGTCCACTAATCGGAAGAGCGGCGGTTTGATTCCCGGCTCCTCCAGTCCACATGCTGATGTGTCCTTGGGCAAGACACTTAACCCCAAATTGCTCCTGATGGCTGTGCCATCAGTGTATGAATGTGTGTGAATGCTTAGCTTCCTCTGATGGGCAGGTTGGGACCTTGCATGGTAGCCCCTGTACCCATTCAGCGTATGAATGTGTGTGAATGGGTGAATGTGATTCGTAGTGTAAAAAGCGCTTTGAGTGGTCGGAAGACTAGAAAGGCGCTATACAAGTACAGTCTATTTACCATTTAACGACTTTTTGAGCCTCTTCAATGATAAAAATCTAACTATTAGAGACAAAATTCACCACCTCCTGCCCTCAACAGGTACCGACTTATCCCTAAACACAGGAACCTTAGAAACAGCTGTAAATCCTGACATATATTTGGACTGTTTTTCTCCAGTCGACTTTCCTGAACTAACTTCAATGATTTGTTCAGCTAAACCATCAACCTGTCTCTTAGACCCCATCCCAACTAGGTTGCTTAAGGAAGCCTCACCCTTAGTTAGTGCTTCTTTACTAGATATGATCAATCTGTCTTTAGTAACAGGCTATGTACCACAGTCCTTTAAAGTAGCTGTAATTAAACCTCTTCTTAAGAAGCCTTCTCTTGATTCAGGCATTTTAGCCAACTGTAGACTTATATCTAATCTTCCTTTTCTCTCCAAGATCTTTGAGAAGGCAGTCTCTAATCAGTTATGTGACTTTCTACATAACAATAGTTTATTTGAGGATTTTCAATCAGGATTTAGAGCGCATCATAGTACAGAGACAGCACTGGTGAAAGTCACAAACAACCTCCTAACTGCATTGGACAAAGGATTTCTCTCCATACTTGTCTTGTCAGATCTTAGTGCCGCATTTGACACAATTGACCATCACATCCTATTACAGAGACTGGAACATTTAATTGGCATTAAAGGAACTGCATTAAGCTGGTTTAAGTCCTATTTATCAGACCGATTTCAGTTTGTACACGTTAATGATGAATCCTCCGTGAAGGCAAAAGTTAGACATGGAGTTCCACAAGGTTCTGTGCTTGGACCAATACTATTCACCTTGTATATGCCTCCTTTAGGTTATATTATTCGGAAACACTCCATAAATTTTCATTGTTAAGCAGATGATACCCAAATATATTTATCTATGAAGGCTGATGAAACCAATCAGTTAAACAAACTCCAAGCATGCCTTAAGGACATAAAGACCTGGATGACCTGCTATTTTCTACTACTAAACTCAGATAAAACTGAAGTTATTGTGCTTGGCCCTAAACACCTTAGAAACACATTATCCAATGATATAACTACTCTGGATAGCATTATCCTGGCCTCCAGCACCACCGTAAGGAATCTGGGAGTTATCTTTTATCAGGATGTGTCCTTTAACTCCCACATAAAACAAATTTCAAGGACTACCTTTTTCACTTATGTAATATTGCAAAAATCAGGCACATCCTGTCCCAAAAAGATGCAGAAAAACTAGTCCACACATTTGTTACTTCTAGGTTGGATTATTGCAATTCCTTATTATCAGGCTGCCTTAACAAGTCTCTAAAGACTTCAGCTGGTCCAGAATGCAGCTGCATGTGTACTAACAAAAACTAAAAAAAGAGATCATATTTCTCACATTTTAGCTTTGCTACACTGGCTTCCTGTAAAATCTAGAATAGAATTTAAAATCCTTCTCCTAACTTACAAAGCTCTTAATGGTCAGGCACCATCATATCTTGAAGAGCTCATAGTACCGTATTACCCCACTAGAACACTGCACTCCCAGAATGCAGGCTCACTGGTGGTTCCTACAGTCTTTAAAAGTAGAACGGGAGGCAGAGTCTTCAGCTATCAGGCTCTTCTCCTGTGGAACCATCTTCCAGATTCGGTCCGGGGGGCAGACACCCTAGGCCTAGACTGCCGGGGAACTTCCCATGATGCACTGAGCTCCTCTCTCCTCCTCCTCCTCTCCATCTGTATGCATTCATGTTCCATCAATGTATGTTACTAACTTGGCTTCCTCCCCAGAGTTTTTTGTGCTTTCTCATCTCGCGGGAAACCTTGGGTTGCAGGCCAAGCCTTTGTGGTCCTTCGCAGTCCTGTTGGTGTCCTTCATCAGCTATTGCTGCTGTTATTGTTATTGTTATGATTGTTGTTATTCTGTCCCCGAGGAGATCAGAGAGGAGATGAGGTGCGACGCTGCAATGCCACAGCAAGGAGGAGAGCACACAGACAGGGTAGAGCACTGACAGCCTCCATTGTTTCAGCCACGTCACCGGCAAGGAGTGCAGACAAACCTCCGCTGAAACTGAATTACATTCGAGGAAGTCAGCGGCACTGAAATGACTGTCAGTGGGAGGGAGTGCCACATCTGTGCGGGCCGCATTCAACAGCCCCCCTGGATGTGCCAGCGGAGTTCACCGCCCCCTCCCACCCCATTCAAGTTCATGTTCTGTGTGTGTCTGTGCACATCATGCTAAAAACGTTGATCACACCGAGATGGTTGAAAACGTTGAAAATGTTTTAATATAAAGTTACATTTTCCAAAGAGCACTATCCTCCACCCTCCCCTCTCCATCCTCTTCAGCTGTCTGTGATGCTGGGATGATAATGGCTCAGTCTGTTTCATCCAGACGATCACAGAGTCTGTGTAATACAGAAAACACTTGCTCTGCCGATACCCCTGCTTCTTTTCTCTCTGTCAGAGAAGCAGACAGTGGGAGGCTTTGTTCAGCTGCAGACGGTGTGAGCCAAAAACAGCCCAGCGTATTCATAAGCACTATGTTAGGTGCGATGTGGTGAGAAAGAACACAGATCCGGCCCAGGATAGCAACGTTCAAAAGCGGGTTTGTGTCTTTCTGTGCTTGCTGGTACCATTATTTTTTGGACCAGCCAGCACAGTGCGTCTCCCCAGGAAAGTGACATAGCGAGCAATGTTATATCCACACACAGGAATACCCCATGCCCACACACTGACCAGATTGAGGACACTTCATGTCTGCTTAGTGTCAGCTCTGTCTCCTGCAGTTCATGCCACCCTGCTCAGGACTGGCGTACACAGCACTCCACTTGGGGTTACGTTAGTGTGGCCGACGGCATTACTTCCTCATTAGAGAGTAATGCTGTGGGCCCACTTATCCACTGTGGAGAAGAGACACCTAGCCTGCTCCGCTCCTCTCCAGTTATTTCTGTGAGAAATGCGGAGTGCTGGACATACTGACACAAACACTGAAGCTGTGTTGGGACAGCTGACAGTGATTTGTTCATGGAATATCAGCTCTGTGGTCAGCCCAGCCCTTTCGATGCTGGTCCCCCTTGGGCCAATCTTCCATTTATGTAAAGTTTGGTGGTGGAGAGGGCAGAAGCGGAGTATCACACTTCCTGGCTAATGTCCCCCGGCTGACCGCCTGTCCTCTGATGCAGTTTTATGAGGAATGGCATCACAGCTGCATGTTAACGGAGTGGATGTACAAAACACTGAGTTATTCTCTCCAGCTCTGCCGTGTTACTCCTCCGTTCTCAGGCATCAAGGAGATAAATCTATCCTCCCGAGAGGAAATAGATTTTCTTTGACTGCTGGAACTGCGAGCTTTGGCTGTCATGCAGACGTTGGAGCTCCTGGCAGCAGGCCATCCAGTCATTCCACTGGGGCTCCTGCACATGTACTGCCTGAAACAGTGGTTTGCCAGTCTGCACTTGGATCCACAGAGGCACAAGCATCGCTTGGTGAATACTCTACTGCACTACTGGGGACCCCCACAGCATCTGTTGGTAGGGACACCGCTAGGCCGAATGACCTCCTACATGTTCACAGATGTGTCCCTGACGGGGTTGTGGGGCACCTGTCTGGGGAGAGTGATAAGTATTGTGTGGCCTTCAGGGGAAAACCGACACATCTACTTCCTCAAACTTCAGGCAGTGCTCCTGGTTCTCCAACACTTCCTGACTCTGGTTCAGGGGAGACGTGTTGGTGAGAACGGACAGCCACACCACAGTTGCCTACATCAACAGGTGGGGCAGAGTCCACTTCGCAGTCCTGTTGAAGATAGCGGAGAACCTGTTGGTGTGGGCCTCAGAACACCTTCTGTCTCTGAGAGCCCTCCACGTTCCAGGTCTGTTGAACAGGGGCGCTGACCTTATGTCAGGGGACGGTCCTCTGCCAGACAAGTGGGTGCTGTACCCTGAGGTGGTGCGGCAGATTTGGAACCAGTTCAGGAGAGTGGAAGTGGATCTGTTTGCCAACCGAAAGAACACCCACTGCCCACTCTGGTTCTACCACACGACCTTCCACCCTTGGGGATGGATGCATTTGCACATGCACCATGGCCAAGAAGGCTGCTTTATGCCTCTCCCCCTCTTTGCTTTATTCCCCTGCTGCTGGAAAGCATGAGACAAAAATGGTTGTTGGTCATCCTGACCAACGTTTGGTGCCGTGGTATGCAGAGATGACTCAGATGTTGGCGGCCCAGCCCTGGTCCATTCCCTAGGTGTGAGGGGCTTTGTCCCAGGAGGTGGGCTCAATAGGCACTCTGCCCACGTTAGGCCAACCTCTCTGGGCTTGTCTTCGCCCACTCCCTTGTGAAGCATTTCCTGTAAGGGGTCAGGAGACAATGGCTGGTGAGATGGTTGAGACTGGGTTGGGCCCTCTACTGCTCCACTAAGCAGCTGGGATTATAAAGTAGTAGGTGGGCCGCGGTGACTAACCTGTGGCTGGTCGGACTCAGTGAGGCAGTCTGAGGATATGGTGCGGCAGGGTATACATTCATCGGGCTCCGCCTACTGTACCCAGAGTCCAGTAGAGGGCAGAGCCTGTGTGAGACAGAACAAAAGTTACAATATTGTAACCATAGTTCTATAAGCACAGGCGAAGCCCTCTACAAATGGACCCTGCTGCTCTCACGCCATCCACTGAAGTGGTTTTGGATGGTGAGCAGCAGCAAGACAATGCCTATATAGGGTGTGGGATGCACGTAATCAGTAGGTGCATCCTGATTGGCAAATTTCAGTGAGTGACTGCGTGTGTGTGATTGGAGGGGAGTATTACCCGTAGAGTCCAGTGGACTTCTCCACCTGTGCTTATAGAACAAGGGTTACAATATTGTAACCTTCTATTTGCTCCATGAAGATGCAACCACATAAAAATCTAATTTTACCTCTATTTTTCCATCAAGACACCATTTATTTATCATTACTTATGAGTCAGATTTTCTTAACTGCTCTAATTTCTACCTTGCATAGTCATCTGTATCATGAATTCACCTTTCTTCAGCAAATGAAGGGAGAGTAGGCATTGACACGCAGGGTAATTGGTAATAAGTCCTTCCTTTCAGACAGCCATTTGTTTCCATTCATTTCACTTAAGGATGACTAAACTTACAGTGACTTGATGATCAAAGTTAAGGCCGCTATAATTGTCATCAAACTTATGTTACTGTTGATGATAATGTCGTGCAGATTTTCCAAATCCATCTGCACTTTTAATTGCATCACCACGCAACAGTAAAATGACTGTAAACAGCATAATCTAATATTTTGTTAGCATTAATAATTTAGTCATAGTCTAGTCATTTTACCTAATAGTTTTAACAGAAGTATACCATAACCAAATGAATAGAAAGTAATGGCTGCCTGGATGGAATATCACATTGAGAAATATTAACCACTATAGTGAGCTTCGGAAAGGGTCAGCATTAATCTAAAATACACAGCTTGTAAACTGGCTAAAATATGGAGAAACAGCACTGTGGTCCTCTGTGGGCAGGTTTATGATTTTATCAGTTTCTCATTGCTTAAATGTAGAAAAAAAATCCCTGATCAAGTTCACACATTTCAGTATGAATTTCCTGTAAAATTAGGTAGAGCATCATTATCATCATGTATTAAAATTGTGAATCAGGAGTCATGTTAGCTGAGTTTGTTGAGCCTCTATACAGTGACTAAGGGAAACACTGAGAAAGACTCTTTGCCCACAATCGTGCCTCTTTACTGTTGTACGGATGGGGATCTGGGCAGGGGAAGCTTAAAAACAGGACAAAGAGTCCTGATAACATACCCTACAGGTTTGTCTGGCTCTGGGACTTTATTCAGAGTTGATGGCGAGATGGAACAAAAGCAGCACTGTACTTTGAGCAGGCTGAACAAAACAATTGCAGGCCTCTTGATGAGACCACATTGAATTGGGATGGGAAATGAGCAAGGGAGCTAACCCTTCCAGAAAACTGGCGCCTGACTCCCAAAAGCCCAATATAGGTTAGTAGTGGAAAGTCTGAGACAATGTCTTGTATCAGTTATATTTACATTCTCATGGCCATAAAATCATTTGATTGCTTATGCTTGCACTAGAAAGCAGTGTAAGTGTTCTTAAAGATGCACTGTTCTACTGTACAACTGTTCTAATGTTTTTTTCCCTACACAATAGCCAGAGTGACTATGTAGTCAAACAACTCACATGGATATGGTTATATAAACATGTGAAAACAGACATGAACATTTATGCCAATGATGCTATTAGCTTGTCACTCCCTGCAACATAATCCTACAATCAGAGCCTGCAGGTGGATGATGCAGTGATAATAGGACTGAGTTAGTGCTCTATGTGAGCAGCAGGTAAAATATACCACCTTTTTGTAAATGGTGTAAAACTGATGTGATATCTATTTCAGAGAAAAGAGTACTGTATGCCATGTGTAAATATGACTATATCAATGAGCCCTGCTAGTGAGGTTGCAATGTCCATTATACTGCAAAGTTTGGAAGTGTCGAATGGAACAAACAACATACTGACTGCTCTTAGAACCTTAGCAGTTGTAGAGCTTAAAAAAAAACTCCCCAGATGATGGTACGTTAAAATCTAAAGATGCCTTTTTGCCTCAAAAGTACATGCTAAACTTCCTAAAGTACAACACACACTGGCTGCATCATGTAGTGTGGCTTAATTTAAAGTTTGTGTACTGACACATATAACACTGACACCCACGCTGTACAGATAGAAGATTTAGTCAGGGTGCAGTAGCTAGTGTGTCGATGTGCCGATTGTGGAAGTGAATGTGGTAAAGTGCTGATTTTCTGGAGAGTTTATGCATGTCAGTGCTGGGAAATGGGAGAGTGCAGCATCCTAATGTATCTACCCAGCACCAGTATGTGGGCTTTCACAGAAAATGATAGTTGGAAAGGTGTATGTATTCAACAAGTAATGTGGTATTCCTATTTTCAGATTTTAAAATACAGTATGTAAAGTGCAGTTTGAAATTTTAACTTTGCTGTGGCACTATAAAGGTCACACAGATGTTACTTGTTTCATTTGTCTGCTTTACCACTGTGCTACCATGGTGCTGCTGCAGCGGTAAAAGAGGGGGCTGCACTAGATAACGCTTGAATGCTTGCTTGAATCCTGCTGATAGGATTTTAGGATAATACCCCCTCCGACCACAATGTAATTGCAATGGCAGAGTGGCGCTGTTCATATTTCCGCTCAATACCTAAATATAAAGAAATATAAAAAATAAATAACTCAATAACTTCGTAAAGCAACTGCAGAAGAAACTGACTGACGGCAGTGAGCTATCTGTCTTTGAGTTTAGCACCGCAGATTATGTTAGTCATGTCTTAATTCAAGGCTCCCTTGTCATGTTGTTTGTTTGTTTGTTTGGAAATGCTCCTGTTACATCTTAAAAATTATTATGGGTTCATAAAGACCATTTTGTGTATACATCTAGTAATTGTTTTAAGTTAAATGGTGTAACACTAACTCTGCTAGCTTTGCCATTTTTCTATAGGACTTCCCATTTTATTAATATGTTGTTAGCATCATACTAAGCGAGGATTGGTATCCTTAAAGCTAGTTCAGATTGTGACATTAAGTGTCATGTTGTGAAACAACTTTATTTAAGTCCTGCAATCAAAATGGATGTAACAGTATTATTTTATCGGTTATATGTGGTTTAAACATCATTAGATAAAATCTTCAGCCATTTCTTACTATAGAAGGAAAACCGTTAACATATTGTTCAATTTAATGGAGCCGTGTTTACCAGTATCTACTCCCTCTAAAAGATAATTTATTATTTCTCATGAACAGACACTAACTCATTCTGAGAACATTTAACATAATTCAGTATTAATTTTAGCTCTGTGTGAAGTGGAATCTGGAATCTGTGTGTAACAGCTGAACTCTGCAGAGCAGAACACAGAACATGAATTACCATCAGATCCTGAACAATCTGGGGCCAGATGCATAAACAATGCGAGCAGATGTGGCCAAAATTATTGGTACCCTTGCATTTTATTAAAATAATGCACCATTCGCCCTAAATAGTGTTGAAATGAAAAGATATTTTATTATCAATGCATGTCTGTGTTTGATTTGCAGTGGAACAAAACAAAAAAGTTGTGAAAAATTAATAAATAAATAATAAATTCATGCTTATTCTACAAACATAATGCTTCTCATTCACGCCGAAAAGTTTGATTTTGGTCTCATCCATCCACAGAACATTTTTCCAATAGCCTTCTGGCTTATTCATGTGGTCTGGAGCAAACCGTAAACGGCAGCAGTGTTCTTTTTGATTGTAATCACTGCAAGAGAGGCCTTTAGTTTCCTAGACATTACCCTGGGGTCCCTTGTGGCCCATTGTGACTATTACACGTCTGCTCTTGATGTTATTTTTGTTGTTTGACCACTCCTGGGGAGGTAACAATGGTGGTGGATGTCTTCCATTTGTACACAATCTGCCTGAAAATTGACTGGTGGAGTCCAAACTCTTTAGAAATGTTTTTTTTAACCCTTTCCAGCCTGGTGAGCATCAACAACTCTTCTTCTAAGCTCCTCAGAAATCTCCTTTGTTCGAGCCATGACACGTTTCCACAAACCTGTGTTGTGAAGCTCAGAATTTGATAGTGAAGACCCAGATTTCTCTTCTTTAAATAAAGCAGGGTCTCGCAGACTCACACTTGATTGTCATCCCATTGATTCAAACACCTGACTCTTATTTCCCCTTCTAATGAATTGATAGTCCTAGAGGTTCACATACTTTTGCCACACACAAATATGTAACATTGGATCAATTTCCTCAATAAATAAACAAACAAGTGTAATGCTTTGTCTCATTTGTTTAACTGATGTCTCTTTATCTAGTTTTAGGACTTGCATGGAAATCTGATCATATTTTAGGTCATATTTATGCAGAAACAGACCAAGTTCTAAAGGGTTCACAAACTTTCAAGCAGCACTGTATGTGCATAGATATATTCTTACTAGGGGTGTGCCTGAATACAAATAAGTTACTCTGCAAATTATTTGTTTGTGGGAAGAAAAAAACAAACATGTTAAATACCAGCACGCATTTCGGTTTCATCACTATCTCAGTCTCTCTCCTGTGTTCCGTTGTTAAGTCTAACAGCAGATCTCAAAGGGAGTCACATCCATCTGCTGCATGACACACATTTCCTTATTTGGACATCATTCCTTGGTGTTGTTGGGGCTGTTCCCCAGAGATAAAGCTGAGCTACTGACACAAGTGAAGTGCTCTCAAGGGACTCTCCATAACCTGTTGTTCCCCTTCTCTTTTCCACAAAGCTAGGTTGTAAAAAAAAATAGGCAATTAATGAAAAGTGCAAAGCAGGAATCGCCTTTGAAGTTTTCTCTACACATTACAGGCTGTGCTGTCTCTGTGTTATGTGTGTAAAAATAAGTAAAGGTCTGTCTGCGCATTTGCGATGCACTTGGCTGTAGCTCCATAGTCAGCGCAGTCATCTATGATCTGAGTAGTTCGATCTGAAGAGTTGGAGACTCGGTGTGGGGACATCTTTCATAAGATTTGTTTAATCATAAACACTTATTTTAACACTTTAATATCTTAAAATTAAAAGCGTAATAAAAAAAAACTATATTTTTAAACCTTTTTCCACTGTTATTTGAATACAAATACAATTAAAGCTGCAAGCAGCGATGATCAGGCCCTCGCGTCCTTGCGTATGTCGGGGCGCGGCGCTGGTGAAGGGCTTCTGTCACGGGCATGTAGATGTCGAGCAGGGCAGAGCCGGTCCACATTATCCCGAAGTAACTTCATTTCTTCTTTCTCGGGGGAATTTGAGGACGCTGGTTGCAGCAGCGGTCTCTCTCGGATCCAGAAATGTGTTCGGGTGAACACGGGCAAAGTCTCGTCCCGCCGACGAGCGGAGTCTTCGATGAGGGGAAAACATGTTCGTGGGGTGGTCAAGCTAACGCACAGGGGAACAGGAGCTACCCCTAGCTCAGTGACATGGGAAAGACGTGTATTTTGGGCGTGCTCGCTTATAAAGGGGTGGTGATGTCATGGCTGCGTCCTCAGGACGCTCCACTGTGCAGGAGCGTCTCCGCCAATGAGGGACCGATGTTGACTGGTCCCTGCTGAGGTGTGAAAATCGCAAAGCATCCTTGGAAATGGAGTTTGCTCCACCCTCATGGCAGGTCCATTACAGTTTTAATACGGAGCTCCGCAACTCCTTCCTGAGTTTTTCCCTCATATAAGCTATAGTTTTTCTTAATCATTACTACAATATATGATTACATGTGTAATAGTCTCCTCAGCCAAGTTAGAAAAAATATGTGCATGTATGAACAACAGCAATTGGAGAAGATGACAGTCAAAAAGTAATCATGTTAAATAATCTCAATATTGAACAAAAATGATTGTGATTATAATTTTTGCCATAATCAAGCACCCCTAAAAACAGCAAATTGTGATTTACATACACACACACACACACACACACACACACACACAGTTTAAATATGTATGTGATCAATTGTAAATATGTTTTAATGAATTGTTTTCTTTAAGAAACTCTTACTTGAACATTTTTCAGTGTGCTCCTAAAGTTATATGTATGCTCCTAATTTCTTTCATTTATTGAACACTGCTGTCAGATGTGTAGAAGCACTAAGTGGAGTGTGGCCAGTCCAGTGGCTTCTGTCACAGGCAGTAGATGTTTACTTTACCCATCCCCCCCCTCCCATTCTCTCTCTCTCCCTCACAGCTGCAGAGAAGGTTATAGTGTACTCTTCTTGTGAAATATCCTCATAAATCCCATAACTTTGGCCAAATCCTACATAAAAATCACATTTTTTGTAGGAATTTTCATCGTGAATCCATTGATACAGGTTTGAAAGTGGTCGGACTTATAGTTTAGACGCCAGATGCCCCAGTTTGGCACAAAGTCCATGCCCAGAGATTGCCTCCCCATTGGTTTACATTGTAAGGTGTAATGTCGCACTCCAACTTACAGGGCTTACTAAATCTAAACCGTTCGAGTTATTACAAAGTTTTTAATAACTTTTGCTCAACACAGTGTGATAAGTCATGTATTAAAGTTTGAAGCCGATACCATTAACGCCCTAGGAGGAGATAGCGTTTATTCAAGGTCCAAAATTGGCAAAAGATCATATTTTGAAATTGACATTGCGGACTTCCTGTTGGATTTAGGTCAGGGGTGTCAGCGTATGATTTGTAGGTCTTGATGAGACGAATAAATGAGTTTTGGTTCGATCTCTCTAGGACATTCCTACGTGCCGTGGCGGCCGTTTTAGATACATAGGTGTCGCTCTTGAGCACATTTTGGCACTTTGGGTGTTAATTTTTACATTTTATCAAATTTTTCACCAGACCTGATGTGCGTGCCGAATTTGGTGAGTTTTTCAGCATGTTTAGGGGGTCAAATTTAGAGTTAAAGTGGCGTATTAATAAAGAAAGTAATACACGAAAAACAATAGGGTCTCAGGCCCTAATAATTAAAGCTGCAAGCAGCGATGATCGGGCCCTTGCGTCCTTGCGTATGTCGGGGCTCGGCGCTGGTGAAGGGCTTCTGTCACGGGCATATAGATGTCCCCAGACCTGGGCTGTTTTCAGACAGTGCAAGGGGAGATTAACGTCACTTCCTCAATCACCTACTCTGCCTGCTGCTGGGGCTGCTGCATTGAAATGTCGTAGGGGGCGCTATGGAGCCAGTTTTCATCACTGACTGAATATTGGTATTTAGACGTGTTCAGGCTGGGAGTCTTATCAAACATGTAAAGTTTGGTGTAGACTCGAGCATTTACACTAAAGTTATAGCAATTTCGCCTGTCATGGCGAAACATCAAAAGTCAACGCCACGCCACGGCCACACGCTTCAATGATAACTAAATCTTTTGATAACTTTTGATCACACACTAGTGTAGATGACACACACTGATTTTGAAGTCGTTACCATGAATTCTGTAGGAGGAGTTCGTTAAAATACAAGGTATGCGAAATGGTCAAAAAAACGCGAAAAATGACCACTTTTATCAAGATGGCCGACTTCCTGTAGGACTTACAATATGGCCCAAACTGACCGACTTCCTGTTGGATTTAGGGTATGGCTCCAAGAGAGTTTTTGGTGCGTCTGGTCATGATATATAAGCACACCAAATTTCATTGTTTTACAACGATCTGTATCGTGGGGCTCGCTTTTCGTAATTTTCTAGGTGGCGCTGTCGAGCCATTTTTCCCAGCATTTTTTGCGAGACCCATAAAATCTACGAATTTCACCAGAACTGACGCGCACGCCAATTTTGGTGAGTTTTGGTACATGTTTGTAGAAGTTATTTGAGGTCAAAGAGTTGTAATAATAATAATAAGAAGAAGAATAATAATTAAAGCTGCAAGCAGCGATGATCGGGCCCTCGCGTCCTTGCGTATGTCGGGGCTCGGCGCTGGTGAAGGGCTTCTGTCACGGGCATATAGATGTCCCCAGACCTGGGGTCCGTTTCACAAAGCAGGTTTAGTGAAAACTCAGAGTCTGTTAACCCTGAAATGAGGGAAACTCTGAGTTTTCCGTTTCAAAAAGGGAGGTAACTCAAACCAGAGAAAGAGGGATAACTCTAGCCTGTTTCAGAGAGAGGGGTAACTTAAGCTCTCGGTCAGTTACCGTAGCAACAGACTCTATGAATCTAACCTGGTCGGGACCAGGTTTTTCTCAATGAACCTCGAGTTTCTCTCAGTCTCCGCCCTCTTTCAGAGCCACACACTCCATTTGATTTCCTCATTCATTCAGGCAGCAGGCGAGTTTTGGCGTAGCCTAGTTCTGCCGTCTGTCATTTACAAAAATCATTAAAAAAAATAAAAAAATACATTAAAAAAATCAGAGTCAGTATATTAGAAGTCCATTAGGCACAGTAAGTGGCGACTTTTTTTCACTAACTAAGCCGTCTTTACATTTGCAACATTACCAATCGTAGTCATGCTCTCACATCCCAGCAGATATTGTGTGTTGCGCTGCGTTTCTTTGCAAACCGAATTTTTTTGTACAGTGTCGGGGCCAGCCACTGGCCTTCCTAAATTCTGGCTTAGGGCCAGCTCTAAGACTCCCAGACGCGTTCAGGCTGGGAGTCTTATCAAACATGTAAAGTTTGGTGTAGACTCGAGCATTTACACTAAACTTATAGGACTTTCACCTGTCATGGCGAAACATCAAAACTCAACGCCACGCCACGGCCACACGCTTCAATGCTAAGGAAATCTTTTGATAACTTTTGATCACACACTACTGTAGATGACACACACTGATTTTGAAGTCGTTACCATGAATTCTGTAGGAGGAGTTCGTTAAAATACAAGGTATGCGAAATGGTCAAAAAAACGCGAAAAATGACCACTTTTATCAAGATGGCCGACTTCCTGTAGGACTTACAATATGGCTCCAAGAGGCTTTTTTGTGTGTCTTGACATGATACATAAGCCTCCCGAATTTCATTTTCCTACGTTCATCTGGAAGGCGGGGCTACAATTTTGAAATTTTCAAGGGGGCGCTGTTGAGCCATATTGTCACGTCTATGTAAATGACCTATCCAGGATTTTAACTGGTGTCGCTCCAGACATATGTGCCAAGTTTTGTGACTGTAAACCCATCCCTTGTCCCTAAAATATAGCATCGTATTTCATGGCGAAGGATGTGTCGCCATGGCAACGGCGTTTGGTCATGGGTCATGACCTGCTAAATGTAGCATCACCAAGGTCTTACATCTTAGCTGAGTCAATTTCAGGTGCATCGGCCAAATTTCCTAGGAGCAATACAACAAAGAACGACGCATGATACTTCCTGTTGCCAGTAGGTGGCGCTACGACTCTCACTAAATATGGGCCTGACAATGTGTTCAGACCGGGTCTCTTAACAAGAATATGAAATTTGGAAAAGATCAGACCATGTGGAGTCAAGTTATAAGGCTTTGAAATTTCATGGCGAGACATCGAAATTCGCCGCGTCGTCATGGCAACACCTTTCGATGAAAAGTCACCAACTTCATAATATACCATCTCCAAGGTCTTTAGGCTATTCTGAGTAAATTTGAGGTGGATCCCATCACCGTGCCACCCACAGAGCGTCAAAGTGTAAAACATGTAACTTCCTGTTGCCAGTAGGTGGCGCTATGACTTAGATCCAATATTGACACATGGATGTGTTCAGGACGGGACTCTTTCCAAGCACGAAAGGTTTGGGTCTCTTAGGATCGTGCATGCCGGAGTTATGGCCGTTTGAATTTTCACGGCGAAGGATCGAAATTCGCCGCCCGACCACACCCCCTCAACAATGTCGAAAACTCACCGTTTTGATAACTTTTCATCTCCCAGGTCTGTAGATGATACTGACCGAATTTCAAGTTGCTCAGGTCAAATCCCTAGGAGGAGTTCGTTAAAGTACGTGGGCTAAAAACGGCAAAATTGGCCTGAAAATCGCAACTTTGAACCAAAATGGCCGACTTCCTGTTGGATTTAGGGTATGGCTCCAAGAGAGTTTTTGGTGCGTCTGGTCATGATATATAAGCACACCAGATTTCATTGTTCTACGACCATCTGTATCGTGGGGCTCGCTTTTCTTAATTTTCTAGGTGGCGCTGTCGAGCCATTTTCCCCGCATTTTTTGCGACACCCATAAAATCTGCGATTTTCACCAGAACTGACGCGCACGCCAATTTTGGTGAGTTTTGGTACATGTTTGTAGAAGTTATTTGAGGTCAAAGAGTTATAATAATAATAATAATAAAAAAAAAATAATAATAATAATAATAATAATAATAATAATAATAATTCCTTTGGAAACAAGAGGGCTTCGCGCTGGTCAGCGCTCGGGCCCTAATAATAATAATAATAATTAAAGCTGCAAGCAGCGATGATCGGGCCCTCGCGCCCTGTCGTACGTGGGGCAGGGCGCAGTCGAAATGCTCGAGTCACAGTCATGAAGATTTCTCCAGATCCAGGCTATTTTCAGACAGTTTAAGGAGGAGATAAACTTCATTCCTTGTCCACTATTTTACTTGCTGCTGAGGTTCCTTTCCTGAAATATGTCATAGGGGACGCTATGGAGCCAGTTTGCATCACTGATTGAATATCGTAATGTAGACGTGCTCAGGCCTGGACTATTATCAAACCTGCAAAGTTTCAGGCAGATACGACCATGTACACTAAAGTTACAGCAATTTCCTCTGAAATGGCGAAACATCAAAACTCAACGCCACACTACGCCCATACGCTTCAATATAAACTAAATCTTTTGATAACTTTTGATCATACACTAGTCTAGATGACACACACTGATTTTGAAGTCCTTACGATGAATTCTGTAGGAGGAGTTCGTTGAAATACAAGGTATGCGAAATGGCCAAAAAAAGGCAAAAATTGACCAGTTTTTCCAAGATGGCCGACTTCCTGTTGGACTTACGATATGGCTCCAAGAGGCTTTTTTGTGCGTCTTGACATGTTTCATATGGCTTGTGAATTTCATTTCTCTTCGTTGATCTGGTGGGCGGGGCTTCAATTTTGAAATTTTCAAGGGGGCGCTGTTGAGCCATTTTGCCACACCCATTCAAATGAACCACATAGAATTTTAACTAATGTCACTCCAGACAGGTGTGTCAAGTTTCGTGACTGTAGAAGCATCCCTTGTCCCTGAAAAACAGTATCGTATTTCATGGCGAAGGATTTGTCGCCATGGTAACAGCGTTTGGTTTTGGGTCATGACCTGCCACATGTAGCATCACCAAGGTCTTATTTATTAGCTGACTTAATTTAAGGTGCATCAGCCAAATTTCCTATGAGTAATTAGACAAAGTACGATGCATGTTACTTCCTGTTGCCAGTAGGTGGCGATACGACTTTCGCAAAATATGAGACTGTACATATGTTCAGACCCGGACTCCTAACAAGCATATGAAATTTGAAAAAGATCAGAGCACGTGGAGTCAAGTTATAAGGCTTTGAAATTTCATGGCGAGACATCGAAATTCGCCGCGTCGCCACGGCAACACCTTTCTCTGAAAACTCACCAACTTCAGGATATACAAAGTCCAATGTCTTGAGGCTATTCTGAGTAAATTTGAGGTGGATCCGATCACCGTGCTCCCTACAGGGCGTCAAAGTGTAAAACATGTTACTTCCTGTTGCCAGTAGGTGGCGCTATGACTCAGATCCAGTATTGTCACATGGATGTGTTCAGGGCGTGACTCATATCAAGCACAAAAGGTTTGGCTCTTTTAGGATCATTTATGCCGGAGTTATGGCCGTTTCAATTTTCATGGCGAAGGATCGAAATTCACCCCCCAGCCACGCCCCCTTGGCAATGACGAAAACTCACCGTTTTGATAACTTTTAATCTCTTATGTCTGTAGATTATAAAGACCGAATTTCAAGCAGCTGAGGTCAAATCTCTAGGAGGAGTTCGTTAAAGTATGCGGGCTGGAAATGACCAAATTGGTGTCAAAATCGCAACTTTGACACAAAATGGCCGACTTCCTGTTGGTGTTAGGGTATGTGTCCAAGAGACTTTTTGGTGTGTCTGGTCATGATACATATGCGTACCGAATTTCGTTCTCCTACGACAATCTGTATCGAGGGGCTCAATTTTCCTAATTTTCTAGGGGGCGCTATCGAGCCATTTTGCCCCGCCTTTTTGCGAGACGCATATAATATCAAATTTTTCACCACTTCTGATGTATGTGCAAAGTTTAACAACTTTTCGTGCACGTTTAGGCCCTCAAAAATGCGTTTGTTTCGGAAGAATAATAATAATAATTAAAGCTGCAAGCAGCGTTGAACGGGCCTTCGCGCCCTTGCGCACAGCGGGCCGCGGCGCAGTCAGTTGAGCTTGTGGGAACCAAGAAAGCGTTTGGAGATGATCAGTGTGAGAGTCTTTTTACACACAATACTAACCAGTGTCTCTCTGTGAGCCCACCCCTCCGTTCACAGACAATTATGAATTATGACATCAAAATATTGTTAACCTTAATCAGTAATTCAGGTACCAACTGTAGGAATCTGCGAAGAACACAGTTAATTATTTGCTATAATTATCAATTATCAATAATAATTAATTATAACAATTAACAGAATTATTAATATGAACTAACAGATACGAAGCACCACCCCGAAACCGGGACCAATAACCGAGCAAGGTAGTCTCATAAATGGGAGTTCACCTAGAATGTTCATATCTGAGAGATAATCAGTCAAGGGTGAACAAAGAAGGGTTGAATTCGAGCTCTGACTCCTTCAATCAGCCACTTTTCACAATATGTTACCAATAATGACTAAAGAACTTCTCTTTAAAGATATAACAGTGTTTATGAAACTTAGCAAAATTAACAAAGTTAACAAATGCTTCATTCAATAAATAGCTATTCTAAAATCTAATTCTACCAAACAAAACACAAACAGCTTTGCACAGGGTTGGACACTTGCAGGTTGGACACTTTTGTCCGACGTTATCTGACCATCAGATGTGCAAAACGATGTCGGTGCGTGTATCTGTGCGCACGTGAGTATGGTGTTAGTCACAAGAGAGGGAGGAGGGAGAGCGATCGTGAGAGAGAGAGAAGCGGTTCTTTTTCCACAGAGAGCGCACGTATGGACGGCAGTCTGTAACGCACGTTGTCTGGTTTAAGATCGACAAATCAGTTTACTTTCTCACTCACGGCAGCACAAACACAGTAGTCCCGAGCGGGACAAACATAAAAATAGTCAAGCGTGGTGAACACAACTAACAGGCAGCAAACAGGCAGCAGCGGAGCGTTAACTGCAGCATGACCGAAAGAAGCACAACCAGTTAGCCTCTGCTAGCCTCTCAGCTAACCCCGGCTCTCTGTTTAGATCCAAACGGAGCACCGAGTCCCGAATTGCTATTTAGGTTAAAGCGGAGAGAATCAGCGGGTCTGTCGGCCAGCTGAGTGAAGTGTAACCTGCGGAAAAAACACCGTGACCATCAAGGTAAAACAGGTCGGCGAAAACACGGCAGCTGGCTCTGAGTGGAGTGGCGGAGAGAACAGCAGAGATGACTCGGCGAAGACGCGCAGGGCAGAGCCGGTCCACGTTATCCCGAAGTAACTTCATTTCCTCTTTCTCCGGGGGAATTTGAGGACGCTGGTTGCAGCAGCGGTCTCTCTCGGGTCCAGGAATGTGTTCGGGTGAACACGGGCAAAGTCTCGTCTCGTCCGACGAGGGGAGTCTTCGATGAGGGGAAAACATGTTCGTGGGGTAGTCAAGCTAACTCACAGGGGAACAGGAGTTAACCCTAGCTCAGTGACATGGGAAAGACGTATATTTTGGGCGTGCTCGCTTATAAAGGGGTGGTGATGTCATGGCTGCGTCCTCAGGACGCTCCGCTGTGCAGGAGCGTCTCCGCCAATGAGGGACCGATATTGACTGCTCCCTGCTGAGGTGTGAAAATCGCAAAGCATTCTTGGAAATGGAGTTTGCTCCACCCTCATGGCAGGTCCATTACAGTTTTAATACGGAGCTCCGGAGCTCCAGCCTTCCTGAGTTTTTCCCTCATATAGGCTATACTTTTTCTTAATCATTACTACAATATATGATTAGATGTGTAATAGTTTCCTCAGCCAAGTTAGAAAAAATATGTGCATGTAAGAACAACAGCAATTGCAGAAGATGACAGGCAAAAAGTAATCATGTTAAATAATCATGATCTCAATATTGAACAAAAATGATTGTGATTATAATTTTTGCCATAAACAAGCACCCCTAAAAACAGCTAATTGTGATTTACATACACACACACACACACACACACACACACACACACACACACACACACAGAGTTTAAATATGTATGTGATAAATTGTAAATATGTATGAAATGAATTGTTTTCTGTAAGACACTCTTACTTGAACATTTTTCAGTGTACTCCTAAAGTTATATGTATGCTCCTAATTTCTTTCATTTAGGAGCACATACGCTCCTTGAAAAGAAGTAAGGATTGAACACTGCTGTCACATGTGTGAAAGCACTAAGTAAGTGGAGTGTGGTGCAGTCCAAGGGCTTCTGTCACAGGCAGCAGATGTTTACTTTACCCATCCCCCCCCTCCCATTCTCTCTCTCTCCCTCACAGTTGGAAGGAAAGATTTCAAAGTGATCTTCTTGTGAAAAATCCTCATAAATCCCATAACTTTGGCCAAATCCTACATAAAAATATCATTTTTTTGTAGGAATTTTCGTCGCGAATCCATTGATACAGGTTTGAAAGTGGTGGGACTTATAGTTTAGACGCCAGATGCCCCAGTTTGGCACAAAGTCCATGCCCAGAATTTGCCTCCCCATTGGTTTACATTGTAAGGTGTAATGTCGCACTCCAACTTTCAGGGCTTACTAAATCTAAACCGTTCGAGTTATTACAAAGTTTTTAATAACTTTTGCTCAACACAGTGTGATAAGTTCTGTATTAAAGTTTGAAGCCGATACCATTAACGCCCTAGGAGGAGATAGCGTTTATTCAAGGTCCAAAATTGGCAAAAAATCATACTTTGAAATGGACATTGCAGATTTCCTGTTGGATTTAGGTCAGGGGTGTCAGCGTATGATTTGTAGGTCTTGATGAGACGAATAATTGGGTTTTGGTTCGATCTCTCTACGACATTCCTACGGGCCGTGGTGGCCGTTTTAGATACGTAGGTGGCGCTAGAGAGCACATTTTGGCACTTTGGGGTTTAATTTTTACATTTTATCAAATTTTTCACCATTCCTGATGTGCGTGCCAAATTTGGTGAGTTTTTGAGCATGTTTAGGGGGTCAAATTTAGAGTTAAAGTGGCGTAATAATAAAGAATAATAATAATTAAAGCTGCAAGCAGCGTTGGACGGGCCTTCGCGCCCTTGCGCACGGCGGGCGGCGGCGCAGTCAGCTAAGCTTCTGGGAACCAAGAAAACGTTTGGAGATGATCAGTGTGAGAGTCTTTTGACACATAATACTAACCAGTGTCTCTCTGTGAGCCCACCCCTCTGCTCACAGACAATTATGGATTATGAAATCAAAATATTGTTAACCTTAATCAATAATTCAGGCACCAACTGTAGGATCTGCAAGGAACACAGTTGATTATTTGCTATAATTATCAATTATCAATAATAAATAATTATAACAAATAACAGAATTATTAATATGAACTAACAAATACGAAGCACCATCCCGAAACCGGGACCAATAACCGAACAAGGTAATTTCATAAATGGGAGTTCACCTAGAATGTTAATATCTGAGAGATAATCATTCAAGGGTGAACAAAGAAGGGTTGAATTCGAGCTCTGACTCCTTCAATCAGCCACTTTTCACAATATGTTACCAATAATGACTAAAGAACTTCTCTTTAAAGATATAACAGTGTTAATTAAACTCAGCAAAATTAACAAAGTTAACAAATGCTTCATTCAATAAATAGCTATTCTAAAATCTAATTCTACCAAACAAAACACAAACAACTTTGCACAGGGTTGGACACTTGCAGGTTGGACACTTTTGTCCGACGTTATCTGACCATCAGATGTGCAAAACGATGTCGGTGCGTGTATCTGTGCGCGCGTGAGTGTAGTGTTAGTCACAAGAGGGAGTAGGGAAAACGATCGTGAGAGAGAGAGAAGCGGTTCTTTTTCCACAGAGAGCGCAAGTACGGACAGCAGTCTGTAACGCACGTTGTCTGGTTTCAGATCGACAAATCAGTTTACTTTCTCACTCACGGCAGCACAAACACAGTAGTCCCGAGCGGGACAAACACAAAATAGTCTAGCGTGGTGAACACAACTAACAGGCAGCAAACAGGCAGCAGCGGAGCGTTAACTGCAGCATGACCGAAAGAAGCACAACCAGTTAGCCTCTGCTAGCCTCTCAGCTAACCCCGGCTCTCTGTTTAGATCCAAACGGAGCACCGAGTCCCGATTTGTTATTTAGGTTAAAGCCGAGAACAGGCAGCAGCGGAGCGTTAATTGCAGCATGACCGAAAGAAGCACAACCAGTTAGCCTCTGCTAGCCTCTCAGCTAACCCCGGGTCTCTGTTTAGATCCAAACGGAGCACCGAGTCCCGATTTGTTATTTAGGTTAAAGCGGAGAACAGGCAGCAAACAGGCAGCAGCGGAGCGTTAACTGCAGCATGACCGAAAGAAGCACAACCAGTTAGCCTCTGCTAGCCACTCAGCTAACCCCGGCTCTCTGTTTAGATCCAAACGGAGCACCGAGTCCCGATTTGTTATTTAGGTTAAAGCGGAGAACAGGCAGCAGCGGAGCGTTAATTGCAGCATGACCGAAAGAAGCACAACCAGTTAGCCTCTGCTAGCCTCTCAGCTAACCCCGGGTCTCTGTTTAGATCCAAACGGAGCACCGAGTCCCGAATTGCTATTTAGGTTAAAGCGGAGAGAATCAGCGGGTCTGTCGGCCAGCTGAGTGAAGTGAAACCTGCGGAAAAAAGGAATGTAAGTAACTTAATTTCCTCTTTCTCGGGGGAATTTGAGGACGCTGGTTGCAGCAGCGGTCTCTCTCGGCTCCAGGAATGTGTTCGGGTGAACACGGGCAAAGTCTCGTCTCGTCCGACGAGGGGAGTCTTCGATGAGGGGAAAACATGTTCGTGGGGTAGTCAAGCTAACTCACAGGGGAACAGGAGTTACCCCGAGCTCAGTGACATGGGAAAGACGTGTATTTCGGGCGTGCTCGCTTATAAAGGGGTGGTGATGTCATGGCTGTGCAGGAGCGTCTCCGCCAATGAGGGACCGATGTTGACTGCTCCCTGCTGAGGTGTGAAAATCGCAAAGCATCCTTGGAAATGGAGTAGATGTTTACTTTACCCATCCCCCCCCTCCCATTCTCTCTCTCTCCCTCACAGTTGGAAGGACAGATTTTAAACTGATCTTCTTGTGAAAAATCCTCATAAATCCCATAACTTTGACCAAATCCTACATAAAAATATCATTTTTTTGTAGGAATTTTCGTCGCGAATCCATTGATACAGGTTTGAAAGTGGTGGGACTTATAGTTTAGACGCCAGATGCCCCAGTTTGGCACAAAGTCCATGCCCAGAATTTGCCTCCCCATTGGTTTACATTGTAAGGTGTAATGTCGCACTCCAACTTTCAGGGCTTACTAAATCTAAACCGTTCGAGTTATTACAAAGTTTTTAATAACTTTTGCTCAACACAGTGTGATAAGTCATGTATTCAAGTTTGAAGCCGATACCATTAACGCCCTAGGAGGAGATAGCGTTTATTCAAGGTCCAAAATTGGCAAAAAATCATACTTTGAAATTGACATTGCAGATTTCCTGTTGGATTTAGGTCAGGGGTGTCAGCGTATGATTTGTAGGTCTTGATGAGACGAATAATTGGGTTTTGGTTCGATCTCTCTACGACATTCCTACGGGCCGTGGTGGCCGTTTTAGATACATAGGTGGCGCTAGAGAGCACATTTTGGCACTTTGGGGTTTAATTTTTACATTATATCAAATTTTTCACCATTCCTGATGTGCGTGCCAAATTTGGTGAGTTTTTGAGCATGTTTAGGGGGTCAAATTTAGAGTTAAAGTGGCGTAACAAGAAAGAAAGAATAATAAAGAAACAAACACACGAAAAACAATAGGGTCTTCGCCCTTTGGGCTCAGGCCCTAATTAAAGCTGCAAGCAGCGTTGAACGGGCCTTCGCGCCCTTGCGCACAGCGAGCCGCGGCGCAGTCAGTTGAGCTTGTGGGAACCAAGAAAGCGTTTGGAGATGATCAGTGTGAGAGTCTTTTTACACACAATACTAACCAGTGTCTCTCTGTGAGCCCACCCCTCCGTTCACAGACGATTATGAATTATGACATCAAAATATTGTTAACCTTAATCAGTAATTCAGGTACCAACTGTAGGAATCTGCGAAGAACACAGTTAATTATTTGCTATAATTATCAATTATCAATAATAATTAATTATAACAATTAACAGAATTATTAATATGAACTAACAGATACGAAGCACCACCCCGAAACCGGGGCCAATAACCGAGCAAGGTAGTCTCATAAATGGGAGTTCACCTAGAATGTTCATATCTGAGAGATAATCAGTCAAGGGTGAACAAAGAAGGGTTGAATTCGAGCTCTGACTCCTTCAATCAGCCACTTTTCACAATATGTTACCAATAATGACTAAAGAACTTCTCTTTAAAGATATAACAGTGTTTATGAAACTTAGCAAAATTAACAAAGTTAACAAATGCTTCATTCAATAAACAGCTATTCTAAAATCTAATTCTACCAAACAAAACACAAACAGCTTTGCACAGGGTTGGACACTTGCAGGTTGGACACTTTTGTCCGACGTTATCTGACCATCAGATGTGCAAAACGATGTCGGTGCGTGTATCTGTGCGCGCGTGAGTATGGTGTTAGTCACAAGAGAGGGAGGAGGGAGAGCGATCGTGAGAGAGAGAGAAGCGGTTCTTTTTCCACAGAGAGCGCACGTATGGACGGCAGTCTGTAACGCACGTTGTCTGGTTTAAGATCGACAAATCAGTTTACTTTCTCACTCACGGCAGCACAAACACAGTAGTCCCGAGCGGGACAAACACAAAATAGTCAAGCGTGGTGAACACAACTAACAGGCAGCAAACAGGCAGCAGCGGAGCGTTAACTGCAGCATGACCGAAAGAAGCACAACCAGTTAGCCTCTGCTAGCCTCTCAGCTAACCCCGGCTCTCTGTTTAGATCCAAACGGAGCACCGAGTCCCGAATTGCTATTTAGGTTAAAGCGGAGAGAATCAGCGGGTCTGTCGGCCAGCTGAGTGAAGTGTAACCTGCGGAAAAAACACCGTGACCATCAAGGTAAAACAGGTCGGCGAAAACACGGCAGCTGGCTCTGAGTGGAGTGGCGGAGAGAACAGCAGAGATGACTCGGCGAAGACGCGCAGGGCAGAGCCGGTCCACGTTATCCCGAAGTAACTTCATTTCCTCTTTCTCCGGGGGAATTTGAGGACGCTGGTTGCAGCAGCGGTCTCTCTCGGGTCCAGGAATGTGTTCGGGTGAACACGGGCAAAGTCTCGTCTCGTCCGACGAGGGGAGTCTTCGATGAGGGGAAAACATGTTCGTGGGGTAGTCAAGCTAACTCACAGGGGAACAGGAGTTAACCCTAGCTCAGTGACATGGGAAAGACGTATATTTCGGGCGTGCTCGCTTATAAAGGGGTGGTGATGTCATGGCTGCGTCCTCAGGACGCTCCGCTGTGCAGGAGCGTCTCCGCCAATGAGGGACCGATATTGACTGCTCCCTGCTGAGGTGTGAAAATCGCAAAGCATTCTTGGAAATGGAGTTTGCTCCACCCTCATGGCAGGTCCATTACAGTTTTAATACGGAGCTCCGGAGCTCCAGCCTTCCTGAGTTTTTCCCTCATATAGGCTATACTTTTTCTTAATCATTACTACAATATATGATTAGATGTGTAATAGTCTCCTCAGCCAAGTTAGAAAAAATATGTGCATGTATGAACAAAAGCAATTGCAGAAGATGACAGTCAAAAAGTAATCATGTTAAATAATCATGATCTCAATATTGAACAAAACTGATTGTGATTATAATTTTTGCCATAAACAAGCACCCCTAAAAACAGCTAATTGTGATTTACATACACACACACACACACACACAGAGTTTAAATATGTATGTGATAAATTGTAAATATGTATGAAATGAATTGTTTTCTGTAAGAAACTCTTACTTGAACATTTTTCAGTGTGCTCCTAAAGTTATATGTATGCTCCTAATTTCTTTCATTTAGGAGCACATGCGCTCCTTGAAAAGAAGTAAGGATTGAACACTGCTGTCACATGTGTGAAAGCACTAAGTAAGTGGAGTGTGGTGCAGTCCAAGGGCTTCTGTCACAGGCAGATGTTTACTTTACCCACCCCCCCCCTCCCATTCTCTCTCTCTCCCTCACAGTTGGAAGGAAAGATTTCAAAGTGATCTTCTTGTGAAAAATCCTCATAAATCCCATAACTTTGGCCAAATCCTACATAAAAATATCATTTTTTTGTAGGAATTTTCGTCGCGAATCCATTGATACAGGTTTGAAAGTGGTGGGACTTATAGTTTAGACGCCAGATGCCCCAGTTTGGCACAAAGTCCATGCCCAGAATTTGCCTCCCCATTGGTTTACATTGTAAGGTGTAATGTCGCACTCCAACTTTCAGGGCTTACTAAATCTAAACCGTTCGAGTTATTACAAAGTTTTTAATAACTTTTGCTCAACACAGTGTGATAAGTCATGTATTAAAGTTTGAAGCCGATACCATTAACGCCCTAGGAGGAGATAGCGTTTATTCAAGGTCCAAAATTGGCAAAAAATCATACTTTGAAATGGACATTGCAGATTTCCTGTTGGATTTAGGTCAGGGGTGTCAGCGTATGATTTGTAGGTCTTGATGAGACGAATAATTGGGTTTTGGTTCGATCTCTCTATGACATTCCTACGGGCCGTGGTGGCCGTTTTAGATACATAGGTGGCGCTCTCGAGCACATTTTGGCACTTTGGGGTTTAATTTTTACATTTTATCAAATTTTTCACCATTCCTGATGTGCGTGCCAAATTTGGTGAGTTTTTGAGCATGTTTAGGGGGTCAAATTTAGAGTTAAAGTGGCGTAATAATAAAGAATAATAATAATAATAATAATAATAATAAGAAACAAACAAACACACGAAAAACAAGAGGGTCTTCGCCCTTTGGGCTCAGGCCCTAATTAAAGCTGCAAGCAGCGATGATCGGGCCCTCGCACCCCAGCGCATGTCGAAGTGACGCTCAGTCCAAGGGCTTTTGTCAGTGACTTGTTGTGTAAAGTTTGAGGCAGATCCAACCATGTACACTCAAGTTATATCAATTTCCTCCGTCATGGCGAAACATCAAAACTCAACGCCACGCCACAGCCAAACCATCATGATCATACACTAGTCTAGATGACACACACTGATTTTGAAGTCCTTACGATGGATTCTGTAGGAGGAGTTCTTTAAAATACAAGGTATGCGAAATGGCCAAGAAAAGGCGAAAATGTACCATTTTTTTCAAGATGGCCGACTTCCTGTTCGACTTACAATAAGGCTTCAAGAGGCTTTTTTGTGCGTGTTGACATTATACATGTGCCCTGTGAATTTCATCTTTCTACGTTAATCTGGAAGGCGGGGCTGCAATTTTGAAATTTTAAAGGGGGCGCTGTTGAGCCATTTTGCCACACCCATTCAAAGCGACCACATAGGATTTTAGCTGACATCACTCTAGACATGTGTGTCAAGTTTCATGACTGTAGAGCAATCCCTTCTCCCTGAAAAACAGTATCATATTTCATGGCGAAGGATGTGTCGCCATGGTAACAGCATTCAGTTTTGGGTCATGAGCTGCCAAATGTAGCATCACCAAGGTCTCGTTTATTAGCTGACTTAATTTCAGGTGCATCAGCCAAATTTCCTAGGAGTAATTAGACAAAGTACTACGCATGATACTTCCTGTTGCCAGTAGGTGGCGCTATGACTTTCGCTAAATATGAGACTGAACATGTGTTCAGATCGGGACTCTTAACAAGCATATGAAATTTGGAAAAGATCAGACCACGTGGAGTCAAGTTATAAGGCATTGAAATTTCATGGCGTCACATCGAAATTCGCCGCGTCGCCATGGCAACACCTTTCAACGAAGGGTCACCAACTTCATAATATAAGATCTCCAAGGTCTTGAGGCTATTCTCAGTAAATTTCAGCTGGATTCCATCACCGTGCTGCCCACAGGGCGTCAGAGCGTAAAACATGTAACTTCCTGTTGCCAGGAGGTGGCGCTATGACTCATATCCTGTATTGTCACATGGACCCGTTCAGGGCGGGACTCTTATGAAGCACAAAAGGTTTGGCTCTCTTAGGATCATGTATGCCGGAGTTATAGCCGTTTCATTTTTCATGGCGAAGGATCGAAATTCGCCGCCCAGCCACGCCCCCTAGGAAAGACTAATGAGAATTGTTTTAGCAACTTTTAATCTCCTATGCCTGTAGATGATACGGACCGAATTTGAAAGTCCTGGGGTCAAATCTCTAGGAGGAGTTCGTTAAAGTATGCGGGCTGGAAATGACAAAATCGGTGCAAAATTTCAACTTTGATACAAAATGGCCGACTTCCTGTTGGAGTTAGGCTATGTGTCCTTGAGACTTTTTGGTGCGTCTGGTCATGATACATATGCATACCGAATTTCGTTCTCCTACGACAATCTGTATCGAGGGGCTCAATTTTCTTGACTTTCTAGGTGGCGCTGTCGAGCCATTTTGTCCCGCTTTATTTCGAGACCCATAAAATATCGAAATTTTCGCCAGTCCTGACATCTGTGCAAATTTTCATGAGTTTTCGTGCATGTTTAGGCCCTCAAAAATGCGTTTGTTTCGGAGGAATAATAATAATAATAATAATTCCTTCAGTTTCAATAGGGCTTCGCACCGGTCGGTGCTCGGGCCCTAATTAAAGCTGCAAGCAGCGTTGAACGGGCCTTCGCGCCCTTGCGCACAGCGGGCCGCGGCGCAGTCAGTTGAGCTTGTGGGAACCAAGAAAGCGTTTGGAGATGATCAGTGTGAGAGTCTTTTTACACACAATACTAACCAGTGTCTCTCTGTGAGCCCACCCCTCCGTTCACAGACAATTATGAATTATGACATCAAAATATTGTTAACCTTAATCAGTAATTCAGGTACCAACTGTAGGAATCTGCGAAGAACACAGTTAATTATTTGCTATAATTATCAATTATCAATAATAATTAATTATAACAATTAACAGAATTATTAATATGAACTAACAGATACGAAGCACCACCCCGAAACCGGGACCAATAACCGAGCAAGGTAGTCTCATAAATGGGAGTTCACCTAGAATGTTCATATCTGAGAGATAATCAGTCAAGGGTGAACAAAGAAGGGTTGAATTCGAGCTCTGACTCCTTCAATCAGCCACTTTTCACAATATGTTACCAATAATGACTAAAGAACTTCTCTTTAAAGATATAACAGTGTTTATGAAACTTAGCAAAATTAACAAAGTTAACAAATGCTTCATTCAATAAATAGCTATTCTAAAATCTAATTCTACCAAACAAAACACAAACAGCTTTGCACAGGGTTGGACACTTGCAGGGGAATGCGTGTATGTATGTATGTATGTATATATGTATGTGTGTGTGTGTGTGTGTGTGTGTGTGTGTGTGTGTGTGTGTGTTAGTAGCAAGAGAGGAAGGAGGGAAAGCGATCGTGAGAGGGAGAGAAGCGGCTCTTTTGTCCACAGAGAGCGCACGTACGGACGGCAGTCTGTAACGTACGTTGTCTGGTTTCAGATCGACAAAGCAGTTACTTTCTCACTCACGGCGGCAGAAAGACAGCAGTAGTCCCGAGCGGGACAAACACAAAATAGTCTAGCGTAGTGAACATAACTAACAGGCAGCAAACTTAAAATACTACTCAGAGTAAAGCAGAGAAAAATGGACTCGGCGGTCCGTCAACTCACACAACAAGAACAATAGCAATAAAGCTAAAAAGGCTAAATGCTAAACAACAGCAACTGATGCTGAAAAGAACACACAACTAACACTGCCTATGCCCAGACTTATGCCTCTTACTTGGTCGCTTCAGAAAGTGCGCAGGTTGTGTGTGTGTGTAGTCCGTCTTAATGTCCATCTTTGTTCTTGGCTCGGAGGCAGACGGTGCCGTTCTCGCACGTCGGCGGAAACACGGCAGCTGGTTCTGAGTGGAGTGGCGGAGAGAACAGCAGAGACGACTCGGCGAAGACGCGCAGGGCAGAGCCGGTCCACGTTATCCCGAAGTAACTTCATTTCCTCTTTCTCGGGGGAATTTGAGGACGCTGGTTGCAGCAGCGGTCTCTCTCGGGTCCAGGAATGTGTTCGGGTGAACACGGGCAAAGTCTCGTCTCGTCCGACGAGGGGAGTCTTCGATGAGGGGAAAACATGTTCGTGGGGTAGTCAAGCTAACTCACAGGGGAACAGGAGTTACCCCTAGCTCAGTGACATGGGAAAGACGTGTAGTTTGGGCGTGCTCGCTTATAAAGAGGTGGTGATGTCATGGCTGCGTCCTCAGGACGCTCCGCTGTGCAGGAGCGTCTCCGCCAATGAGGGACCGATGTTGACTGCTCCCTGCTGAAGTGTGAAAATCGAAAAGCATCCTTGGAAATGGAGTTTGCTCCACCCTCATGGCAGGTCCATTACAGTTTTAATACGGAGCTCCGGAACTCCAGCCTTCCTGAGTTTTTCCCTCATATAGGCTATAGTTTTTCTTAATCATTACTACAATATATGATTACATATGTAATAGTCTCCTCAGCCAAGTTAGAAAAAATATGTGCATGTATGAACAACAGCAATTGCAGAAGATGACAGTCAAAAAGTAATCATGTTAAATAATCATGATCTCAATATTGAACAAAACTGATTGTGATTATAATTTTTGCCATAAACAAGCACCCCTAAAAACAGCTAATTGTGATTTACATACACACACACACACACACACAGAGTTTAAATATGTATGTGATAAATTGTAAATATGTATGAAATGAATTGTTTTCTGTAAGAAACTCTTACTTGAACATTTTTCAGTGTGCTCCTAAAGTTATATGTATGCTCCTAATTTCTTTCATTTAGGAGCACATGCGCTCCTTGAAAAGAAGTAAGGATTGAACACTGCTGTCACATGTGTGAAAGCACTAAGTAAGTGGAGTGTGGTGCAGTCCAAGGGCTTCTGTCACAGGCAGATGTTTACTTTACCCATCCCCCCCCTCCCATTCTCTCTCTCTCCCTCACAGTTGGAAGGAAAGATTTCAAAGTGATCTTCTTGTGAAAAATCCTCATAAATCCCATAACTTTGGCCAAATCCTACATAAAAATATCATTTTTTTGTAGGAATTTTCGTCGCGAATCCATTGATACAGGTTTGAAAGTGGTGGGACTTATAGTTTAGACGCCAGATGCCCCAGTTTGGCACAAAGTCCATGCCCAGAATTTGCCTCCCCATTGGTTTACATTGTAAGGTGTAATGTCGCACTCCAACTTTCAGGGCTTACTAAATCTAAACCGTTCGAGTTATTACAAAGTTTTTAATAACTTTTGCTCAACACAGTGTGATAAGTTCTGTATTAAAGTTTGAAGCCGATACCATTAACGCCCTAGGAGGAGATAGCGTTTATTCAAGGTCCAAAATTGGTAAAAAATCATACTTTGAAATTGACATTACAGATTTCCTGTTGGATTTAGGTCAGGGGTGTCAGCGTATGATTTGTAGGTCTTGATGAGACGAATAATTGGGTTTTGGTTCGATCTCTCTACGACATTCCTACGGGCCGTGGTGGCCGTTTTAGATACATAGGTGGCGCTAGAGAGCACATTTTGGCACTTTGGGGTTTAATTTTTACATTTTATCAAATTTTTCACCATTCCTGATGTGCGTGCCAAATTTGGTGAGTTTTTGAGCATGTTTAGGGGGTCAAATTTAGAGTTAAAGTGGCGTAATAATAAAGAATAATAATAATAATAATAATAATAATAATAAGAAACAAACAAACACACGAAAAACAAGAGGGTCTTCGCCCTTTGGGCTCAGGCCCTAATTAAAGCTGCAAGCAGCGTTGGACGGGCCTTCGCGCCCTTGCGCACGTCAAGCCGCGGCGCAGTCAGTTGAGCTTGTGGGAACCAAGAAAACGTTTGGAGATGATCAGTGTGAGAGTCTTTTTACACACAATACTAACCAGTGTCTCTCTGTGAGCCCACCCCTCTGTTCACAGACAATTATGAATTATGAAATCAAAATATTGTTAACCTTAATCAATAATTCAGGTACCAACTGTAGGATCTGCGAAGAACACAGTTAATTATTTGCTATAATTATCAATTATCAATAATAATTAATTATAACAATTAACAGAATTATTAATATGAACTAACAGATACGAAGCACCACCCCGAAACCGGGGCCAATAACCGAGCAAGGTAGTCTCATAAATGGGAGTTCACCTAGAATGTTAATATCTGAGAGATAATCATTCAAGGGTGAACAAAGAGGGGTTGAATTCGAGCTCTGACTCCTTCAATCAGCCACTTTTCACAATATGTTACCAATAATGACTAAAGACCTTCTCTTTAAAGATATAACAGTGTTTATGAAACTTAGCAAAATTAACAAAGTTAACAAATGCTTCATTCAATAAATAGCTATTCTAAAATCTAATTCTACCAAACAAAACACAAACAGCTTTGCACAGGGTTGGACACTTGCAGGTTGGACACTTTTGTCCGACGTTATCTGACCATCAGATGTGCAAAACGATGTCGGTGCGTGTATCTGTGCGCACGTGAGTATGGTGTTAGTCACAAGAGAGGGAGGAGGGAAAGCGATCGTGAGAGAGAGAGAAGCGGTTCTTTTTCCACAGAGAGCGCACGTATGGACGGCAGTCTGTAACGCACGTTGTCTGGTTTAAGATCGACAATCAGTTTACTTTCTCACTCACGGCAGCACAAACACAGTAGTCCCGAGCGGGACAAACACAAAATAGTCTAGCGTGGTGAACACAACTAACAGGCAGCAAACAGGCAGCAGCGGAGCGTTAACTGCAGCATGACCGAAAGAAGCACAACCAGTTAGCCTCTGCTAGCCTCTCAGCTAACCCCGGCTCTCTGTTTAGATCCAAACGGAGCACCGAGTCCCGATTTGTTATTTAGGTTAAAGCGGAGAACAGGCAGCAGCGGAGCGTTAATTGCAGCATGACCGAAAGAAGCACAACCAGTTAGCCTCTGCTAGCCTCTCAGCTAACCCCGGCTCTCTGTTTAGATCCAAACGGAGCACCGAGTCCCGAATTGCTATTTAGGTTAAAGCGGAGAGAATCAGCGGGTCTGTCGGCCAGCTGAGTGAAGTGTAACCTGCGGAAAAAACACCGTGACCATCAAGGTAAAACAGGTCGGCGAAAACACGGCAGCTGGCTCTGAGTGGAGTGGCGGAGAGAACAGCAGAGATGACTCGGCGAAGACGCGCAGGGCAGAGCCGGTCCACGTTATCCCGAAGTAACTTCATTTCCTCTTTCTCCGGGGGAATTTGAGGACGCTGGTTGCAGCAGCGGTCTCTCTCGGATCCAGGAATGTGTTCGGGTGAACACGGGCAAAGTCTCGTCTCGTCCGACGAGGGGAGTCTCCGTTGGGGGGAAAACATGTCCGTGGGGTAGTCAAGCTAACTCACAGGGGAACAGAAGTTACCCCTAGCTCAGTGACATCGAAAAGACGTGTATTTTGGGCGTGCTCGCTTATAAAGGGATGGTGATGTCATGGCTGCGTCCTCAGGACGCTCCGCTGTGCAGGAGCGTCTCCGCCAATGAGGGACCAATGTGGACTGCTCCCTGCTTTGGTGTGAAAATCGCAAAGCATCCTTGGAAATGGAGTTTGCTCCACCCTCATGGCAGGTCCATTACAGTTTTAATACGGAGCTCCGGAACTCCAGCCTTCCTGAGTTTTTCCCTCATATCGGCTATAGTTTTTCTTAATCATTACTACAATATATGATTACATATGTAATAGTCTCCTCAGCCAAGTTAGAAAAAATATGTGCATGTATGAACAACAGCAAGTGGAGAAGATGACAGTCAAAAAGTAATCATGTTAAATAATCATGATCTCAATATTGAACAAAACTGATTGTGATTATAATTTTTGCCATAAACAAGCACCCCTAAAAACAGCTAATTGTGATTTACATACACACACACACACACACACAGAGTTTAAATATGTATGTGATAAATTGTAAATATGTATGAAATGAATTGTTTTCTGTAAGAAACTCTTACTTGAACATTTTTCAGTGTGCTCCTAAAGTTATATGTATGCTCCTAATTTCTTTCATTTAGGAGCACATGCGCTCCTTGAAAAGAAGTAAGGATTGAACACTGCTGTCACATGTGTGAAAGCACTAAGTAAGTGGAGTGTGGTGCAGTCCAAGGGCTTCTGTCACAGGCAGATGTTTACTTTACCCATCCCCCCCCTCCCATTCTCTCTCTCTCCCTCACAGTTGGAAGGAAAGATTTCAAAGTGATCTTCTTGTGAAATATGCTCATAAATCCCATAACTTTGGCCAAATCCTACATAAAAATATCATTTTTTTGTAGGAATTTTCGTCGCGAATCCATTGATACAGGTTTGAAAGTGGTGGGACTTATAGTTTAGACGCCAGATGCCCCAGTTTGGCACAAAGTCCATGCCCAGAATTTGCCTCCCCATTGGTTTACATTGTAAGGTGTAATGTCGCACTCCAACTTTCAGGGCTTACTAAATCTAAACCGTTCGAGTTATTACAAAGTTTTTAATAACTTTTGCTCAACACAGTGTGATAAGTTCTGTATTAAAGTTTGAAGCCGATACCATTAACGCCCTAGGAGGAGATAGCGTTTATTCAAGGTCCAAAATTGGTAAAAAATCATACTTTGAAATTGACATTACAGATTTCCTGTTGGATTTAGGTCAGGGGTGTCAGCGTATGATTTGTAGGTCTTGATGAGACGAATAATTGGGTTTTGGTTCGATCTCTCTACGACATTCCTACGGGCCGTGGTGGCCGTTTTAGATACATAGGTGGCGCTAGAGAGCACATTTTGGCACTTTGGGGTTTAATTTTTACATTTTATCAAATTTTTCACCATTCCTGATGTGCGTGCCAAATTTGGTGAGTTTTTGAGCATGTTTAGGGGGTCAAATTTAGAGTTAAAGTGGCGTAATAATAAAGAATAATAATAATAATAATAATAATAATTAAAGCTGCAAGCAGCGTTGGACGGGCCTTCGCGCCCTTGCGCACGTCAAGCCGCGGCGCAGTCAGTTGAGCTTGTGGGAACCAAGAAAACGTTTGGAGATGATCAGTGTGAGAGTCTTTTTACACACAATACTAACCAGTGTCTCTCTGTGAGCCCACCCCTCTGTTCACAGACAATTATGAATTATGAAATCAAAATATTGTTAACCTTAATCAATAATTCAGGTACCAACTGTAGGATCTGCGAAGAACACAGTTAATTATTTGCTATAATTATCAATTATCAATAATAATTAATTATAACAATTAACAGAATTATTAATATGAACTAACAGATACGAAGCACCACCCCGAAACCGGGGCCAATAACCGAGCAAGGTAGTCTCATAAATGGGAGTTCACCTAGAATGTTAATATCTGAGAGATAATCATTCAAGGGTGAACAAAGAGGGGTTGAATTCGAGCTCTGACTCCTTCAATCAGCCACTTTTCACAATATGTTACCAATAATGACTAAAGACCTTCTCTTTAAAGATATAACAGTGTTTATTAAACTTAGCAAAATTAACAAAGTTAACAAATGCTTCATTCAATAAATAGCTATTCTAAAATCTAATTCTACCAAACAAAACACAAACAGCTTTGCACAGGGTTGGACACTTGCAGGTTGGACACTTTTGTCCGACGTTATCTGACCATCAGATGTGCAAAACGATGTCGGTGCGTGTATCTGTGCGCACGTGAGTATGGTGTTAGTCACAAGAGAGGGAGGAGGGAAAGCGATCGTGAGAGAGAGAGAAGCGGTTCTTTTTCCACAGAGAGCGCACGTATGGACGGCAGTCTGTAACGCACGTTGTCTGGTTTAAGATCGACAATCAGTTTACTTTCTCACTCACGGCAGCACAAACACAGTAGTCCCGAGCGGGACAAACACAAAATAGTCTAGCGTGGTGAACACAACTAACAGGCAGCAAACAGGCAGCAGCGGAGCGTTAACTGCAGCATGACCGAAAGAAGCACAACCAGTTAGCCTCTGCTAGCCTCTCAGCTAACCCCGGCTCTCTGTTTAGATCCAAACGGAGCACCGAGTCCCGATTTGTTATTTAGGTTAAAGCGGAGAACAGGCAGCAGCGGAGCGTTAATTGCAGCATGACCGAAAGAAGCACAACCAGTTAGCCTCTGCTAGCCTCTCAGCTAACCCCGGCTCTCTGTTTAGATCCAAACGGAGCACCGAGTCCCGAATTGCTATTTAGGTTAAAGCGGAGAGAATCAGCGGGTCTGTCGGCCAGCTGAGTGAAGTGTAACCTGCGGAAAAAACACCGTGACCATCAAGGTAAAACAGGTCGGCGAAAACACGGCAGCTGGCTCTGAGTGGAGTGGCGGAGAGAACAGCAGAGATGACTCGGCGAAGACGCGCAGGGCAGAGCCGGTCCACGTTATCCCGAAGTAACTTCATTTCCTCTTTCTCCGGGGGAATTTGAGGACGCTGGTTGCAGCAGCGGTCTCTCTCGGATCCAGGAATGTGTTCGGGTGAACACGGGCAAAGTCTCGTCTCGTCCGACGAGGGGAGTCTCCGTTGGGGGGAAAACATGTCCGTGGGGTAGTCAAGCTAACTCACAGGGGAACAGAAGTTACCCCTAGCTCAGTGACATCGAAAAGACGTGTATTTTGGGCGTGCTCGCTTATAAAGGGATGGTGATGTCATGGCTGCGTCCTCAGGACGCTCCGCTGTGCAGGAGCGTCTCCGCCAATGAGGGACCAATGTGGACTGCTCCCTGCTTTGGTGTGAAAATCGCAAAGCATCCTTGGAAATGGAGTTTGCTCCACCCTCATGGCAGGTCCATTACAGTTTTAATACGGAGCTCCGGAACTCCAGCCTTCCTGAGTTTTTCCCTCATATCGGCTATAGTTTTTCTTAATCATTACTACAATATATGATTACATATGTAATAGTCTCCTCAGCCAAGTTAGAAAAAATATGTGCATGTATGAACAACAGCAAGTGGAGAAGATGACAGTCAAAAAGTAATCATGTTAAATAATCATGATCTCAATATTGAACAAAACTGATTGTGATTATAATTTTTGCCATAAACAAGCACCCCTAAAAACAGCTAATTGTGATTTACATACACACACACACACACACACAGAGTTTAAATATGTATGTGATAAATTGTAAATATGTATGAAATGAATTGTTTTCTGTAAGAAACTCTTACTTGAACATTTTTCAGTGTGCTCCTAAAGTTATATGTATGCTCCTAATTTCTTTCATTTAGGAGCACATGCGCTCCTTGAAAAGAAGTAAGGATTGAACACTGCTGTCACATGTGTGAAAGCACTAAGTAAGTGGAGTGTGGTGCAGTCCAAGGGCTTCTGTCACAGGCAGATGTTTACTTTACCCATCCCCCCCCTCCCATTCTCTCTCTCTCCCTCACAGTTGGAAGGAAAGATTTCAAAGTGATCTTCTTGTGAAAAATCCTCATAAATCCCATAACTTTGGCCAAATCCTACATAAAAATATCATTTTTTTGTAGGAATTTTCGTCGCGAATCCATTGATACAGGTTTGAAAGTGGTGGGACTTATAGTTTAGACGCCAGATGCCCCAGTTTGGCACAAAGTCCATGCCCAGAATTTGCCTCCCCATTGGTTTACATTGTAAGGTGTAATGTCGCACTCCAACTTTCAGGGCTTACTAAATCTAAACCGTTCGAGTTATTACAAAGTTTTTAATAACTTTTGCTCAACACAGTGTGATAAGTTCTGTATTAAAGTTTGAAGCCGATACCATTAACGCCCTAGGAGGAGATAGCGTTTATTCAAGGTCCAAAATTGGTAAAAAATCATACTTTGAAATTGACATTACAGATTTCCTGTTGGATTTAGGTCAGGGGTGTCAGCGTATGATTTGTAGGTCTTGATGAGACGAATAATTGGGTTTTGGTTCGATCTCTCTACGACATTCCTACGGGCCGTGGTGGCCGTTTTAGATACATAGGTGGCGCTAGAGAGCACATTTTGGCACTTTGGGGTTTAATTTTTACATTTTATCAAATTTTTCACCATTCCTGATGTGCGTGCCAAATTTGGTGAGTTTTTGAGCATGTTTAGGGGGTCAAATTTAGAGTTAAAGTGGCGTAATAATAAAGAATAATAATAATAATAATAATAATAATAAGAAACAAACAAACACACGAAAAACAAGAGGGTCTTCGCCCTTTGGGCTCAGGCCCTAATAATAAGAAACAAACAAACACACGAAAAACAAGAGGGTCTTCGCCCTTTGGGCTCAGGCCCTAATAATTAAAGCTGCAAGCAGCGATGATCGGGCCCTCGCACCCCAGCGCATGTCGAAGTGACGCTCAGTCGAAGGGCTTTTGTCAGTGACTTGTTGTGTAAAGTTTGAGGCAGATCCAACCGTGTACACTCAAGTTATATCAATTTCCTCTGTCATGGCGAAACATCAAAACTCAACGCCACGCCACGGCCAAACCATCATGATCATACACTAGTCTAGATGACACACACTGATTTTTAAGTCCTTACGATGGATTCTGTAGGAGGAGTTCTTTAAAATACAAGGTATGCGAAATGGCCAAGAAAAGGCGAAAAAGTACCATTTTTTTCAAGATGGCCGACTTCCTGTTCGACTTACAATAAGGCTTCAAGAGGCTTTTTTGTGCGTGTTGACATTATACATGTGCCCTGTGAATTTCATCTTTCTACGTTAATCTGGAAGGCGGGGCTGCAATTTTGAAATTTTAAAGGGGGCGCTGTTGAGCCATTTTGCCACGCCCATTCAAAGCGACCACATAGGATTTTAGCTGACATCACTCTAGACATGTGTGTCAAGTTTCATGACTGTAGAGCAATCCCTTCTCCCTGAAAAACAGTATCATATTTCATGGCGAAGGATGTGTCGCCATGGTAACAGCATTCAGTTTTGGGTCATGAGCTGCCAAATGTAGCATCACCAAGGTCTTGTTTATTAGCTGACTTAATTTCAGGTGCATCAGCCAAATTTCCTAGGAGTAATTAGACAAAGTATGACGCATGATACTTCCTGTTGCCAGTAGGTGGCGCTATGACTTTCGCTAAATATGAGACTGAACATGTGTTCAGATTGGGACTCTTAATAAGCATATGAAATTTGGAAAAGATCAGACCACGTGGAGTCAAGTTATAAGGCATTGAAATTTCATGGCGTCACATCGAAATTCGCCGCGTCGCCATGGCAACACCTTTCAACGAAGGGTCACCAACTTCATAATATAAGATCTCCAAGGTCTTGAGGCTATTCTCAGTAAATTTCAGCTGGATTCGATCACCGTGCTGCCCACAGGGCGTCAGAGCGTAAAACATGTAACTTCCTGTTGCCAGGAGGTGGCGCTATGACTCATATCCTGTATTGTCACATGGACCCGTTCAGGGCGGGACTCTTATGAAGCACAAAAGGTTTGGCTCTCTTAGGATCATGTATGCCGGAGTTATAGCCGTTTCATTTTTCATGGCGAAGGATCGAAATTCGCCGCCCAGCCCCGCCCCCTAGGAAAGACTAATGAGAATTGTTTTAACAACTTTTATTCTCCTATGCCTGTAGATGATACGGACCGAATTTGAAAGTCCTGGGGTCAAATCTCTAGGAGGAGTTCGTTAAAGTATGCGGGCTGGAAATGACAAAATCGGTGCAAAATTTCAACTTTGATACAAAATGGCCGACTTCCTGTTGGAGTTAGGCTATGTGTCCTTGAGACTTTTTGGTGCGTCTGGTCATGATACATATGCATACCGAATTTCGTTCTCCTACGACAATCTGTATCGAGGGGCTCAATTCTAGGTGGCGCTGTCGAGCCATTTTGTCCCGCTTTATTTCGAGACCCATAAAATATCGAAATTTTCGCCAGTCCTGACATCTGTGCAAATTTTCATGAGTTTTCGTGCATGTTTAGGCCCTCAAAAATGCGTTTGTTTCGGAGGAATAATAATAATAACTCCTTCAGTTTCAATAGGGCTTCGCACCGGTCGGTGCTCGGGCCCTAATAATTAAAGCTGCAAGCAGCGTTGGACGGGCCTTCGCGCCCTTGCGCACAGCGGGCGGCAGCGCAGTCAGCTAAGCTTCTGGGAACCAAGAAAACGTTTGGAGATGATCAGTGTGAGAGTCTTTTGACACATAATACTAACCAGTGTCTCTCTGTGAGCCCACCCCTCTGCTCACAGACAATTATGGATTATGAAATCAAAATATTGTTAACCTTAATCAATAATTCAGGCACCAACTGTAGGATCTGCAAGGAACACAGTTGATTATTTGCTATAATTATCAATTATCAATAATAAATAATTATAACAAATAACAGAATTATTAATATGAACTAACAAATACGAAGCACCATCCCGAAACCGGGACCAATAACCGAACAAGGTAATCTCATAAATGGGAGTTCACCTAGAATGTTAATATCTGAGAGATAATCATTCAAGGGTGAACAAAGAAGGGTTGAATTCGAGCTCTGACTCCTTCAATCAGCCACTTTTCACAATATGTTACCAATAATGACTAAAGAACTTCTCTTTAAAGATATAACAGTGTTAATTAAACTCAGCAAAATTAACAAAGTTAACAAATGCTTCATTCAATAAATAGCTATTCTAAAATCTAATTCTACCAAACAAAACACAAACAGCTTTGCACAGGGTTGGACACTTGCAGGTTGGACACTTTTGTCCGACGTTATCTGACCATCAGATGTGCAAAACGATGTCGGTGTGTGTATCTGTGCGCGCGTGAGTGTAGTGTTAGTCACAAGAGGGAGTAGGGAAAACGATCGTGAGAGAGAGAGAAGCGGTTCTTTTTCCACAGAGAGCGCAAGTACGGACAGCAGTCTGTAACGCACGTTGTCTGGTTTCAGATCGACAAATCAGTTTACTTTCTCACTCACGGCAGCACAAACACAGTAGTCCCGAGCGGGACAAACACAAAATAGTCTAGCGTGGTGAACACAACTAACAGGCAGCAAACAGGCAGCAGCGGAGCGTTAACTGCAGCATGACCGAAAGAAGCACAACCAGTTAGCCTCTGCTAGCCTCTCAGCTAACCCCGGCTCTCTGTTTAGATCCAAACGGAGCACCGAGTCCCGATTTGTTATTTAGGTTAAAGCCGAGAACAGGCAGCAGCGGAGCGTTAATTGCAGCATGACCGAAAGAAGCACAACCAGTTAGCCTCTGCTAGCCTCTCAGCTAACCCCGGCTCTCTGTTTAGATCCAAACGGAGCACCGAGTCCCGATTTGTTATTTAGGTTAAAGCGGAGAACAGGCAGCAAACAGGCAGCAGCGGAGCGTTAACTGCAGCATGACCGAAAGAAGCACAACCAGTTAGCCTCTGCTAGCCACTCAGCTAACCCCGGCTCTCTGTTTAGATCCAAACGGAGCACCGAGTCCCGATTTGTTATTTAGGTTAAAGCGGAGAACAGGCAGCAGCGGAGCGTTAATTGCAGCATGACCGAAAGAAGCACAACCAGTTAGCCTCTGCTAGCCTCTCAGCTAACCCCGGGTCTCTGTTTAGATCCAAACGGAGCACCGAGTCCCGAATTGCTATTTAGGTTAAAGCGGAGAGAATCAGCGGGTCTGTCGGCCAGCTGAGTGAAGTGAAACCTGCGGAAAAAAGGAATGTAAGTAACTTCATTTCCTCTTTCTCGGGGGAATTTGAGGACGCTGGTTGCAGCAGCGGTCTCTCTCGGCTCCAGGAATGTGTTCGGGTGAACACGGGAAAAGTCTCGTCTCGTCCGACGAGGGGAGTCTTCGATGAGGGGAAAACATGTTCGTGGGGTAGTCAAGCTAACTCACAGGGGAACAGGAGTTACCCCGAGCTCAGTGACATGGGAAAGACGTGTATTTCGGGCGTGCTCGCTTATAAAGGGGTGGTGATGTCATGGCTGTGCAGGAGCGTCTCCGCCAATGAGGGACCGATGTTGACTGCTCCCTGCTGAGGTGTGAAAATCGCAAAGCATCCTTGGAAATGGAGTAGATGTTTACTTTACCCATCCCCCCCCTCCCATTCTCTCTCTCTCCCTCACAGTTGGAAGGACAGATTTTAAACTGATCTTCTTGTGAAAAATCCTCATAAATCCCATAACTTTGACCAAATCCTACATAAAAATATCATTTTTATGTAGGAATTTTCGTCGCGAATCCATTGATACAGGTTTGAAAGTGGTGGGACTTATAGTTTAGACGCCAGATGCCCCAGTTTGGCACAAAGTCCATGCCCAGAATTTGCCTCCCCATTGGTTTACATTGTAAGGTGTAATGTCGCACTCCAACTTTCAGGGCTTACTAAATCTAAACCGTTCGAGTTATTACAAAGTTTTTAATAACTTTTGCTCAACACAGTGTGATAAGTCATGTATTAAAGTTTGAAGCCGATACCATTAACGCCCTAGGAGGAGATAGCGTTTATTCAAGGTCCAAAATTGGCAAAAAATGGTACTTTGAAATGGACATTGCGGATTTCCTGTTGGATTTAGGTCAGGGGTGTCAGCGTATGATTTGTAGGTCTTGATGAGCGAATAATTGGGTTTTGGTTCGATCTCTCTACGACATTCCTACGGGCCGTGGTGGCCGTTTTAGATACGTAGGTGGCGCTAGAGAGCACATTTTGGCACTTTGGGGTTTAATTTTTACATTTTATCAAATTTTTCACCATTCCTGATGTGCGTGCCAAATTTGGTGAGTTTTTGAGCATGTTTAGGGGGTCAAATTTAGAGTTAAAGTGGCGTAACAAGAAAGAAAGAATAATAATAATAATAATAATAATAATAAAGAAACAAACGGACGAAAAACAAGAGGGTCTTCGCCCTTTGGGCTCAGGCCCTAATTAAAGCTGCAAGCAGCGTTGGACGGGCCTTCGCGCCCTTGCGCACGGCGGCGCAGTCAGCTAAGCTTCTGGGAACCAAGAAAACGTTTGGAGATGATCAGTGTGAGAGTCTTTTGACACATAATACTAACCAGTGTCTCTCTGTGAGCCCACCCCTCTGCTCACAGACAATTATGGATTATGAAATCAAAATATTATTAACCTTAATCAATAATTCAGGCACCAACTGTAGGATCTGCAAGGAACACAGTTGATTATTTGCTATAATTATCAATTATCAATAATAAATAATTATAACAAATAACAGAATTATTAATATGAACTAACAAATACGAAGCACCATCCCGAAACCGGGACCAATAACCGAACAAGGTAATCTCATAAATGGGAGTTCACCTAGAATGTTAATATCTGAGAGATAATCATTCAAGGGTGAACAAAGAACGGTTGAATTCGAGCTCTGACTCCTTCAATCAGCCACTTTTCACAATATGTTACCAATAATGACAAAAGAACTTGTCTTTAAAGATATAACAGTGTTAATGAAACTCAGCAAAATTAACAAAGTTAACAAATGCTTCATTCAATAAATAGCTATTCTAAAATCTAATTCTACCAAACAAAACACAAACAGCTTTGCACAGGGTTGGACACTTGCAGGTTGGACACTTTTGTCCGACGTTATCTGACCATCAGATGTGCAAAACGATGTCGGTGCGTGTATCTGTGCGCGCGTGAGTGTAGTGTTAGTCACAAGAGGGAGTAGGGAAAACGATCGTGAGAGAGAGAGAAGCGGTTCTTTTTCCACAGAGAGCGCAAGTACGGACAGCAGTCTGTAACGCACGTTGTCTGGTTTCAGATCGACAAATCAGTTTACTTTCTCACTCACGGCAGCACAAACACAGTAGTCCCGAGCGGGACAAACACAAAATAGTCTAGCGTGGTGAACACAACTAACAGGCAGCAAACAGGCAGCAGCGGAGCGTTAACTGCAGCATGACCGAAAGAAGCACAACCAGTTAGCCTCTGCTAGCCTCTCAGCTAACCCCGGCTCTCTGTTTAGATCCAAACGGAGCACCGAGTCCCGATTTGTTATTTAGGTTAAAGCCGAGAACATGCAGCAGCGGAGCGTTAATTGCAGCATGACCGAAAGAAGCACAACCAGTTAGCCTCTGCTAGCCTCTCAGCTAACCCCGGCTCTCTGTTTAGATCCAAACGGAGCACCGAGTCCCGATTTGTTATTTAGGTTAAAGCCGAGAACAGGCAGCAGCGGAGCGTTAATTGCAGCATGACCGAAAGAAGCACAACCAGTTAGCCTCTGCTAGCCTCTCAGCTAACCCCGGCTCTCTGTTTAGATCCAAACGGAGCACCGAGTCCCGAATTGTTATTTAGGTTAAAGCGGAGAACAGGCAGCAAACAGGCAGCAGCGGAGCGTTAACTGCAGCATGACCGAAAGAAGCACAACCAGTTAGCCTCTGCTAGCCTCTCAGCTAACCCCGGCTCTCTGTTTAGATCCAAACGGAGCACCGAGTCCCGATTTGTTATTTAGGTTAAAGCGGAGAACAGGCAGCAGCGGAGCGTTAATTGCAGCATGACCGAAAGAAGCACAACCAGTTAGCCTCTGCTAGCCTCTCAGCTAACCCCGGGTCTCTGTTTAGATCCAAACGGAGCACCGAGTCCCGAATTGCTATTTAGGTTAAAGCGGAGAGAATCAGCGGGTCTGTCGGCCAGCTGAGTGAAGTGAAACCTGCGGAAAAAACACCGTGACCATCAAGGTAAAACAGGTCGGCGAAAACACAGCAGCTGGCTCTGAGTGGAGTGGCGGAGAGAACAGCAGAGACGACTCGGCGAAGACGCGCAGGGCAGAGCCGGTCCACGTTATCCCGAAGTAACTTCATTTCCTCTTTCTCGGGGGAATTTCAGGACGCTGGTTGCAGCAGCGGTCTCTCTCGGGTCCAGGAATGTGTTCGGGTGAACACGGGAAAAGTCTCGTCTCGTCCGACGAGGGGAGTCTTCGATGAGGGGAAAACATGTTCGTAGGGTAGTCAAGCTAACTCACAGGGGAACAGGAGTTACCCCTAGCTCAGTGACATGGGAAAGACGTGTATTTCGGGCGTGCTCGCTTATAAAGGGGTGGTGATGTCATGGCTGTGCAGGAGCGTCTCCGCCAATGAGGGACCGATGTTGACTGCTCCCTGCTGAGGTGTGAAAATCGCAAAGCATCCTTGGAAATGGAGTAGATGTTTACTTTACCCATCCCCCCCCTCCCATTCTCTCTCTCTCCCTCACAGTTGGAAGGAAAGATTACAAAGTGATCTTGTGAAAAATCCTCATAAATCCCATAACTTTGGCCAAATCCTACATAAAAATATCATTTTTTTGTAGGAATTTTCGTCGCGAATCCATTGATACAGGTTTGAAAGTGGTGGGACTTATAGTTTAGACGCCAGATGCCCCAGTTTGGCACAAAGTCCATGCCCAGAATTTGCCTCCCCATTGGTTTACATTGTAAGGTGTAATGTCGCACTCCAACTTTCAGGGCTTACTAAATCTAAACCGTTCGAGTTATTACAAAGTTTTTAATAACTTTTGCTCAACACAGTGTGATAAGTCATGTATTCAAGTTTGAAGCCGATACCATTAACGCCCTAGGAGGAGATAGCGTTTATTCAAGGTCCAAAATTGGCAAAAAATCATACTTTCAAATGGACATTGCTGATTTCCTGTTGGATTTAGGTCAGGGGTGTCAGCGTATGATTTGTAGGTCTTGATGAGACGAATAATTGAGTTTTGGTTCGATCTCTCTACGACATTCCTACGGGCCGTGGTGGCCGTTTTAGATACGTAGGTGGCGCTAGAGAGCACATTTTGGCACTTTGGGGTTTAATTTTTACATTTTATCAAATTTTTCACCATTCCTGATGTGCGTGCCAAATTTGGTGAGTTTTTGAGCATGTTTAGGGGGTCAAATTTAGAGTTAAAGTGGCGTAACAAGAAAGAATAATAATAAACAAACAAACGCACGAAAAACAATAGGGTCTTCGCCCTTTGGGCTCAGGCCCTAATTAAAGCTGCAAGCAGCGTTGAACGGGCCTTCGCGCCCTTGCGCACAGCGGGCCGCGGCGCAGTCAGTTGAGCTTGTGGGAACCAAGAAAGCGTTTGGAGATGATCAGTGTGAGAGTCTTTTTACACACAATACTAACCAGTGTCTCTCTGTGAGCCCACCCCTCCGTTCACAGACAATTATGAATTATGACATCAAAATATTGTTAACCTTAATCAGTAATTCAGGTACCAACTGTAGGAATCTGCGAAGAACACAGTTAATTATTTGCTATAATTATCAATTATCAATAATAATTAATTATAACAATTAACAGAATTATTAATATGAACTAACAGATACGAAGCACCACCCCGAAACCGGGGCCAATAACCGAGCAAGGTAGTCTCATAAATGGGAGTTCACCTAGAATGTTAATATCTGAGAGATAATCAGTCAAGGGTGAACAAAGAAGGGTTGAATTCGAGCTCTGACTCCTTCAATCAGCCACTTTTCACAATATGTTACCAATAATGACTAAAGAACTTCTCTTTAAAGATATAACAGTGTTTATGAAACTTAGCAAAATTAACAAAGTTAACAAATGCTTCATTCAATAAATAGCTATTCTAAAATCTAATTCTACCAAACAAAACACAAACAGCTTTGCACAGGGTTGGACACTTGCAGGTTGGACACTTTTGTCCGACGTTATCTGACCATCAGATGTGCAAAACGATGTCGGTGCGTGTATCTGTGCGCGCGTGAGTATGGTGTTAGTCACAAGAGAGGGAGGAGGGAGAGCGATCGTGAGAGAGAGAGAAGCGGTTCTTTTTCCACAGAGAGCGCACGTACGGACGGCAGTCTGTAACGCACGTTGTCTGGTTTAAGATCGACAAATCAGTTTACTTTCTCACTCACGGCAGCACAAACACAGTAGTCCCGAGCGGGACAAACACAAAATAGTCAAGCGTGGTGAACACAACTAACAGGCAGCAAACAGGCAGCAGCGGAGCGTTAACTGCAGCATGACCGAAAGAAGCACAACCAGTTAGCCTCTGCTAGCCTCTCAGCTAACCCCGGCTCTCTGTTTAGATCCAAACGGAGCACCGAGTCCCGAATTGCTATTTAGGTTAAAGCGGAGAGAATCAGCGGGTCTGTCGGCCAGCTGAGTGAAGTGAAACCTGCGGAAAAAACACCGTGACCATCAAGGTAAAACAGGTCGGCGAAAACACGGCAGCTGGTTCTGAGTGGAGTGGCGGAGAGAACAGCAGAGATGACTCGGCGAAGACGCGCAGGGCAGAGCCGGTCCACGTTATCCCGAAGTAACTTCATTTCCTCTTTCTCGGGGGAATTTGAGGACGCTGGTTGCAGCAGCGGTCTCTCTCGGGTCCAGGAATGTGTTCGGGTGAACACGGGCAAAGTCTCGTCTCGTCCGACGAGGGGAGTCTTCGATGAGGGGAAAACATGTTCGTGGGGTAGTCAAGCTAACTCACAGGGGAACAGGAGTTACCCCTAGCTCAGTGACATGGGAAAGACGTGTAGTTTGGGCGTGCTCGCTTATAAAGGGGTGGTGATGTCATGGCTGCGTCCTCAGGACGCTCCGCTGTGCAGGAGCGTCTCCGCCAATGAGGGACCGATGTTGACTGCTCCCTGCTGAAGTGTGAAAATCGCAAAGCATCCTTGGAAATGGAGTTTGCTCCACCCTCATGGCAGGTCCATTACAGTTTTAATACGGAGCTCCGGAACTCCAGCCTTCCTGAGTTTTTCCCTCATATAGGCTATAGTTTTTCTTAATCATTACTACAATATATGATTACATATGTAATAGTCTCCTCAGCCAAGTTAGAAAAAATATGTGCATGTATGAACAACAGCAATTGGAGAAGATGACAGTCAAAAAGTAATCATGTTAAATAATCATGATCTCAATATTGAACAAAAATGATTGTGATTATAATTTTTGCCATAATCAAGCACCCCTAAAAACAGCAAATTGTGATTTACATACACACACACACACACACACACACACACACACACACACACACACACAGAGTTTAAATATGTATGTGATCAATTGTAAATATGTATGTAATGAATTGTTTTCTTAAAGAAACTCTTACTTGAACATTTTTCAGTGTGCTCCTAAAGTTATATGTATGCTCCTAATTTCTGTCGTTTAGGAGCACATGTACTCCTTGAAAAAAAGTAAGGATTGAACACTGCTGTCAGATATGTAGAAGCATTAAGTAACTGGAGTGTGGTGCAGTCCAAGGGCTTCTGTCACAGGCAGTAGATGTTTACTTTACCCATCCCCCCCCTCCCATTCTCTCTCTCTCCCTCACAGTTGAAAGGAAAGATTTCAAAGTGATCTTCTTGTGAAAAATCCTCATAAATCCCATAACTTTGGCCAAATCCTACATAAAAATATCATTTTTTTGTAGGAATTTTCGTCGCGAATCCATTGATACAGGTTTGAAAGTGGTCGGACTTATAGTTTAGACGCCAGATGCCCCAGTTTGGCACAAAGGCCATGCCCAGAATTTGCCTCCCCATTGGTTTACATTGTAAGGTGTAATGTCGCACTCCAACTTTCAGGGCTTACTAAATCTAAACCGTTCGAGTTATTACAAAGTTTTTAATAACTTTTGCTCAACACAGTGTGATAAGTCATGTATTAAAGTTTGAGGCCGATACCATTAACGCCCTAGGAGGAGATAGCGTTTATTCAAGGTCCAAAATTGGCAAAAAATCATACTTTGAAATGGACATTGCAGATTTCCTGTTGGATTTAGGTCAGGGGTGTCAGCGTATGATTTGTAGGTCTTGATGAGACGAATAATTGAGTTTTGGTTCGATCTCTCTACGACATTCCTACGGGCCGTGGCGGCCGTTTTAGATACATAGGTGGCGCTAGAGAGCACATTTTGGCACTTTGGGGTTTAATTTTTACATTTTATCAAATTTTTCACCATTCCTGATGTGCGTGCCAAATTTGGTGAGTTTTTGAGCATGTTTAGGGGGTCACATTTAGAGTTAAAGTGGCGTAATAATAAAGAAAGAAACAAACACACGAAAAACAATAGGGTCTTCGCCCTTTGGGCTCAGGCCCTAATTAAAGCTGCAAGCAGCGTTGGACGGGCCTTCGCGCCCTTGCGCACGGCGGGCGGCGGCGCAGTCAGCTAAGCTTCTGGGAACCAAGAAAACGTTTGGAGATGATCAGTGTGAGAGTCTTTTGACACATAATACTAACCAGTGTCTCTCTGTGAGCCCACCCCTCTGCTCACAGACAATTATGGATTATGAAATCAAAATATTATTAACCTTAATCAATAATTCAGGCACCAACTGTAGGATCTGCAAGGAACACAGTTGATTATTTGCTATAATTATCAATTATCAATAATAAATAATTATAACAAATAACAGAATTATTAATATGAACTAACAAATACGAAGCACCATCCCGAAACCGGGACCAATAACCGAACAAGGTAATCTCATAAATGGGAGTTCACCTAGAATGTTAATATCTGAGAGATAATCATTCAAGGGTGAACAAAGAACGGTTGAATTCGAGCTCTGACTCCTTCAATCAGCCACTTTTCACAATATGTTACCAATAATGACAAAAGAACTTGTCTTTAAAGATATAACAGTGTTAATGAAACTCAGCAAAATTAACAAAGTTAACAAATGCTTCATTCAATAAATAGCTATTCTAAAATCTAATTCTACCAAACAAAACACAAACAGCTTTGCACAGGGTTGGACACTTGCAGGTTGGACACTTTTGTCCGACGTTATCTGACCATCAGATGTGCAAAACGATGTCGGTGCGTGTATCTGTGCGCGCGTGAGTGTAGTGTTAGTCACAAGAGGGAGTAGGGAAAACGATCGTGAGAGAGAGAGAAGCGGTTCTTTTTCCACAGAGAGCGCAAGTACGGACAGCAGTCTGTAACGCACGTTGTCTGGTTTCAGATCGACAAATCAGTTTACTTTCTCACTCACGGCAGCACAAACACAGTAGTCCCGAGCGGGACAAACACAAAATAGTCTAGCGTGGTGAACACAACTAACAGGCAGCAAACAGGCAGCAGCGGAGCGTTAACTGCAGCATGACCGAAAGAAGCACAACCAGTTAGCCTCTGCTAGCCTCTCAGCTAACCCCGGCTCTCTGTTTAGATCCAAACGGAGCACCGAGTCCCGATTTGTTATTTAGGTTAAAGCGGAGAACAGGCAGCAGCGGAGCGTTAATTGCAGCATGACCGAAAGAAGCACAACCAGTTAGCCTCTGCTAGCCTCTCAGCTAACCCCGGGTCTCTGTTTAGATCCAAACGGAGCACCGAGTCCCGAATTGCTATTTAGGTTAAAGCGGAGAGAATCAGCGGGTCTGTCGGCCAGCTGAGTGAAGTGAAACCTGCGGAAAAAACACCGTGACCATCAAGGTAAAACAGGTCGGCGAAAACACAGCAGCTGGCTCTGAGTGGAGTGGCGGAGAGAACAGCAGAGACGACTCGGCGAAGACGCGCAGGGCAGAGCCGGTCCACGTTATCCCGAAGTAACTTCATTTCCTCTTTCTCGGGGGAATTTGAGGACGCTGGTTGCAGCAGCGGTCTCTCTCGGGTCCAGGAATGTGTTCGGGTGAACACGGGAAAAGTCTCGTCTCGTCCGACGAGGGGAGTCTTCGATGAGGGGAAAACATGTTCGTAGGGTAGTCAAGCTAACTCACAGGGGAACAGCAGTTACCCCTAGCTCAGTGACATGGGAAAGACGTGTATTTCGGGCGTGCTCGCTTATAAAGGGGTGGTGATGTCATGGCTGTGCAGGAGCGTCTCCGCCAATGAGGGACCGATGTTGACTGCTCCCTGCTGAGGTGTGAAAATCGCAAAGCATCCTTGGAAATGGAGTAGATGTTTACTTTACCCATCCCCCCCCTCCCATTCTCTTTCTCTCCCTCACAGTTGGAAGGAAAGATTACAAAGTGATCTTGTGAAAAATCCTCATAAATCCCATAACTTTGGCCAAATCCTACATAAAAATCACATTTTTTTGTAGGAATTTTCGTCGCAAATCCATTGATACAGGTTTGAAAGTGGTGGGACTTATAGTTTAGACGCCAGATGCCCCAGTTTGGCACAAAGTCCATGCCCAGAATTTGCCTCCCCATTGGTTTACATTGTAAGGTGTAATGTCGCACTCCAACTTTCAGGGCTTACTAAATCAAAACCGTTCGAGTTATTACAAAGTTTTTAATAACTTTTGCTCAACACAGTGTGATAAGTCATGTATTAAAGTTTGAAGCCGATACCATTAACGCCCTAGGAGGAGATAGCGTTTATTCAAGGTCCAAAATTGGCAAAAAATCGTACTTTGAAATTGACATTGCAGATTTCCTGTTGGATTTAGGTCAGGGGTGTCAGCGTATGATTTGTAGGTCTTGATGAGACGAATAATTGAGTTTTGGTTCGATCTCTCTACGACATTCCTACGGGCCGTGGCGGCCGTTTTAGATACATAGGTGGCGCTAGAGAGCACATTTTGGCACTTTGGGGTTTAATTTTTACATTTTATCAAATTTTTCACCATTCCTGATGTGCGTGCCAAATTTGGTGAGTTTTTGAGCATGTTTAGGGGGTCAAATTTAGAGTTAAAGTGGCGTAACAAGAAAGAATAATAATAAACAAACAAACGCACGAAAAACAATAGGGTCTTCGCCCTTTGGGCTCAGGCCCTAATTAAAGCTGCAAGCAGCGTTGGACGGGCCTTCGCGCCCTTGCGCACAGCGGGCCGCGGCGCAGTCAGTTGAGCTTGTGGGAACCAAGAAAACGTTTGGAGATGATCAGTGTGAGAGTCTTTTTACACACAATACTAACCAGTGTCTCTCTGTGAGCCCACCCCTCTGTTCACAGACAATTATGAATTATGAAATCAAAATATTGTTAACCTTAATCAATAATTCAGGTACCAACTGTAGGATCTGCGAAAAACACAGTTAATTATTTGCTATAATTATCAATGATCAATAATAATTAATTATAACAATTAACAGAATTATTAATATGAACTAACAGATACGAAGCACCACCCCGAAACCGGGACCAATAACCGAGCAAAATAGTCTCATAAATGGGAGTTCACCTAGAATGTTAATATCTGAGAGATAATCATTCAAGGGTGAACAAAGAAGGGTTGAATTCGAGCTCTGACTCCTTCAATCAGCCACTTTTCACAATATGTTACCAATAATGACTAAAGAACTTCTCTTTGAAGATATAACAGTGTTTATTAAACTTAGCAAAATTAACAAAGTTAACAAATGCTTCATTCAATAAATAGCTATTCAAAAATCTAATTCTACCAAACAAAACACAAACAGCTTTGCACAGGGTTGGACACTTGCAAGTTGGACACTTTTGTCCGACGTTATCTGACCATCAGATGTGCAAAACGATGTCAGCAGGCAGCAGCGGAGCGTTAACTGCAGCATGACCGAAAGAAGCACAACCAGTTAGCCTCTGCTAGCCTCTCAGCTAACCCCGGCTATCTGTTTAGATCCAAACGGAGCACCGAGTCCCGATTTGTTATTTAGGTTAAAGCGGAGAACAGGCAGCAAACAGGCAGCAGCGGAGCGTTAACTGCAGCATGACCGAAAGAAGCACAACCAGTTCGCCTCTGCTAGCCTCTCAGCTAACCCTGGCTCTCTGTTTAGATCCAAACGGAGCACCGACTCCCGATTAGTTATTTAGGTTAAAGCGGACAGAATCAGCGGGTCTGTCGGCCAGCTGAGTGAAGTGAAACCTGCGGAAAAAACACCGTGACCATCACGGTAAAACAGTCCGTAGAGAACTACCTTGTTCAGCTGCACAGATAGGAAATCCCTCGGCTGACAGGATGTACCACTCGGTGAGGAAAAATATTTTACCCACGCCTTTTTGGTTGGCAACAACGGTTGGCAACCAGCATATTGGGTGCATTACTGCCACCCTCTTCCTGAGTTTTTCCCTCATATCAGCTATAGTCTTTCTTGATCATTAGTACAATATACGATCACATATGTAATAGTCCCCTCAGCCAAGTCAGAAAAAATATGTGCATGTATGAACAACAGCAATTGGAGAAGATGACAGTCAATAAGTAATCATGTTAAATAATCATGATCTCAATATTGAAAAAAAATGATCGTGATTATATTTTTTGCCATAATCAAGGACCCCTAAAAACAGCAAATTGTGATTTACATACACACGCACGCACACACACACACACACACACACACACACACAGAGTTTAAATATGTATGTGATCAATTGTAAATATGTTATAATGAATTGTTTTCTTTAAGAAACTCTTACTTGCACATTTTTCAGTGTGCTCCTAAAGTTATATATATGCTCCTAATTTCTTTCATTTAGGAGCACATGTACTCCTTGAAAAAAAGTAAGGATTGAACACTGCTGTCACTGCTGCAGTCCAAGGGCTTCTGTCACAGGCAGTAGATGTTTACTTTACCCATCCCCCCCCTCCCATTCTCTCTCTCTCCCTCACAGCTGCAGAGAAGATTTTAGTGTACTCTACTTGTGAAATATGCTCATAAATCCCATAACGTTGGCCAAATCCTACATAAAAATATCATTTTTTTGTAGGAATTTTCGTTGCGAATCCATTGATACAGGTTTGAAACTGGTGGGACTTATAGTTTAGACGCCAGATGCCCCAGTTTGGCACAAAGTCCATGCCCAGAATTTGCCTCCCCATTGGTTTACATTGTAAGGTGTAATGTCGCACTCCAACTTTCAGGGCTTACTAAATCTAAACCGTTCGAGTTATTACAAAGTTTTTAATAACTTTTGCTCAACACAGTGTGATAAGTCATGTATTCAAGTTTGAAGCCGATACCATTAACGCCCTAGGAGGAGATAGCGTTTATTCAAGGTCCAAAATTGGCAAAAAATCATACTTTCAAATGGACATTGCTGATTTCCTGTTGGATTTAGGTCAGGGGTGTCAGCGTATGATTTGTAGGTCTTGATGAGACGAATAATTGAGTTTTGGTTCGATCTCTCTACGACATTCCTACGGGCCGTGGTGGCCGTTTTAGATACGTAGGTGGCGCTAGAGAGCACATTTTGGCACTTTGGGGTTTAATTTTTACATTTTATCAAATTTTTCACCATTCCTGATGTGCGTGCCAAATTTGGTGAGTTTTTGAGCATGTTTAGGGGGTCAAATTTAGAGTTAAAGTGGCGTAACAAGAAAGAATAATAATAAACAAACAAACGCACGAAAAACAATAGGGTCTTCGCCCTTTGGGCTCAGGCCCTAATAATTAAAGCTGCAAGCAGCGTTGAACGGGCCTTCGCGCCCTTGCGCACAGCGAGCCGCGGCGCAGTCAGCTGAGCTTGTGGGAACCAAGAAAGCGTTTGGAGATGATCAGTGTGAGAGTCTTTTTACACACAATACTAACCAGTGTCTCTCTGTGAGCCCACCCCTCCGTTCACAGACGATTATGAATTATGACATCAAAATATTGTTAACCTTAATCAGTAATTCAGGTACCAACTGTAGGAATCTGCGAAGAACACAGTTAATTATTTGCTATAATTATCAATTATCAATAATAATTAATTATAACAATTAACAGAATTATTAATATGAACTAACAGATACGAAGCACCACCCCGAAACCGGGGCCAATAACCGAGCAAGGTAGTCTCATAAATGGGAGTTCACCTAGAATGTTCATATCTGAGAGATAATCAGTCAAGGGTGAACAAAGAAGGGTTGAATTCGAGCTCTGACTCCTTCAATCAGCCACTTTTCACAATATGTTACCAATAATGACTAAAGAACTTCTCTTTAAAGATATAACAGTGTTTATGAAACTTAGCAAAATTAACAAAGTTAACAAATGCTTCATTCAATAAACAGCTATTCTAAAATCTAATTCTACCAAACAAAACACAAACAGCTTTGCACAGGGTTGGACACTTGCAGGTTGGACACTTTTGTCCGACGTTATCTGACCATCAGATGTGCAAAACGATGTCGGTGCGTGTATCTGTGCGCGCGTGAGTATGGTGTTAGTCACAAGAGAGGGAGGAGGGAGAGCGATCGTGAGAGAGAGAGAAGCGGTTCTTTTTCCACAGAGAGCGCACGTATGGACGGCAGTCTGTAACGCACGTTGTCTGGTTTAAGATCGACAAATCAGTTTACTTTCTCACTCACGGCAGCACAAACACAGTAGTCCCGAGCGGGACAAACACAAAATAGTCAAGCGTGGTGAACACAACTAACAGGCAGCAAACAGGCAGCAGCGGAGCGTTAACTGCAGCATGACCGAAAGAAGCACAACCAGTTAGCCTCTGCTAGCCTCTCAGCTAACCCCGGCTCTCTGTTTAGATCCAAACGGAGCACCGAGTCCCGAATTGCTATTTAGGTTAAAGCGGAGAGAATCAGCGGGTCTGTCGGCCAGCTGAGTGAAGTGAAACCTGCGGAAAAAACACCGTGACCATCAAGGTAAAACAGGTCGGCGAAAACACGGCAGCTGGCTCTGAGTGGAGTGGCGGAGAGAACAGCAGAGATGACTCGGCGAAGACGCGCAGGGCAGAGCCGGTCCACGTTATCCCGAAGTAACTTCATTTCCTCTTTCTCCGGGGGAATTTGAGGACGCTGGTTGCAGCAGCGGTCTCTCTCGGGTCCAGGAATGTGTTCGGGTGAACACGGGCAAAGTCTCGTCTCGTCCGACGAGGGGAGTCTTCGATGAGGGGAAAACATGTTCGTGGGGTAGTCAAGCTAACTCACAGGGGAACAGGAGTTAACCCTAGCTCAGTGACATGGGAAAGACGTATATTTCGGGCGTGCTCGCTTATAAAGGGGTGGTGATGTCATGGCTGCGTCCTCAGGACGCTCCGCTGTGCAGGAGCGTCTCCGCCAATGAGGGACCGATGTTGACTGCTCCCTGCTGAGGTGTGAAAATCGCAAAGCATTCTTGGAAATGGAGTTTGCTCCACCCTCATGGCAGGTCCATTACAGTTTTAATACGGAGCTCCGGAGCTCCAGCCTTCCTGAGTTTTTCCCTCATATAGGCTATACTTTTTCTTAATCATTACTACAATATATGATTAGATGTGTAATAGTCTCCTCAGCCAAGTTAGAAAAAATATGTGCATGTATGAACAACAGCAATTGCAGAAGATGACAGTCAAAAAGTAATCATGTTAAATAATCATGATCTCAATATTGAACAAAACTGATTGTGATTATAATTTTTGCCATAAACAAGCACCCCTAAAAACAGCTAATTGTGATTTACATACACACACACACACACACACACACACAGAGTTTAAATATGTATGTGATAAATTGTAAATATGTATGAAATGAATTGTTTTCTGTAAGAAACTCTTACTTGAACATTTTTCAGTGTGCTCCTAAAGTTATATGTATGCTCCTAATTTCTTTCATTTAGGAGCACATGCGCTCCTTGAAAAGAAGTAAGGATTGAACACTGCTGTCACATGTGTGAAAGCACTAAGTAAGTGGAGTGTGGTGCAGTCCAAGGGCTTCTGTCACAGGCAGATGTTTACTTTACCCATCCCCCCCCTCCCATTCTCTCTCTCTCCCTCACAGTTGGAAGGAAAGATTTCAAAGTGATCTTCTTGTGAAAAATCCTCATAAATCCCATAACTTTGGCCAAATCCTACAAAAAAATATCATTTTTTTGTAGGAATTTTCGTCGCGAATCCATTGATACAGGTTTGAAAGTGGTGGGACTTATAGTTTAGACGCCAGATGCCCCAGTTTGGCACAAAGTCCATGCCCAGAATTTGCCTCCCCATTGGTTTACATTGTAAGGTGTAATGTCGCACTCCAACTTTCAGGGCTTACTAAATCTAAACCGTTCGAGTTATTACAAAGTTTTTAATAACTTTTGCTCAACACAGTGTGATAAGTTCTGTATTAAAGTCTGAAGCCGATACCATTAACGCCCTAGGAGGAGATAGCGTTTATTCAAGGTCCAAAATTGGCAAAAAATCATACTTTGAAATTGACATTACAGATTTCCTGTTGGATTTAGGTCAGGGGTGTCAGCGTATGATTTGTAGGTCTTGATGAGACGAATAATTGGGTTTTGGTTCGATCTCTCTACGACATTCCTACAGGCCGTGGCGGTCGTTTTAGATACATAGGTGGCGCTAGAGAGCACATTTTGGCACTTTGGGGTTTAATTTTTACATTTTATCAAATTTTTCACCATTCCTGATGTGCGTGCCAAATTTGGTGAGTTTTTGAGCATGTTTAGGGGGTCAAATTTAGAGTTAAAGTGGCGTAATAATAAAGAATAATAATAATTAAAGCTGCAAGCAGCGTTGGACGGGCCTTCGCGCCCTTGCGCACAGCGGGCCGCGGCGCAGTCAGTTGAGCTTGTGGGAACCAAGAAAGCGTTTGGAGATGATCAGTGTGAGAGTCTTTTTACACACAATACTAACCAGTGTCTCTCTGTGAGCCCACCCCTCCGTTCACAGACAATTATGAATTATGACATCAAAATATTGTTAACCTTAATCAGTAATTCAGGTACCAACTGTAGGAATCTGCGAAGAACACAGTTAATTATTTGCTATAATTATCAATTATCAATAATAATTAATTATAACAATTAACAGAATTATTAATATGAACTAACAGATACGAAGCACCACCCCGAAACCGGGGCCAATAACCGAGCAAGGTAGTCTCATAAATGGGAGTTCACCTAGAATGTTCATATCTGAGAGATAATCAGTCAAGGGTGAACAAAGAAGGGTTGAATTCGAGCTCTGACTCCTTCAATCAGCCACTTTTCACAATATGTTACCAATAATGACTAAAGAACTTCTCTTTAAAGATATAACAGTGTTTATGAAACTTAGCAAAATTAACAAAGTTAACAAATGCTTCATTCAATAAATAGCTATTCTAAAATCTAATTCTACCAAACAAAACACAAACAGCTTTGCACAGGGTTGGACACTTGCAGGTTGGACACTTTTGTCCGACGTTATCTGACCATCAGATGTGCAAAACGATGTCGGTGCGTGTATCTGTGCGCACGTGAGTATGGTGTTAGTCACAAGAGAGGGAGGAGGGAAAGCGATCGTGAGAGAGAGAGAAGCGGTTCTTTTTCCACAGAGAGCGCACGTATGGACGGCAGTCTGTAACGCACGTTGTCTGGTTTAAGATCGACAATCAGTTTACTTTCTCACTCACGGCAGCACAAACACAGTAGTCCCGAGCGGGACAAACACAAAATAGTCTAGCGTGGTGAACACAACTAACAGGCAGCAAACAGGCAGCAGCGGAGCGTTAACTGCAGCATGACCGAAAGAAGCACAACCAGTTAGCCTCTGCTAGCCTCTCAGCTAACCCCGGCTCTCTGTTTAGATCCAAACGGAGCACCGAGTCCCGATTTGTTATTTAGGTTAAAGCGGAGAACAGGCAGCAGCGGAGCGTTAATTGCAGCATGACCGAAAGAAGCACAACCAGTTAGCCTCTGCTAGCCTCTCAGCTAACCCCGGCTCTCTGTTTAGATCCAAACGGAGCACCGAGTCCCGAATTGCTATTTAGGTTAAAGCGGAGAGAATCAGCGGGTCTGTCGGCCAGCTGAGTGAAGTGTAACCTGCGGAAAAAACACCGTGACCATCAAGGTAAAACAGGTCGGCGAAAACACGGCAGCTGGCTCTGAGTGGAGTGGCGGAGAGAACAGCAGAGATGACTCGGCGAAGACGCGCAGGGCAGAGCCGGTCCACGTTATCCCGAAGTAACTTCATTTCCTCTTTCTCCGGGGGAATTTGAGGACGCTGGTTGCAGCAGCGGTCTCTCTCGGATCCAGGAATGTGTTCGGGTGAACACGGGCAAAGTCTCGTCTCGTCCGACGAGGGGAGTCTCCGTTGGGGGGAAAACATGTCCGTGGGGTAGTCAAGCTAACTCACAGGGGAACAGAAGTTACCCCTAGCTCAGTGACATCGAAAAGACGTGTATTTTGGGCGTGCTCGCTTATAAAGGGATGGTGATGTCATGGCTGCGTCCTCAGGACGCTCCGCTGTGCAGGAGCGTCTCCGCCAATGAGGGACCAATGTGGACTGCTCCCTGCTTTGGTGTGAAAATCGCAAAGCATCCTTGGAAATGGAGTTTGCTCCACCCTCATGGCAGGTCCATTACAGTTTTAATACGGAGCTCCGGAACTCCAGCCTTCCTGAGTTTTCCCCTCATATCGGCTATAGTTTTTCTTAATCATTACTACAATATATGATTACATATGTAATAGTCTCCTCAGCCAAGTTAGAAAAAATATGTGCATGTATGAACAACAGCAAGTGGAGAAGATGACAGTCAAAAAGTAATCATGTTAAATAATCATGATCTCAATATTGAACAAAACTGATTGTGATTATAATTTTTGCCATAAACAAGCACCCCTAAAAACAGCTAATTGTGATTTACATACACACACACACACACACACAGAGTTTAAATATGTATGTGATAAATTGTAAATATGTATGAAATGAATTGTTTTCTGTAAGAAACTCTTACTTGAACATTTTTCAGTGTGCTCCTAAAGTTATATGTATGCTCCTAATTTCTTTCATTTAGGAGCACATGCGCTCCTTGAAAAGAAGTAAGGATTGAACACTGCTGTCACATGTGTGAAAGCACTAAGTAAGTGGAGTGTGGTGCAGTCCAAGGGCTTCTGTCACAGGCAGATGTTTACTTTACCCATCCCCCCCCTCCCATTCTCTCTCTCTCCCTCACAGTTGGAAGGAAAGATTTCAAAGTGATCTTCTTGTGAAAAATCCTCATAAATCCCATAACTTTGGCCAAATCCTACATAAAAATATCATTTTTTTGTAGGAATTTTCGTCGCGAATCCATTGATACAGGTTTGAAAGTGGTGGGACTTATAGTTTAGACGCCAGATGCCCCAGTTTGGCACAAAGTCCATGCCCAGAATTTGCCTCCCCATTGGTTTACATTGTAAGGTGTAATGTCGCACTCCAACTTTCAGGGCTTACTAAATCTAAACCGTTCGAGTTATTACAAAGTTTTTAATAACTTTTGCTCAACACAGTGTGATAAGTTCTGTATTAAAGTTTGAAGCCGATACCATTAACGCCCTAGGAGGAGATAGCGTTTATTCAAGGTCCAAAATTGGTAAAAAATCATACTTTGAAATTGACATTACAGATTTCCTGTTGGATTTAGGTCAGGGGTGTCAGCGTATGATTTGTAGGTCTTGATGAGACGAATAATTGGGTTTTGGTTCGATCTCTCTACGACATTCCTACGGGCCGTGGTGGCCGTTTTAGATACATAGGTGGCGCTAGAGAGCACATTTTGGCACTTTGGGGTTTAATTTTTACATTTTATCAAATTTTTCACCATTCCTGATGTGCGTGCCAAATTTGGTGAGTTTTTGAGCATGTTTAGGGGGTCAAATTTAGAGTTAAAGTGGCGTAATAATAAAGAATAATAATAATAATAATAATAATAATAATAAGAAACAAACAAACACACGAAAAACAAGAGGGTCTTCGCCCTTTGGGCTCAGGCCCTAATTAAAGCTGCAAGCAGCGATGATCGGGCCCTCGCACCCCAGCGCATGTCGAAGTGACGCTCAGTCCAAGGGCTTTTGTCAGTGACTTGTTGTGTAAAGTTTGAGGCAGATCCAACCATGTACACTCAAGTTATATCAATTTCCTCTGTCATGGCGAAACATCAAAACTCAACGCCACGCCACGGCCAAACCATCATGATCATACACTACTCTAGATGACACACACTGATTTTGAAGTCCTTACGATGAAATCTGTAGGAGGAGTGCGTTAAAATACAAGGTATGCGAAATGGCCAAAAAAAGGCGAAAATTGACCAGTTTTTCAAGATGGCCGACTTCCTGTTCAACTTACAATAAGGCTTCAAGAGGCTTTTTTGTGCGTGTTGACATTATACATGTGCCCTGTGAATTTCATCTCTCTACGTTAATCTGGAAGGCGGGGCTGCAATTTTGAAATTTGAAAGGGGGCGCTGTTGAGCCATTTTGCCACGCCCATTCAAAGCGACCACATAGGATTTTAGCTGACATCACTCTAGACATGTGTGTCAAGTTTCATGACTGTAGAGCAATCCCTTCTCCCTGAAAAACAGTATCATATTTCATGGCGAAGGATGTGTCGCCATGGTAACAGCATTCAGTTTTGGGTCATGAGCTGCCAAATGTAGCATCACCAAGGTCTTGTTTATTAGCTGACTTAATTTCAGGTGCATCAGCCAAATTTCCTAGGAGTAATTAGACAAAGTACGACGCATGATACTTCCTGTTGCCAGTAGGTGGCGCTATGACTTTGGCTAAATATGAGACTGAACATGTGTTCAGATCGGGACTCTTAACAAGCATATGAAATTTGGAAAAGATCAGACCACGTGGAGTCAAGTTATAAGGCATTGAAATTTCATGGCGTCACATCGAAATTCGCCGCGTCGCCATGGCAACACCTTTCGACGAAGGGTCACCAACTTCATAATATAAGATCTCCAAGGTCTTGAGGCTATTCTCTGTAAATTTCAGCTGGATTCCATCACCGTGCTGCCCACAGGGCGTCAGAGCGTAAAACATGTAACTTCCTGTTGCCAGGAGGTGGCGCTATGACTCATATCCTGTATTGTCACATGGACCCGTTCAGGGCGGGACTCTTATGAAGCACAAAAGGTTTGGCTCTCTTAGGATCATGTATGCCGGAGTTATAGCCGTTTCATTTTTTAAAGGGGGCGCTGTTGAGCCATTTTGCCACGCCCATTCAAAGCGACCACACAGGATTTTAGCTGACATCACTCTAGACATGTGTGTCAAGTTTCATGACTGTAGAGCAATCCCTTCTCCCTGAAAAACAGTATCGTATTTCATGGCGAAGGATGTGTCGCCATGGTAACAGCATTCAGTTTTGGGTCATGAGCTGCCAAATGTAGCATCACCAAGGTCTCGTTTATTAGCTGACTTAATTTCAGGTGCATCAGCCAAATTTCCTAGGAGTAATTAGACAAAGTACGACGCATGATACTTCCTGTTGCCAGTAGGTGGCGCTATGACTTTGGCTAAATATGAGACTGAACATGTGTTCAGATCGGGACTCTTAACAAGCATATGAAATTTGGAAAAGATCAGACCACGTGGAGTCAAGTTATAAGGCATTGAAATTTCATGGCGTCACATCGAAATTCGCCGCGTCGCCATGGCAACACCTTTCGACGAAGGGTCACCAACTTCATAATATAAGATCTCCAAGGTCTTGAGGCTATTCTCTGTAAATTTCAGCTGGATTCCATCACCGTGCTGCCCACAGGGCGTCAGAGCGTAAAACATGTAACTTCCTGTTGCCAGGAGGTGGCGCTATGACTCATATCCTGTATTGTCACATGGACCCGTTCAGGGCGGGACTCTTATGAAGCACAAAAGGTTTGGCTCTCTTAGGATCATGTATGCCGGAGTTATAGCCGTTTCATTTTTCATGGCGAAGGATCGAAATTCGCCGCCCAGCCACGCCCCCTAGGAAAGACTAATGAGAATTGTTTTAATAACTTTTAGTCTCCTATGCCTGTAGATGATACGGACCGAATTTGAAAGTCCTGGGGTCAAATCTCTAGGAGGAGTTCGTTAAAGTATGCGGGCTGGAAATGACAAAATTTCAACTTTGATACAAAATGGCCGACTTCCTGTTGGAGTTAGGCTATGTGTCCTTGGGACTTTTTGGTGCGTCTGGTCATGATACATATGCATACCGAATTTCGTTCTCCTACGACAATCTGTATCGAGGGGATCAATTCTAGGTGGCGCTGTCGAGCCATTTTGTCCCACTTTATTTCGAGACCCATAAAATATCGCAATTTTCGCCAGTCCTGACATCTGTGCAAATTTTCATGAGTTTTCGTGCATGTTTAGGCCCTCAAAAATGCGTTTGTTTCGGAGGAATAATAATAATAATAATAATAATAATAATAATAATAACTCCTTCAGTTTCAATAGGGCTTCGCACCGGTCGGTGCTCGGGCCCTAATTAAAGCTGCAAGCAGCGTTGAACGGGCCTTCGCGCCCTTGCGCACAGCGGGCCGCGGCGCAGTCAGTTGAGCTTGTGGGAACCAAGAAAGCGTTTGGAGATGATCAGTGTGAGAGTCTTTTTACACACAATACTAACCAGTGTCTCTCTGTGAGCCCACCCCTCCGTTCACAGACAATTATGAATTATGACATCAAAATATTGTTAACCTTAATCAGTAATTCAGGTACCAACTGTAGGAATCTGCGAAGAACACAGTTAATTATTTGCTATAATTATCAATTATCAATAATAATTAATTATAACAATTAACAGAATTATTAATATGAACTAACAGATACGAAGCACCACCCCGAAACCGGGGCCAATAACCGAGCAAGGTAGTCTCATAAATGGGAGTTCACCTAGAATGTTAATATCTGAGAGATAATCAGTCAAGGGTGAACAAAGAGGGGTTGAATTTGAGCTCTGACTCCTTCAATCAGCCACTTTTCACAATATGTTACCAATAATGACTAAAGAACTTCTCTTTAAAGATATAACAGTGTTTATGAAACTTAGCAAAATTAACAAAGTTAACAAATGCTTCATTCAATAAATAGCTATTCTAAAATCTAATTCTACCAAACAAAACACAAACAGCTTTGCACAGGGTTGGACACTTGCAGGTTGGACACTTTTGTCCGACGTTATCTGACCATCAGATGTGCAAAACGATGTCGGTGCGTGTATCTGTGCGCGCGTGAGTATGGTGTTAGTCACAAGAGAGGGAGGAGGGAGAGCGATCGTGAGAGAGAGAGAAGCGGTTCTTTTTCCACAGAGAGCGCACGTACGGACGGCAGTCTGTAACGCACGTTGTCTGTTTTAAGATCGACAAATCAGTTTACTTTCTCACTCACGGCAGCACAAACACAGTAGTCCCGAGCGGGACAAACACAAAATAGTCAAGCGTGGTGAACACAACTAACAGGCAGCAAACAGGCAGCAGCGGAGCGTTAACTGCAGCATGACCGAAAGAAGCACAACCAGTTAGCCTCTGCTAGCCTCTCAGCTAACCCCGGCTCTCTGTTTAGATCCAAACGGAGCACCGAGTCCCGAATTGCTATTTAGGTTAAAGCGGAGAGAATCAGCGGGTCTGTCGGCCAGCTGAGTGAAGTGTAACCTGCGGAAAAAACACCGTGACCATCAAGGTAAAACAGGTCGGCGAAAACACGGCAGCTGGCTCTGAGTGGAGTGGCGGAGAGAACAGCAGAGATGACTCGGCGAAGACGCGCAGGGCAGAGCCGGTCCACGTTATCCCGAAGTAACTTCATTTCCTCTTTCTCCGGGGGAATTTGAGGACGCTGGTTGCAGCAGCGGTCTCTCTCGGGTCCAGGAATGTGTTCGGGTGAACACGGGCAAAGTCTCGTCTCGTCCGACGAGGGGAGTCTTCGATGAGGGGAAAACATGTTCGTGGGGTAGTCAAGCTAACTCACAGGGGAACAGGAGTTAACCCTAGCTCAGTGACATGGGAAAGACGTATATTTCGGGCGTGCTCGCTTATAAAGGGGTGGTGATGTCATGGCTGCGTCCTCAGGACGCTCCGCTGTGCAGGAGCGTCTCCGCCAATGAGGGACCGATATTGACTGCTCCCTGCTGAGGTGTGAAAATCGCAAAGCATCCTTGGAAATGGAGTTTGCTCCACCCTCATGGCAGGTCCATTACAGTTTTAATACGGAGCTCCGGAGCTCCAGCCTTCCTGAGTTTTTCCCTCATATAGGCTATACTTTTTCTTAATCATTACTACAATATATGATTAGATGTGTAATAGTCTCCTCAGCCAAGTTAGAAAAAATATGTGCATGTATGAACAACAGCAATTGCAGAAGATGACAGTCAAAAAGTAATCATGTTAAATAATCATGATCTCAATATTGAACAAAACTGATTGTGATTATAATTTTTGCCATAAACAAGCACCCCTAAAAACAGCTAATTGTGATTTACATACACACACACACACACACACACACACACACAGAGTTTAAATATGTATGTGATAAATTGTAAATATGTATGAAATGAATTGTTTTCTGTAAGAAACTCTTACTTGAACATTTTTCAGTGTGCTCCTAAAGTTATATGTATGCTCCTAATTTCTTTCATTTAGGAGCACATGCGCTCCTTGAAAAGAAGTAAGGATTGAACACTGCTGTCACATGTGTGAAAGCACTAAGTAAGTGGAGTGTGGTGCAGTCCAAGGGCTTCTGTCACAGGCAGATGTTTACTTTACCCATCCCCCCCCTCCCATTCTCTCTCTCTCCCTCACAGTTGGAAGGAAAGATTTCAAAGTGATCTTCTTGTGAAAAATCCTCATAAATCCCATAACTTTGGCCAAATCCTACATAAAAATATCATTTTTTTGTAGGAATTTTCGTCGCGAATCCATTGATACAGGTTTGAAAGTGGTGGGACTTATAGTTTAGACGCCAGATGCCCCAGTTTGGCACAAAGTCCATGCCCAGAATTTGCCTCCCCATTGGTTTACATTGTAAGGTGTAATGTCGCACCCCAACTTTCAGGGCTTACTAAATCTAAACCGTTCGAGTTATTACAAAGTTTTTAATAACTTTTGCTCTACACAGTGTGATAAGTCATGTATTCAAGTTTGAAGCCGATACCATTAACGCCCTAGGAGGAGATAGCGTTTATTCAAGGTCCAAAATTGGCAAAAAAGCATACTTTGAAATTGACATTGCAGATTTCCTGTTGGATTTAGGTCAGGGGTGTCAGCGTATGATTTGTAGGTCTTGATGAGACGAATAATTGGGTTTTGGTTCGATCTCTCTACGACATTCCTACGGGCCGTGGTGGCCGTTTTAGATACATAGGTGGCGCTCTCGAGCACATTTTGGCACTTTGGGGTTTAATTTTTACATTTTATCAAATTTTTCACCATTCCTGATGTGCGTGCCAAATTTGGTGAGTTTTTGAGCATGTTTAGGGGGTCAAATTTAGAGTTAAAGTGGCGTAATAATAAAGAATAATAATAATAAGAAACAAACAAACACACGAAAAACAATAGGGTCTTCGCCCTTTGGGCTCAGGCCCTAATTAAAGCTGCAAGCAGCGTTGGACGGGCCTTCGCGCCCTTGCGCACAGCGGGCGGCAGCGCAGTCAGCTAAGCTTCTGGGAACCAAGAAAACGTTTGGAGATGATCAGTGTGAGAGTCTTTTGACACATAATACTAACCAGTGTCTCTCTGTGAGCCCACCCCTCTGCTCACAGACAATTATGGATTATGAAATCAAAATATTGTTAACCTTAATCAATAATTCAGGCACCAACTGTAGGATCTGCAAGGAACACAGTTGATTATTTGCTATAATTATCAATTATCAATAATAAATAATTATAACAAATAACAGAATTATTAATATGAACTAACAAATACGAAGCACCATCCCGAAACCGGGACCAATAACCGAACAAGGTAATCACATAAATGGGAGTTCACCTAGAATGTTAATATCTGAGAGATAATCATTCAAGGGTGAACAAAGAAGGGTTGAATTCGAGCTCTGACTCCTTCAATCAGCCACTTTTCACAATATGTTACCAATAATGACTAAAGAACTTCTCTTTAAAGATATAACAGTGTTAATTAAACTCAGCAAAATTAACAAAGTTAACAAATGCTTCATTCAATAAATAGCTATTCTAAAATCTAATTCTACCAAACAAAACACAAACAGCTTTGCACAGGGTTGGACACTTGCAGGTTGGACACTTTTGTCCGACGTTATCTGACCATCAGATGTGCAAAACGATGTCGGTGCGTGTATCTGTGCGCGCGTGAGTGTAGTGTTAGTCACAAGAGGGAGTAGGGAAAACGATCGTGAGAGAGAGAGAAGCGGTTCTTTTTCCACAGAGAGCGCAAGTACGGACAGCAGTCTGTAACGCACGTTGTCTGGTTTCAGATCGACAAATCAGTTTACTTTCTCACTCACGGCAGCACAAACACAGTAGTCCCGAGCGGGACAAACACAAAATAGTCTAGCGTGGTGAACACAACTAACAGGCAGCAAACAGGCAGCAGCGGAGCGTTAACTGCAGCATGACCGAAAGAAGCACAACCAGTTAGCCTCTGCTAGCCTCTCAGCTAACCCCGGCTCTCTGTTTAGATCCAAACGGAGCACCGAGTCCCGATTTGTTATTTAGGTTAAAGCCGAGAACAGGCAGCAGCGGAGCGTTAATTGCAGCATGACCGAAAGAAGCACAACCAGTTAGCCTCTGCTAGCCTCTCAGCTAACCCCGGCTCTCTGTTTAGATCCAAACGGAGCACCGAGTCCCGATTTGTTATTTAGGTTAAAGCCGAGAACAGGCAGCAGCGGAGCGTTAATTGCAGCATGACCGAAAGAAGCACAACCAGTTAGCCTCTGCTAGCCTCTCAGCTAACCCCGGCTCTCTGTTTAGATCCAAACGGAGCACCGAGTCCCGATTTGTTATTTAGGTTAAAGCGGAGAACAGGCAGCAAACAGGCAGCAGCGGAGCGTTAACTGCAGCATGACCGAAAGAAGCACAACCAGTTAGCCTCTGCTAGCCACTCAGCTAACCCCGGCTCTCTGTTTAGATCCAAACGGAGCACCGAGTCCCGATTTGTTATTTAGGTTAAAGCGGAGAACAGGCAGCAGCGGAGCGTTAATTGCAGCATGACCGAAAGAAGCACAACCAGTTAGCCTCTGCTAGCCTCTCAGCTAACCCCGGGTCTCTGTTTAGATCCAAACGGAGCACCGAGTCCCGAATTGCTATTTAGGTTAAAGCGGAGAGAATCAGCGGGTCTGTCGGCCAGCTGAGTGAAGTGAAACCTGCGGAAAAAAGGAATGTAAGTAACTTCATTTCCTCTTTCTCGGGGGAATTTGAGGACGCTGGTTGCAGCAGCGGTCTCTCTCGGCTCCAGGAATGTGTTCGGGTGAACACGGGAAAAGTCTCGTCTCGTCCGACGAGGGGAGTCTTCGATGAGGGGAAAACATGTTCGTGGGGTAGTCAAGCTAACTCACAGGGGAACAGGAGTTACCCCGAGCTCAGTGACATGGGAAAGACGTGTATTTCGGGCGTGCTCGCTTATAAAGGGGTGGTGATGTCATGGCTGTGCAGGAGCGTCTCCGCCAATGAGGGACCGATGTTGACTGCTCCCTGCTGAGGTGTGAAAATCGCAAAGCATCCTTGGAAATGGAGTAGATGTTTACTTTACCCATCCCCCCCCTCCCATTCTCTCTCTCTCCCTCACAGTTGGAAGGACAGATTTTAAACTGATCTTCTTGTGGAAAATCCTCATAAATCCCATAACTTTGACCAAATCCTACATAAAAATATCATTTTTTTGTAGGAATTTTCGTCGCGAATCCATTGATACAGGTTTGAAAGTGGTGGGACTTATAGTTTAGACGCCAGATGCCCCAGTTTGGCACAAAGTCCATGCCCAGAATTTGCCTCCCCATTGGTTTACATTGTAAGGTGTAATGTCGCACTCCAACTTTCAGGGCTTACTAAATCTAAACCGTTCGAGTTATTACAAAGTTTTTAATAACTTTTGCTCAACACAGTGTGATAAGTCATGTATTCAAGTTTGAAGCCGATACCATTAACGCCCTAGGAGGAGATAGCGTTTATTCAAGGTCCAAAATTGGCAAAAAATGGTACTTTGAAATGGACATTGCGGATTTCCTGTTGGATTTAGGTCAGGGGTGTCAGCGTATGATTTGTAGGTCTTGATGAGACGAATAACTGGGTTTTGGTTCGATCTCTCTACGACATTCCTACGGGCCATGGTGGCCGTTTTAGATACGTAGGTGGCGCTAGAGAGCACATTTTGGCACTTTGGGGTTTAATTTTTACATTTTATCAAATTTTTCACCATTCCTGATGTGCGTGCCAAATTTGGTGAGTTTTTGAGCATGTTTAGGGGGTCAAATTTAGAGTTAAAGTGGCGTAATAATAAAGAATAATAATAATAAGAAACAAACAAACACACGAAAAACAAGAGGGTCTTCGCCCTTTGGGCTCAGGCCCTAATAAGAAACAAACAAACACACGAAAAACAATAGGGTCTTCGCCCTTTGGGCTCAGGCCCTAATTAAAGCTGCAAGCAGCGTTGGACGGGCCTTCGCGCCCTTGCGCACGGCGGGCGGCGGCGCAGTCAGCTAAGCTTCTGGGAACCAAGAAAACGTTTGGAGATGATCAGTGTGAGAGTCTTTTGACACATAATACTAACCAGTGTCTCTCTGTGAGCCCACCCCTCTGCTCACAGACAATTATGGATTATGAAATCAAAATATTGTTAACCTTAATCAATAATTCAGGCACCAACTGTAGGATCTGCAAGGAACACAGTTGATTATTTGCTATAATTATCAATTATCAATAATAAATAATTATAACAAATAACAGAATTATTAATATGAACTAACAAATACGAAGCACCATCCCGAAACCGGGACCAATAACCGAACAAGGTAATTTCATAAATGGGAGTTCACCTAGAATGTTAATATCTGAGAGATAATCATTCAAGGGTGAACAAAGAAGGGTTGAATTCGAGCTCTGACTCCTTCAATCAGCCACTTTTCACAATATGTTACCAATAATGACTAAAGAACTTCTCTTTAAAGATATAACAGTGTTAATTAAACTCAGCAAAATTAACAAAGTTAACAAATGCTTCATTCAATAAATAGCTATTCTAAAATCTAATTCTACCAAACAAAACACAAACAACTTTGCACAGGGTTGGACACTTGCAGGTTGGACACTTTTGTCCGACGTTATCTGACCATCAGATGTGCAAAACGATGTCGGTGCGTGTATCTGTGCGCGCGTGAGTGTAGTGTTAGTCACAAGAGGGAGTAGGGAAAACGATCGTGAGAGAGAGAGAAGCGGTTCTTTTTCCACAGAGAGCGCAAGTACGGACAGCAGTCTGTAACGCACGTTGTCTGGTTTCAGATCGACAAATCAGTTTACTTTCTCACTCACGGCAGCACAAACACAGTAGTCCCGAGCGGGACAAACACAAAATAGTCTAGCGTGGTGAACACAACTAACAGGCAGCAAACAGGCAGCAGCGGAGCGTTAACTGCAGCATGACCGAAAGAAGCACAACCAGTTAGCCTCTGCTAGCCTCTCAGCTAACCCCGGCTCTCTGTTTAGATCCAAACGGAGCACCGAGTCCCGATTTGTTATTTAGGTTAAAGCCGAGAACAGGCAGCAGCGGAGCGTTAACTGCAGCATGACCGAAAGAAGCACAACCAGTTAGCCTCTGCTAGCCTCTCAGCTAACCCCGGCTCTCTGTTTAGATCCAAACGGAGCACCGAGTCCCGATTTGTTATTTAGGTTAAAGCGGAGAACAGGCAGCAAACAGGCAGCAGCGGAGCGTTAACTGCAGCATGACCGAAAGAAGCACAACCAGTTAGCCTCTGCTAGCCACTCAGCTAACCCCGGCTCTCTGTTTAGATCCAAACGGAGCACCGAGTCCCGATTTGTTATTTAGGTTAAAGCGGAGAACAGGCAGCAGCGGAGCGTTAATTGCAGCATTACCGAAAGAAGCACAACCAGTTAGCCTCTGCTAGCCTCTCAGCTAACCCCGGCTCTCTGTTTAGATCCAAACGGAGCACCGAGTCCCGATTTGTTATTTAGGTTAAAGCGGAGAACAGGCAGCAAACAGGCAGCAGCGGAGCGTTAACTGCAGCATGACCGAAAGAAGCACAACCAGTTAGCCTCTGCTAGCCACTCAGCTAACCCCGGCTCTCTGTTTAGATCCAAACGGAGCACCGAGTCCCGATTTGTTATTTAGGTTAAAGCGGAGAACAGGCAGCAGCGGAGCGTTAATTGCAGCATGACCGAAAGAAGCACAACCAGTTAGCCTCTGCTAGCCTCTCAGCTAACCCCGGGTCTCTGTTTAGATCCAAACGGAGCACCGAGTCCCGAATTGCTATTTAGGTTAAAGCGGAGAGAATCAGCGGGTCTGTCGGCCAGCTGAGTGAAGTGAAACCTGCGGAAAAAAGGAATGTAAGTAACTTAATTTCCTCTTTCTCGGGGGAATTTGAGGACGCTGGTTGCAGCAGCGGTCTCTCTCGGCTCCAGGAATGTGTTCGGGTGAACACGGGCAAAGTCTCGTCTCGTCCGACGAGGGGAGTCTTCGATGAGGGGAAAACATGTTCGTGGGGTAGTCAAGCTAACTCACAGGGGAACAGGAGTTACCCCGAGCTCAGTGACATGGGAAAGACGTGTATTTCGGGCGTGCTCGCTTATAAAGGGGTGGTGATGTCATGGCTGTGCAGGAGCGTCTCCGCCAATGAGGGACCGATGTTGACTGCTCCCTGCTGAGGTGTGAAAATCGCAAAGCATCCTTGGAAATGGAGTAGATGTTTACTTTACCCATCCCCCCCCTCCCATTCTCTCTCTCTCCCTCACAGTTGGAAGGACAGATTTTAAACTGATCTTCTTGTGAAAAATCCTCATAAATCCCATAACTTTGACCAAATCCTACATAAAAATATCATTTTTTTGTAGGAATTTTCGTCGCGAATCCATTGATACAGGTTTGAAAGTGGTGGGACTTATAGTTTAGACGCCAGATGCCCCAGTTTGGCACAAAGTCCATGCCCAGAATTTGCCTCCCCATTGGTTTACATTGTAAGGTGTAATGTCGCACTCCAACTTTCAGGGCTTACTAAATCTAAACCGTTCGAGTTATTACAAAGTTTTTAATAACTTTTGCTCAAGACAGTGTGATAAGTCATGTATTCAAGTTTGAAGCCGATACCATTAACGCCCTAGGAGGAGATAGCGTTTATTCAAGGTCCAAAATTGGCAAAAAATCATACTTTCAAATGGACATTGCAGATTTCCTGTTGGATTTAGGTCAGGGGTGTCAGCGTATGATTTGTAGGTCTTGATGAGACGAATAATTGAGTTTTGGTTCGATCTCTCTACGACATTCCTACGGGCCGTGGTGGCCGTTTTAGATACGTAGGTGGCGCTAGAGAGCACATTTTGGCACTTTGGGGTTTAATTTTTACATTTTATCAAATTTTTCACCATTCCTGATGTGCGTGCCAAATTTGGTGAGTTTTTGAGCATGTTTAGGGGGTCAAATTTAGAGTTAAAGTGGCGTAACAAGAAAGAATAATAATAATTAAAGCTGCAAGCAGCGTTGAACGGGCCTTCGCGCCCTTGCGCACGTCGGGCCGCGGCGCAGTCAGTTGAGCTTGTGGGAACCAAGAAAACGTTTGGAGATGATCAGTGTGAGAGTCTTTTGACACACAATACTAACTACTTTCTCTCCGTGAGCGCACCCCTCTGTTTATCACAGATAATTATGGCTTATGAAATTAAAATATTGTTAACCTTAATCAATAATTCAGGCACCAACTGTAGCATGTATGAGGAACACAGTTGATTATTTGCCATAATTATCAATTATCTAAGATAAATTAACTAATTATAATAATTAATAGAATTATTAATATGAACTAACAAGCACGGAGCACCACCCGGAAACCAGGACCAATAACCGAACAAGGTAATCTCATAAATGGGACTTCACCTAGAATGTTAATATCTGCGAGATATCAACATTCAAGGGTGAACAAAGAAGGGTTGAATTCAAGCTCTGACTCCTTCAATCAGCCACTTCTCACAATATGTTACACACAATAATGACAAAAGAACTTCTCTTTAAAGATATAACATTGTTTATTAAACTTAGCAAAATTAACAAAGTTAACAAATACTTCATTCAATAAACAGCTATTCTAAAATCTAATTCTACCAAACAAAACACAAACAGCTTTGCACAGAGTTGGACACTTGCAGGGGAATGCGTGTATGTATGTATGTGTGTGTGTGTGTGTGTGTGTGTGTGTGTGTGTGTGTGTGTGTTAGTAGCAAGAGAGGAAGGAGGGAAAGCGATCGTGAGAGGGAGAGAAGCGGCTCTTTTGTCCAAAGAGAGCGCACGTACGGACGGCAGTCTGTAACGTACGTTGTCTGGTTTCTGATCGACAAATCAATTTACTTTCTCACTCACGGTGGCACAAAAGTAGCAGTTGTCCCGACCGGGAAAAACACAAAATAGTCTAGCGTGGTGAACACAACTAACAGGCAGCAAACTTAAAATACTCCTCAGAGTAAAGCAGAGAAAAATGGACTCGGCGGTCCGTCAACTCACACAACAAGAACAATAGCGATAAAGCTAAAAAGGCTAAATGCTAAACAACAGCAACTGATGCTGGAAAGAACACACAACTAACACTGCCTATGCCCAGACTTATGCCTCTTACTTGGTCGCTTCAGAAAGTGCGCAGGTTGTGTGTGTGTGTAGTCCGTCTTAATGTCCATCTTTGTTCTTGGCTCGGAGGCAGACGGTGCCGTTCTCGCACGTCGTCGAAAACACGGCAGCTGGCTCTGAGTGGAGTGGCGGATAGAACAGCAGAGACGACTCGGCGAAGACGCGCAGGGCAGAGCCGGTCCACGTTATCCCGAAGTAACTTCATTTCCTCTTTCTCGGGGGAATTTGAGGACGCTGGTTGCAGCAGCGGTCTCTCTCGGGTCCAGGAATGTGTTCGGGTGAACACGGGCAAAGTCTCGTCTCGTCCGACGAGGGGAGTCTTCGATGAGGGGAAAACATGTTCGTGGGGTAGTCAAGCTAACTCACAGGGGAACAGGAGTTACCCCTAGCTCAGTGACATGGGAAAGACGTGTAGTTTGGGCGTGCTCGCTTATAAAGGGGTGGTGATGTCATGGCTGCGTCCTCAGGACGCTCCGCTGTGCAGGAGCGTCTCCGCCAATGAGGGACCGATGTTGACTGCTCCCTGCTGAAGTGTGAAAATCGCAAAGCATCCTTGGAAATGGAGTTTGCTCCACCCTCATGGCAGGTCCATTACAGTTTTAATACGGAGCTCCGGAACTCCAGCCTTCCTGAGTTTTTCCCTCATATAGGCTATAGTTTTTCTTAATCATTACTACAATATATGATTACATATGTAATAGTCTCCTCAGCCAAGTTAGAAAAAATATGTGCATGTATGAACAACAGCAATTGGAGAAGATGACAGTCAAAAAGTAATCATGTTAAATAATCATGATCTCAATATTGAACAAAAATGATTGTGATTATAATTTTTGCCATAATCAAGCACCCCTAAAAACAGCAAATTGTGATTTACGTACACACATACACACACACAAAGTTTAAATATGTATGTGATAAATTGTAAATATGTATGTAATGAATTGTTTTCTTTAAGAAACTCTTACTTGAACATTTTTCAGTGTGCTCCTAAAGTTATATGTATGCTCCTAATTTCTGTCATTTAGGAGCACATGTACTCCTTGAAAAAAAGTAATGATTGAACACTGCTGTCACTGCTGCAGTCCAAGGGCTTCTGTCACATGCAGTAGATGTTTACTTTACCCATCCCCCCCCCTCCCATTCTCTCTCTCTCCCTCACAGTTGGAAGGAAAGATTTTAAAGTGATCTTCTTGTGAAATATCCTCATAAATGCCATAACTTTGGCCAAATCCTACATAAAAATATCATTTTTTTGTAGGAATTTTCGTCGCGAATCCATTGATACAGGTTTGAAAGTGGTGGGACTTATAGTTTAGACGCCAGATGCCCCAGTTTGGCACAAAGTCCATGCCCAGAATTTGCCTCCCCATTGGTTTACATTGTAAGGTGTAATGTCGCACTCCAACTTTCAGGGCTTACTAAATCTAAACCGTTCGAGTTATTACAAAGTTTTTAATAACTTTTGCTCAACACAGTGTGATAAGTCATGTATTCAAGTTTGAAGCCGATACCATTAACGCCCTAGGAGGAGATAGCGTTTATTCAAGGTCCAAAATTGGCAAAAAATCGTACTTTGAAATTGACATTGCGGATTTCCTGTTGGATTTAGGTCAGGGGTGTCAGCGTATGATTTGTAGGTCTTGATGAGACGAATAATTGAGTTTTGGTTCGATCTCTCTACGACATTCCTACGGGCCGTGGTGGCCGTTTTAGATACATAGGTGGCGCTAGAGAGCACATTTTGGCACTTTGGGGTTTAATTTTTACATTTTATCAAATTTTTCACCATTCCTGATGTGCGTGCCAAATTTGGTGAGTTTTTGAGCATGTTTAGGGGGTCAAATTTAGAGTTAAAGTGGCGTAATAATAAAGAAGAAAGAAAGAAACACACGAAAAACAATAGGGTCTTCGCCCTTTGGGCTCAGGCCCTAATAAACAAACAAACGCACGAAAAACAATAGGGTCTTCGCCCTTTGGGCTCAGGCCCTAATTAAAGCTGCAAGCAGCGTTGGACGGGCCTTCGCGCCCTTGCGCACGGCGGGCGGCGGCGCAGTCAGCTAAGCTTCTGGGAACCAAGAAAACGTTTGGAGATGATCAGTGTGAGAGTCTTTTGACACATAATACTAACCAGTGTCTCTCTGTGAGCCCACCCCTCTGCTCACAGACAATTATGGATTATGAAATCAAAATATTATTAACCTTAATCAATAATTCAGGCACCAACTGTAGGATCTGCAAGGAACACAGTTGATTATTTGCTATAATTATCAATTATCAATAATAAATAATTATAACAAATAACAGAATTATTAATATGAACTAACAAATACGAAGCACCATCCCGAAACCGGGACCAATAACCGAACAAGGTAATCTCATAAATGGGAGTTCACCTAGAATGTTAATATCTGAGAGATAATCATTCAAGGGTGAACAAAGAACGGTTGAATTCGAGCTCTGACTCCTTCAATCAGCCACTTTTCACAATATGTTACCAATAATGACAAAAGAACTTGTCTTTAAAGATATAACAGTGTTAATGAAACTCAGCAAAATTAACAAAGTTAACAAATGCTTCATTCAATAAATAGCTATTCTAAAATCTAATTCTACCAAACAAAACACAAACAGCTTTGCACAGGGTTGGACACTTGCAGGTTGGACACTTTTGTCCGACGTTATCTGACCATCAGATGTGCAAAACGATGTCGGTGCGTGTATCTGTGCGCGCGTGAGTGTAGTGTTAGTCACAAGAGGGAGTAGGGAAAACGATCGTGAGAGAGAGAGAAGCGGTTCTTTTTCCACAGAGAGCGCAAGTACGGACAGCAGTCTGTAACGCACGTTGTCTGGTTTCAGATCGACAAATCAGTTTACTTTCTCACTCACGGCAGCACAAACACAGTAGTCCCGAGCGGGACAAACACAAAATAGTCTAGCGTGGTGAACACAACTAACAGGCAGCAAACAGGCAGCAGCGGAGCGTTAACTGCAGCATGACCGAAAGAAGCACAACCAGTTAGCCTCTGCTAGCCTCTCAGCTAACCCCGGCTCTCTGTTTAGATCCAAACGGAGCACCGAGTCCCGATTTGTTATTTAGGTTAAAGCGGAGAACAGGCAGCAGCGGAGCGTTAATTGCAGCATGACCGAAAGAAGCACAACCAGTTAGCCTCTGCTAGCCTCTCAGCTAACCCCGGGTCTCTGTTTAGATCCAAACGGAGCACCGAGTCCCGAATTGCTATTTAGGTTAAAGCGGAGAGAATCAGCGGGTCTGTCGGCCAGCTGAGTGAAGTGAAACCTGCGGAAAAAACACCGTGACCATCAAGGTAAAACAGGTCGGCGAAAACACAGCAGCTGGCTCTGAGTGGAGTGGCGGAGAGAACAGCAGAGACGACTCGGCGAAGACGCGCAGGGCAGAGCCGGTCCACGTTATCCCGAAGTAACTTCATTTCCTCTTTCTCGGGGGAATTTGAGGACGCTGGTTGCAGCAGCGGTCTCTCTCGGGTCCAGGAATGTGTTCGGGTGAACACGGGAAAAGTCTCGTCTCGTCCGACGAGGGGAGTCTTCGATGAGGGGAAAACATGTTCGTAGGGTAGTCAAGCTAACTCACAGGGGAACAGCAGTTACCCCTAGCTCAGTGACATGGGAAAGACGTGTATTTCGGGCGTGCTCGCTTATAAAGGGGTGGTGATGTCATGGCTGTGCAGGAGCGTCTCCGCCAATGAGGGACCGATGTTGACTGCTCCCTGCTGAGGTGTGAAAATCGCAAAGCATCCTTGGAAATGGAGTAGATGTTTACTTTACCCATCCCCCCCCTCCCATTCTCTCTCTCTCCCTCACAGTTGGAAGGAAAGATTACAAAGTGATCTTGTGAAAAATCCTCATAAATCCCATAACTTTGGCCAAATCCTACATAAAAATCACATTTTTTTGTAGGAATTTTCGTCGCAAATCCATTGATACAGGTTTGAAAGTGGTGGGACTTATAGTTTAGACGCCAGATGCCCCAGTTTGGCACAAAGTCCATGCCCAGAATTTGCCTCCCCATTGGTTTACATTGTAAGGTGTAATGTCGCACTCCAACTTTCAGGGCTTACTAAATCAAAACCGTTCGAGTTATTACAAAGTTTTTAATAACTTTTGCTCAACACAGTGTGATAAGTCATGTATTAAAGTTTGAAGCCGATACCATTAACGCCCTAGGAGGAGATAGCGTTTATTCAAGGTCCAAAATTGGCAAAAAATCGTACTTTGAAATTGACATTGCAGATTTCCTGTTGGATTTAGGTCAGGGGTGTCAGCGTATGATTTGTAGGTCTTGATGAGACGAATAATTGAGTTTTGGTTCGATCTCTCTACGACATTCCTACGGGCCGTGGCGGCCGTTTTAGATACATAGGTGGCGCTAGAGAGCACATTTTGGCACTTTGGGGTTTAATTTTTACATTTTATCAAATTTTTCACCATTCCTGATGTGCGTGCCAAATTTGGTGAGTTTTTGAGCATGTTTAGGGGGTCAAATTTAGAGTTAAAGTGGCGTAACAAGAAAGAATAATAATAAACAAACAAACGCACGAAAAACAATAGGGTCTTCGCCCTTTGGGCTCAGGCCCTAATTAAAGCTGCAAGCAGCGTTGGACGGGCCTTCGCGCCCTTGCGCACGGCGGGCGGCGGCGCAGTCAGCTAAGCTTCTGGGAACCAAGAAAACGTTTGGAGATGATCAGTGTGAGAGTCTTTTGACACATAATACTAACCAGTGTCTCTCTGTGAGCCCACCCCTCTGCTCACAGACAATTATGGATTATGAAATCAAAATATTATTAACCTTAATCAATAATTCAGGCACCAACTGTAGGATCTGCAAGGAACACAGTTGATTATTTGCTATAATTATCAATTATCAATAATAAATAATTATAACAAATAACAGAATTATTAATATGAACTAACAAATACGAAGCACCATCCCGAAACCGGGACCAATAACCGAACAAGGTAATCTCATAAATGGGAGTTCACCTAGAATGTTAATATCTGAGAGATAATCATTCAAGGGTGAACAAAGAACGGTTGAATTCGAGCTCTGACTCCTTCAGCCACTTTTCACAATATGTTACCAATAATGACAAAAGAACTTGTCTTTAAAGATATAACAGTGTTAATGAAACTCAGCAAAATTAACAAAGTTAACAAATGCTTCATTCAATAAATAGCTATTCTAAAATCTAATTCTACCAAACAAAACACAAACAGCTTTGCACAGGGTTGGACACTTGCAGGTTGGACACTTTTGTCCGACGTTATCTGACCATCAGATGTGCAAAACGATGTCGGTGCGTGTATCTGTGCGCGCGTGAGTGTAGTGTTAGTCACAAGAGGGAGTAGGGAAAACGATCGTGAGAGAGAGAGAAGCGGTTCTTTTTCCACAGAGAGCGCAAGTACGGACAGCAGTCTGTAACGCACGTTGTCTGGTTTCAGATCGACAAATCAGTTTACTTTCTCACTCACGGCAGCACAAACACAGTAGTCCCGAGCGGGACAAACACAAAATAGTCTAGCGTGGTGAACACAACTAACAGGCAGCAAACAGGCAGCAGCGGAGCGTTAACTGCAGCATGACCGAAAGAAGCACAACCAGTTAGCCTCTGCTAGCCTCTCAGCTAACCCCGGCTCTCTGTTTAGATCCAAACGGAGCACCGAGTCCCGATTTGTTATTTAGGTTAAAGCCGAGAACATGCAGCAGCGGAGCGTTAATTGCAGCATGACCGAAAGAAGCACAACCAGTTAGCCTCTGCTAGCCTCTCAGCTAACCCCGGGTCTCTGTTTAGATCCAAACGGAGCACCGAGTCCCGATTTGTTATTTAGGTTAAAGCCGAGAACAGGCAGCAGCGGAGCGTTAATTGCAGCATGACCGAAAGAAGCACAACCAGTTAGCCTCTGCTAGCCTCTCAGCTAACCCCGGCTCTCTGTTTAGATCCAAACGGAGCACCGAGTCCCGATTTGTTATTTAGGTTAAAGCGGAGAACAGGCAGCAAACAGGCAGCAGCGGAGCGTTAACTGCAGCATGACCGAAAGAAGCACAACCAGTTAGCCTCTGCTAGCCTCTCAGCTAACCCCGGCTCTCTGTTTAGATCCAAACGGAGCACCGAGTCCCGATTTGTTATTTAGGTTAAAGCGGAGAACAGGCAGCAGCGGAGCGTTAATTGCAGCATGACCGAAAGAAGCACAACCAGTTAGCCTCTGCTAGCCTCTCAGCTAACCCCGGGTCTCTGTTTAGATCCAAACGGAGCACCGAGTCCCGAATTGCTATTTAGGTTAAAGCGGAGAGAATCAGCGGGTCTGTCGGCCAGCTGAGTGAAGTGAAACCTGCGGAAAAAACACCGTGACCATCAAGGTAAAACAGGTCGGCGAAAACACAGCAGCTGGCTCTGAGTGGAGTGGCGGAGAGAACAGCAGAGACGACTCGGCGAAGACGCGCAGGGCAGAGCCGGTCCACGTTATCCCGAAGTAACTTCATTTCCTCTTTCTCGGGGGAATTTGAGGACGCTGGTTGCAGCAGCGGTCTCTCTCGGGTCCAGGAATGTGTTCGGGTGAACACGGGAAAAGTCTCGTCTCGTCCGACGAGGGGAGTCTTCGATGAGGGGAAAACATGTTCGTAGGGTAGTCAAGCTAACTCACAGGGGAACAGCAGTTACCCCTAGCTCAGTGACATGGGAAAGACGTGTATTTCGGGCGTGCTCGCTTATAAAGGGGTGGTGATGTCATGGCTGTGCAGGAGCGTCTCCGCCAATGAGGGACCGATGTTGACTGCTCCCTGCTGAGGTGTGAAAATCGCAAAGCATCCTTGGAAATGGAGTAGATGTTTACTTTACCCATCCCCCCCCTCCCATTCTCTCTCTCTCCCTCACAGTTGGAAGGAAAGATTACAAAGTGATCTTGTGAAAAATCCTCATAAATCCCATAACTTTGGCCAAATCCTACATAAAAATATCATTTTTTTGTAGGAATTTTCGTCGCGAATCCATTGATACAGGTTTGAAAGTGGTGGGACTTATAGTTTAGACGCCAGATGCCCGAGTTTGGCACAAAGTCCATGCCCAGAATTTGCCTCCCCATTGGTTTACATTGTAAGGTGTAATGTCGCACTCCAACTTTCAGGGCTTACTAAATCAAAACCGTTCGAGTTATTACAAAGTTTTTAATAACTTTTGCTCAACACAGTGTGATAAGTCATGTATTAAAGTTTGAAGCCGATACCATTAACGCCCTAGGAGGAGATAGCGTTTATTCAAGGTCCAAAATTGGCAAAAAATCGTACTTTGAAATTGACATTGCTGATTTCCTGTTGGATTTAGGTCAGGGGTGTCAGCGTATGATTTGTAGGTCTTGATGAGACGAATAATTGAGTTTTGGTTCGATCTCTCTACGACATTCCTACGGGCCGTGGTGGCCGTTTTAGATACGTAGGTGGCGCTAGAGAGCACATTTTGGCACTTTGGGGTTTAATTTTTACATTTTATCAAATTTTTCACCATTCCTGATGTGCGTGCCAAATTTGGTGAGTTTTTGAGCATGTTTAGGGGGTCAAATTTAGAGTTAAAGTGGCGTAACAAGAAAGAATAATAATAAACAAACAAACGCACGAAAAACAATAGGGTCTTCGCCCTTTGGGCTCAGGCCCTAATTAAAGCTGCAAGCAGCGTTGAACGGGCCTTCGCGCCCTTGCGCACAGCGAGCCGCGGCGCAGTCAGCTGAGCTTGTGGGAACCAAGAAAGCGTTTGGAGATGATCAGTGTGAGAGTCTTTTTACACACAATACTAACCAGTGTCTCTCTGTGAGCCCACCCCTCCGTTCACAGACGATTATGAATTATGACATCAAAATATTGTTAACCTTAATCAGTAATTCAGGTACCAACTGTAGGAATCTGCGAAGAACACAGTTAATTATTTGCTATAATTATCAATTATCAATAATAATTAATTATAACAATTAACAGAATTATTAATATGAACTAACAGATACGAAGCACCACCCCGAAACCGGGGCCAATAACCGAGCAAGGTAGTCTCATAAATGGGAGTTCACCTAGAATGTTCATATCTGAGAGATAATCAGTCAAGGGTGAACAAAGAAGGGTTGAATTCGAGCTCTGACTCCTTCAATCAGCCACTTTTCACAATATGTTACCAATAATGACTAAAGAACTTCTCTTTAAAGATATAACAGTGTTTATGAAACTTAGCAAAATTAACAAAGTTAACAAATGCTTCATTCAATAAACAGCTATTCTAAAATCTAATTCTACCAAACAAAACACAAACAGCTTTGCACAGGGTTGGACACTTGCAGGTTGGACACTTTTGTCCGACGTTATCTGACCATCAGATGTGCAAAACGATGTCGGTGCGTGTATCTGTGCGCGCGTGAGTATGGTGTTAGTCACAAGAGAGGGAGGAGGGAGAGCGATCGTGAGAGAGAGAGAAGCGGTTCTTTTTCCACAGAGAGCGCACGTATGGACGGCAGTCTGTAACGCACGTTGTCTGGTTTAAGATCGACAAATCAGTTTACTTTCTCACTCACGGCAGCACAAACACAGTAGTCCCGAGCGGGACAAACACAAAATAGTCAAGCGTGGTGAACACAACTAACAGGCAGCAAACAGGCAGCAGCGGAGCGTTAACTGCAGCATGACCGAAAGAAGCACAACCAGTTAGCCTCTGCTAGCCTCTCAGCTAACCCCGGCTCTCTGTTTAGATCCAAACGGAGCACCGAGTCCCGAATTGCTATTTAGGTTAAAGCGGAGAGAATCAGCGGGTCTGTCGGCCAGCTGAGTGAAGTGTAACCTGCGGAAAAAACACCGTGACCATCAAGGTAAAACAGGTCGGCGAAAACACGGCAGCTGGCTCTGAGTGGAGTGGCGGAGAGAACAGCAGAGATGACTCGGCGAAGACGCGCAGGGCAGAGCCGGTCCACGTTATCCCGAAGTAACTTCATTTCCTCTTTCTCCGGGGGAATTTGAGGACGCTGGTTGCAGCAGCGGTCTCTCTCGGGTCCAGGAATGTGTTCGGGTGAACACGGGCAAAGTCTCGTCTCGTCCGACGAGGGGAGTCTTCGATGAGGGGAAAACATGTTCGTGGGGTAGTCAAGCTAACTCACAGGGGAACAGGAGTTAACCCTAGCTCAGTGACATGGGAAAGACGTATATTTCGGGCGTGCTCGCTTATAAAGGGGTGGTGATGTCATGGCTGCGTCCTCAGGACGCTCCGCTGTGCAGGAGCGTCTCCGCCAATGAGGGACCGATGTTGACTGCTCCCTGCTGAGGTGTGAAAATCGCAAAGCATTCTTGGAAATGGAGTTTGCTCCACCCTCATGGCAGGTCCATTACAGTTTTAATACGGAGCTCCGGAGCTCCAGCCTTCCTGAGTTTTTCCCTCATATAGGCTATACTTTTTCTTAATCATTACTACAATATATGATTAGATGTGTAATAGTCTCCTCAGCCAAGTTAGAAAAAATATGTGCATGTATGAACAACAGCAATTGCAGAAGATGACAGTCAAAAAGTAATCATGTTAAATAATCATGATCTCAATATTGAACAAAACTGATTGTGATTATAATTTTTGCCATAAACAAGCACCCCTAAAAACAGCTAATTGTGATTTACATACACACACACACACACACACACACACACAGAGAGTTTAAATATGTATGTGATAAATTGTAAATATGTATGAAATGAATTGTTTTCTGTAAGAAACTCTTACTTGAACATTTTTCAGTGTGCTCCTAAAGTTATATGTATGCTCCTAATTTCTTTCATTTAGGAGCACATGCGCTCCTTGAAAAGAAGTAAGGATTGAACACTGCTGTCACATGTGTGAAAGCACTAAGTAAGTGGAGTGTGGTGCAGTCCAAGGGCTTCTGTCACAGGCAGATGTTTACTTTACCCATCCCCCCCCTCCCATTCTCTCTCTCTCCCTCACAGTTGGAAGGAAAGATTTCAAAGTGATCTTCTTGTGAAAAATCCTCATAAATCCCATAACTTTGGCCAAATCCTACATAAAAATATCATTTTTTTGTAGGAATTTTCGTCGCGAATCCATTGATACAGGTTTGAAAGTGGTGGGACTTATAGTTTAGACGCCAGATGCCCCAGTTTGGCACAAAGTCCATGCCCAGAATTTGCCTCCCCATTGGTTTACATTGTAAGGTGTAATGTCGCACTCCAACTTTCAGGGCTTACTAAATCTAAACCGTTCGAGTTATTACAAAGTTTTTAATAACTTTTGCTCAACACAGTGTGATAAGTTGTGTATTAAAGTCTGAAGCCGATACCATTAACGCCCTAGGAGGAGATAGCGTTTATTCAAGGTCCAAAATTGGCAAAAAATCATACTTTGAAATTGACATTACAGATTTCCTGTTGGATTTAGGTCAGGGGTGTCAGCGTATGATTTGTAGGTCTTGATGAGACGAATAATTGGGTTTTGGTTCGATCTCTCTACGACATTCCTACAGGCCGTGGCGGCCGTTTTAGATACATAGGTGGCGCTAGAGAGCACATTTTGGCACTTTGGGGTTTAATTTTTACATTTTATCAAATTTTTCACCATTCCTGATGTGCGTGCCAAATTTGGTGAGTTTTTGAGCATGTTTAGGGGGTCAAATTTAGAGTTAAAGTGGCGTAATAATAAAGAATAATAATAATTAAAGCTGCAAGCAGCGATGATCGGGCCCTCGCACCCCAGCGCATGTCGAAGTGACGCTCAGTCGAAGGGCTTTTGTCAGTGACTTGTTGTGTAAAGTTTGAGGCAGATCCAACCGTGTACACTCAAGTTATATCAATTTCCTCTGTCATGGCGAAACATCAAAACTCAACGCCACGCCACGGCCAAACCATCATGATCATACACTAGTCTAGATGACACACACTGATTTTTAAGTCCTTACGATGGATTCTGTAGGAGGAGTTCTTTAAAATACAAGGTATGCGAAATGGCCAAGAAAAGGCGAAAAAGTACCATTTTTTTCAAGATGGCCGACTTCCTGTTCGACTTACAATAAGGCTTCAAGAGGCTTTTTTGTGCGTGTTGACATTATACATGTGCCCTGTGAATTTCATCTTTCTACGTTAATCTGGAAGGCGGGGCTGCAATTTTGAAATTTTAAAGGGGGCGCTGTTGAGCCATTTTGCCACGCCCATTCAAAGCGACCACATAGGATTTTAGCTGACATCACTCTAGACATGTGTGTCAAGTTTCATGACTGTAGAGCAATCCCTTCTCCCTGAAAAACAGTATCATATTTCATGGCGAAGGATGTGTCGCCATGGTAACAGCATTCAGTTTTGGGTCATGAGCTGCCAAATGTAGCATCACCAAGGTCTTGTTTATTAGCTGACTTAATTTCAGGTGCATCAGCCAAATTTCCTAGGAGTAATTAGACAAAGTATGACGCATGATACTTCCTGTTGCCAGTAGGTGGCGCTATGACTTTCGCTAAATATGAGACTGAACATGTGTTCAGATTGGGACTCTTAATAAGCATATGAAATTTGGAAAAGATCAGACCACGTGGAGTCAAGTTATAAGGCATTGAAATTTCATGGCGTCACATCGAAATTCGCCGCGTCGCCATGGCAACACCTTTCAACGAAGGGTCACCAACTTCATAATATAAGATCTCCAAGGTCTTGAGGCTATTCTCAGTAAATTTCAGCTGGATTCGATCACCGTGCTGCCCACAGGGCGTCAGAGCGTAAAACATGTAACTTCCTGTTGCCAGGAGGTGGCGCTATGACTCATATCCTGTATTGTCACATGGACCCGTTCAGGGCGGGACTCTTATGAAGCACAAAAGGTTTGGCTCTCTTAGGATCATGTATGCCGGAGTTATAGCCGTTTCATTTTTCATGGCGAAGGATCGAAATTCGCCGCCCAGCCCCGCCCCCTAGGAAAGACTAATGAGAATTGTTTTAACAACTTTTATTCTCCTATGCCTGTAGATGATACGGACCGAATTTGAAAGTCCTGGGGTCAAATCTCTAGGAGGAGTTCGTTAAAGTATGCGGGCTGGAAATGACAAAATCGGTGCAAAATTTCAACTTTGATACAAAATGGCCGACTTCCTGTTGGAGTTAGGCTATGTGTCCTTGAGACTTTTTGGTGCGTCTGGTCATGATACATATGCATACCGAATTTCGTTCTCCTACGACAATCTGTATCGAGGGGCTCAATTCTAGGTGGCGCTGTCGAGCCATTTTGTCCCGCTTTATTTCGAGACCCATAAAATATCGAAATTTTCGCCAGTCCTGACATCTGTGCAAATTTTCATGAGTTTTCGTGCATGTTTAGGCCCTCAAAAATGCGTTTGTTTCGGAGGAATAATAATAATAACTCCTTCAGTTTCAATAGGGCTTCGCACCGGTCGGTGCTCGGGCCCTAATTAAAGCTGCAAGCAGCGTTGAACGGGCCTTCGCACCCTTGCGCACAGCAGGCCGTGGCGCAGTCACCTAAGCTTCTGGGAACCAAGAAAACGTTTGGAGATGATCAGTGTGAGAGTCTTTAGACACACAATACTAACCAGTGTCTGTCTGTGAGCCCACCCCTCTGTTCACAAACAATTATGGGTAATTATAGATTATGAAATCAAAATATTGTTCACCTTAATCAATAATTCAGGCACCAACTGTAGGATCTGCAAGGAACACAGTTGCTATAATTATCAATTATCAATAATAAATAATTATAACAATTAACAGAATTATTAATATGAACTAACAAATACGGAGCACCACCCGGAAACCGGGACTAATAACCGAACAAGGTAATCTCATAAATGGGAGTTCACCTAGGATGTTAATATCTGAGAGATATCAACATTCAAGGGTAAACAAAGAACGGTTGAATTCGAGCTCTGACTCCTTCAATCAGCCACTTTTCACAATATGTTACCAATAATGACAAAAGAACTTCTCTTTAAAGATATAACAGTGTTTATGAAACTTAGCAAAATTAACAAAGTTAACAAATGCTTCATTCAATAAATAGCTATTCTAAAATCTAATTCTACCAAACAAAACACAAACAGCTTTGCACAGGGTTGGACACTTGCAGGTTGGACACTTTTGTCCGACGTTATCTGACCATCAGATGTGCAAAACGATGTCGGTGCGTGTATCTGTGCGCGCGTGAGTGTGGTGTTAGTCACAAGAGAGGAAGGAGGGAAAGCGATCGTGAGAGAGAGAGAGAAGCGGTTCTTTTTCCACAGAGAGCGCACGTATGGACGGCAGTCTGTAACGCACGTTGTCTGGTTTCAGATCGACAAATCAGTTTACTTTCTCACTCACGGCAGCACAAACACAGTAGTCCCGAGCGGGACAAACACAAAATAGTCTAGCGTGGTGAACACAACTAACAGGCAGCAAACAGGCAGCAGCGGAGCGTTAACTGCAGCATGACCGAAAGAAGCACAACCAGTTAGCCTCTGCTAGCCTCTCAGCTAACCCCGGCTCCCCGTTTAGATCCAAACGGAGCACCGAGTCCCGATTTGTTATTTAGGTTAAAGCGGAGAACAGGCAGCAGCGGAGCGTTAACTGCAGCATGACCGGAAAGAAGCACAACCAGTTAGCCTCTGCTAGCCTCTTAGCTAACCCTGGCTATCTGTTTAGATCCAACCGGAGCACCGAGCCCCGATATGTTATTTAGGTTAAGGTGGAGAGAACCAGCGGGTCTGTCGGCCAGCTGAGTAAGTGAAACCTACGGAAAAAACACCGTGACCATCACGGTAAAACAGTACGTAGAGAACTGCTGTGTTCAGCTGCACAGATAGGAAATCCCTCGGCTGACAGGATGTACCACTCTGTGCGGGAAAATATTTTACCCTCCTATTTCTGGTTTATAACAATGATTGACAACCAGAATATTAGGTGCATTACTGCCACCCTCCGCTTCAGGCTGTGAACCAATGATTAAATCCTACACATTATTCCTGTCTGTCTAATAAACTACATAACGAACCTGCTGCTCCACCCATCCCTCCCCCCCATTCTCTCTCTCTCCCTCTCAACTGCAGAGAAGGATATTAGTGTACTCTACTTGTGAAATATCCTCATAAATCCCATAACTTTGGCCAAATTCTACATAAAAATTACATTTTTTTGTAGGAATTTTCGTCGCGAATCCATTGATACAGGTTTGAAAGTGGTCGGACTTATAGTTTAGACACCAGATGCCCCAGTTTGGCACAAAGTCCATGCCCAGAGATTGCCTCCCCATTGGTTTACATTGTAAGGTGTAATGTCGCACTCCAACTTTCAGGGCTTACTAAATCTAAACCGTTCGAGTTATTACAAAGTTTTTAATAACTTTTGCTCAACACAGTGTGATAAGTTAAGTATTAAAGTTTGAAGCCGATACCATTAATGCCCTAGGAGGAGATAGCGTTTATTCAAGGTCCAAAATTGGCACAAAATCATATTTTGAAATTGAGATTGCGGACAATGATGAGATACATAAACGTGAAAAATGACCACTTTTATCAAGATGGCCGACTTCCTGTAGGACTTACAATACGGCTCCAAGAGGCTTTTTTGTGCGTCTTCACATGATACATAAGCCTCCCGAATTTCTTTTTCCTAGGTTAATCTGGAAGGTGGGCTACAATTTTGAAAATTTCAAGGGGGCGCTGTTGAGCCATATTGTCACGTCTATGCAAATGAAGTTTCGAGGATTTTAACTGGTGTCACTCCAGACATGTGTGCCAAGTTTTGTGATTGTAGACCCATCCCTTGTCCCTAAAATACAGCATCCTATTTCATGGCGAAGGATGTGTCGCCATGGCAACGGCGTTTGGTCATGGGTCATGACCTGCCCAATGTAGCATCACCAAGGTCTTACATCTTAGCTGAGTCAATTTCAGGTGCATCGGCAGAATTTCCTAGGAGCAATACAACAAAGAACGACGCATGATACTTCCTGTTGCGCTCTGGCCCGTCGGGATCAGATCACGCTTTTTAAAAATGAGGGATATTTCTTACAAGTGTGGTGTGCTTTTATTTTGAAAGTTTGATTGACATGTGTACTGTCAGGTGTGTAGAGACAATAAGTAACTGCAGCTGGACACAGAAAAATACTCATATATTTGAATGGAGAGTGTGAGCGAACCCACACCTTTTTGAACATTTACTGCTTCCACATAATTTTAGATACAAACTTCATTTGAACTTTAAATGAGTCACGAGACTTTGACCTACAAATCTTGAATTTACATGTGTTTTCTATCTTTTATTGTTTTTGAGATATTAGAGTGTGAGTTTTAAGGTCTTTTCTTGCTCCTCCTGTGATTTTATAATGAGTGTGTATTGCGGAATGTTTCACAGCACTGAGGGAGTGACATCACCAGGAGCAGTTGGAGAGGAGGATATTAGAGAACACTTCTTGTGAAATATCCTCATAAATCCCATGACTTTGGCCAAATCCTACATAAAAATCACATTTTTTTGTAGGAATTTTCGTCGCGAATCCATTGATACAGGTTTGAAAGTGGTCGGACTTATAGTTTAGACGCCAGATGCCCCAGTTTGGCACAAAGTCCATGCCCAGAGATTGCCTCCCCATTGGTTTACATTGTAAGGTGTAATGTCGCACTCCAACTTTCAGGGCTTACTAAATCTAAACAGTTCGAGTTATTACAAAGTTTTTAATAACTTTTGCTCAACACAGTGTGATAAGTCATGTTTTCAAGTTTGAAGCCGATACCATTAACGCCCTCGGAGGAGATAGCGTTTGTTCGGGGGCCAAAATTGGGGCAAAGTCTTATTTTGAAAAGCTGATCGCAGACTTCCTGTTGGATTTAGGTCAGGGGTGTCAGCGTATGATTTGTAGGTCTTGATGAGACGAATAATTGAGTTTTGGTTTGATCTCTCTACGACATTCCTACGGGCCGTGGCGGCCGTTTTAGATACATAGGTGGCGCTAGAGAGCACATTTTGGCACTTCGGGGGTTAATTTTTACATTTTATCAAATTTTTCACCAGACCTGATGTGCGTGCCAAATTTGGTGAGTTTTTGAACATGTTTAGGGGGTCAAATTAAGGATTGAAGTGGCGTATTAATAAAGAATAATAAAGAAACAAACGCACGAAAAACAATAGGGTCTTCGCCCTTTGGGCTCAGGCCCTAATTAAAGCTGCAAGCAGCGTTGGACGGGCCTTCGCGCCCTTGCGCACAGCGGGCCGCGGCGCAGTCAGTTGAGCTTGTGGGAACCAAGAAAGCGTTTGGAGATGATCAGTGTGAGAGTCTTTTTACACACAATACTAACCAGTGTCTCTCTGTGAGCCCACCCCTCCGTTCACAGACAATTATGGATTATGACATCAAAATATTGTTAACCTTAATCAGTAATTCAGGTACCAACTGTAGGAATCTGCGAAGAACACAGTTAATTATTTGCTATAATTATCAATTATCAATAATAATTAATTATAACAATTAACAGAATTATTAATATGAACTAACAGATACGAAGCACCACCCCGAAACCGGGGCCAATAACCGAGCAAGGTAGTCTCATAAATGGGAGTTCACCTAGAATGTTCATATCTGAGAGATAATCAGTCAAGGGTGAACAAAGAAGGGTTGAATTCGAGCTCTGACTCCTTCAATCAGCCACTTTTCACAATATGTTACCAATAATGACTAAAGAACTTCTCTTTAAAGATATAACAGTGTTTATGAAACTTAGCAAAATTAACAAAGTTAACAAATGCTTCATTCAATAAACAGCTATTCTAAAATCTAATTCTAGCAAACAAAACACAAACAGCTTTGCACAGGGTTGGACACTTGCAGGTTGGACACTTTTGTCCGACGTTATCTGACCATCAGATGTGCAAAACGATGTCGGTGCGTGTATCTGTGCGCACGTGAGTATGGTGTTAGTCACAAGAGAGGGAGGAGGGAGAGCGATCGTGAGAGAGAGAGAAGCGGTTCTTTTTCCACAGAGAGCGCACGTATGGACGGCAGTCTGTAACGCACGTTGTCTGGTTTAAGATCGACAAATCAGTTTACTTTCTCACTCACGGCAGCACAAACACAGTAGTCCCGAGCGGGACAAACACAAAATAGTCTAGCGTGGTGAACACAACTAACAGGCAGCAAACAGGCAGCAGCGGAGCGTTAACTGCAGCATGACCGAAAGAAGCACAACCAGTTAGCCTCTGCTAGCCTCTCAGCTAACCCCGGCTCTCTGTTTAGATCCAAACGGAGCACCGAGTCCCGAATTGCTATTTAGGTTAAAGCGGAGAGAATCAGCGGGTCTGTCGGCCAGCTGAGTGAAGTGTAACCTGCGGAAAAAACACCGTGACCATCAAGGTAAAACAGGTCGGCGAAAACACGGCAGCTGGCTCTGAGTGGAGTGGCGGAGAGAACAGCAGAGATGACTCGGCGAAGACGCGCAGGGCAGAGCCGGTCCACGTTATCCCGAAGTAACTTCATTTCCTCTTTCTCCGGGGGAATTTGAGGACGCTGGTTGCAGCAGCGGTCTCTCTCGGGTCCAGGAATGTGTTCGGGTGAACACGGGCAAAGTCTCGTCTCGTCCGACGAGGGGAGTCTTCGATGAGGGGAAAACATGTTCGTGGGGTAGTCAAGCTAACTCACAGGGGAACAGGAGTTACCCCTAGCTCAGTGACATGGGAAAGACGTATATTTCGGGCGTGCTCGCTTATAAAGGGGTGGTGATGTCATGGCTGCGTCCTCAGGACGCTCCGCTGTGCAGGAGCGTCTCCGCCAATGAGGGACCGATATTGACTGCTCCCTGCTGAGGTGTGAAAATCGCAAAGCATTCTTGGAAATGGAGTTTGCTCCACCCTCATGGCAGGTCCATTACAGTTTTAATACGGAGCTCCGGAGCTCCAGCCTTCCTGAGTTTTTCCCTCATATAGGCTATACTTTTTCTTAATCATTACTACAATATATGATTAGATGTGTAATAGTCTCCTCAGCCAAGTTAGAAAAAATATGTGCATGTATGAACAACAGCAATTGCAGAAGATGACAGTCAAAAAGTAATCATGTTAAATAATCATGATCTCAATATTGAACAAAAATGATTGTGATTATAATTTTTGCCATAAACAAGCACCCCTAAAAACAGCTAATTGTGATTTACATACACACACACACACACACACACACACACACACACACACACACACACACAGAGAGTTTAAATATGTATGTGATAAATTGTAAATATGTATGAAATGAATTGTTTTCTGTAAGACACTCTTACTTGAACATTTTTCAGTGTACTCCTAAAGTTATATGTATGCTCCTAATTTCTTTCATTTAGGAGCACATGCGCTCCTTGAAAAGAAGTAAGGATTGAACACTGCTGTCACATGTGTGAAAGCACTAAGTAAGTGGAGTGTGGTGCAGTCCAAGGGCTTCTGTCACAGGCAGCAGATGTTTACTTTACCCATCCCCCCCCCTCCCATTCTCTCTCTCTCCCTCACAGTTGGAAGGAAAGATTTCAAAGTGATCTTCTTGTGAAAAATCCTCATAAATCCCATAACTTTGGCCAAATCCTACATAAAAATATCATTTTTTTGTAGGAATTTTCGTCGCGAATCCATTGATACAGGTTTGAAAGTGGTGGGACTTATAGTTTAGACGCCAGATGCCCCAGTTTGGCACAAAGTCCATGCCCAAAATTTGCCTCCCCATTGGTTTACATTGTAAGGTGTAATGTCGCACTCCAACTTTCAGGGCTTACTAAATCTAAACCGTTCGAGTTATTACAAAGTTTTTAATAACTTTTGCTCAACACAGTGTGATAAGTCATGTATTAAAGTTTGAAGCCGATACCATAAACGCCCTAGGAGGAGATAGCGTTTATTCAAGGTCCAAAATTGGCAAAAAATCATACTTTGAAATGGACATTGCAGATTTCCTGTTGGATTTAGGTCAGGGGTGTCAGCGTATGATTTGTAGGTCTTGATGAGACGAATAATTGGGTTTTGGTTCGATCTCTCTACGACATTCCTACGGGCCGTGGTGGCCGTTTTAGATACATAGGTGGCGCTAGAGAGCACATTTTGGCACTTTGGGGTTTAATTTTTACATTTTATCAAATTTTTCACCATTCCTGATGTGCGTGCCAAATTTGGTGAGTTTTTGAGCATGTTTAGGGGGTCAAATTTAGAGTTAAAGTCGCGTAACAAGAAAGAAAGAATAATAATAATTAAAGCTGCAAGCAGCGTTGGACGGGCCTTCGCGCCCTTGCGCACAGCGGGCCGCGGCGCAGTCAGTTGAGCTTGTGGGAACCAAGAAAGCGTTTGGAGATGATCAGTGTGAGAGTCTTTTTACACACAATACTAACCAGTGTCTCTCTGTGAGCCCACCCCTCCGTTCACAGACAATTATGAATTATGACATCAAAATATTGTTAACCTTAATCAGTAATTCAGGTACCAACTGTAGGAATCTGCGAAGAACACAGTTAATTATTTGCTATAATTATCAATTATCAATAATAATTAATTATAACAATTAACAGAATTATTAATATGAACTAACAGATACGAAGCACCACCCCGAAACCGGGGCCAATAACCGAGCAAGGTAGTCTCATAAATGGGAGTTCACCTAGAATGTTCATATCTGAGAGATAATCAGTCAAGGGTGAACAAAGAAGGGTTGAATTCGAGCTCTGACTCCTTCAATCAGCCACTTTTCACAATATGTTACCAATAATGACTAAAGAACTTCTCTTTAAAGATATAACAGTGTTTATGAAACTTAGCAAAATTAACAAAGTTAACAAATGCTTCATTCAATAAATAGCTATTCTAAAATCTAATTCTACCAAACAAAACACAAACAGCTTTGCACAGGGTTGGACACTTGCAGGGGAATGCGTGTATGTATGTATGTATGTATATATGTATGTGTGTGTGTGTGTGTGTGTGTGTGTGTGTGTGTGTGTGTGTGTTAGTAGCAAGAGAGGAAGGAGGGAAAGCGATCGTGAGAGGGAGAGAAGCGGCTCTTTTGTCCACAGAGAGCGCACGTACGGACGGCAGTCTGTAACGTACGTTGTCTGGTTTCAGATCGACAAAGCAGTTACTTTCTCACTCACGGCGGCAGAAAGACAGCAGTAGTCCCGAGCGGGACAAACACAAAATAGTCTAGCGTAGTGAACATAACTAACAGGCAGCAAACTTAAAATACTACTCAGAGTAAAGCAGAGAAAAATGGACTCGGCGGTCCGTCAACTCACACAACAAGAACAATAGCAATAAAGCTAAAAAGGCTAAATGCTAAACAACAGCAACTGATGCTGAAAAGAACACACAACTAACACTGCCTATGCCCAGACTTATGCCTCTTACTTGGTCGCTTCAGAAAGTGCGCAGGTTGTGTGTGTGTGTAGTCCGTCTTAATGTCCATCTTTGTTCTTGGCTCGGAGGCAGACGGTGCCGTTCTCGCACGTCGGCGGAAACACGGCAGCTGGTTCTGAGTGGAGTGGCGGAGAGAACAGCAGAGACGACTCGGCGAAGACGCGCAGGGCAGAGCCGGTCCACGTTATCCCGAAGTAACTTCATTTCCTCTTTCTCGGGGGAATTTGAGGACGCTGGTTGCAGCAGCGGTCTCTCTCGGGTCCAGGAATGTGTTCGGGTGAACACGGGCAAAGTCTCGTCTCGTCCGACGAGGGGAGTCTTCGATGAGGGGAAAACATGTTCGTGGGGTAGTCAAGCTAACTCACAGGGGAACAGGAGTTACCCCTAGCTCAGTGACATGGGAAAGACGTGTAGTTTGGGCGTGCTCGCTTATAAAGAGGTGGTGATGTCATGGCTGCGTCCTCAGGACGCTCCGCTGTGCAGGAGCGTCTCCGCCAATGAGGGACCGATGTTGACTGCTCCCTGCTGAAGTGTGAAAATCGAAAAGCATCCTTGGAAATGGAGTTTGCTCCACCCTCATGGCAGGTCCATTACAGTTTTAATACGGAGCTCCGGAACTCCAGCCTTCCTGAGTTTTTCCCTCATATAGGCTATAGTTTTTCTTAATCATTACTACAATATATGATTACATATGTAATAGTCTCCTCAGCCAAGTTAGAAAAAATATGTGCATGTATGAACAACAGCAATTGCAGAAGATGACAGTCAAAAAGTAATCATGTTAAATAATCATGATCTCAATATTGAACAAAACTGATTGTGATTATAATTTTTGCCATAAACAAGCACCCCTAAAAACAGCTAATTGTGATTTACATACACACACACACACACACACAGAGTTTAAATATGTATGTGATAAATTGTAAATATGTATGAAATGAATTGTTTTCTGTAAGAAACTCTTACTTGAACATTTTTCAGTGTGCTCCTAAAGTTATATGTATGCTCCTAATTTCTTTCATTTAGGAGCACATGCGCTCCTTGAAAAGAAGTAAGGATTGAACACTGCTGTCACATGTGTGAAAGCACTAAGTAAGTGGAGTGTGGTGCAGTCCAAGGGCTTCTGTCACAGGCAGATGTTTACTTTACCCATCCCCCCCCTCCCATTCTCTCTCTCTCCCTCACAGTTGGAAGGAAAGATTTCAAAGTGATCTTCTTGTGAAAAATCCTCATAAATCCCATAACTTTGGCCAAATCCTACATAAAAATATCATTTTTTTGTAGGAATTTTCGTCGCGAATCCATTGATACAGGTTTGAAAGTGGTGGGACTTATAGTTTAGACGCCAGATGCCCCAGTTTGGCACAAAGTCCATGCCCAGAATTTGCCTCCCCATTGGTTTACATTGTAAGGTGTAATGTCGCACTCCAACTTTCAGGGCTTACTAAATCTAAACCGTTCGAGTTATTACAAAGTTTTTAATAACTTTTGCTCAACACAGTGTGATAAGTTCTGTATTAAAGTTTGAAGCCGATACCATTAACGCCCTAGGAGGAGATAGCGTTTATTCAAGGTCCAAAATTGGTAAAAAATCATACTTTGAAATTGACATTACAGATTTCCTGTTGGATTTAGGTCAGGGGTGTCAGCGTATGATTTGTAGGTCTTGATGAGACGAATAATTGGGTTTTGGTTCGATCTCTCTACGACATTCCTACGGGCCGTGGTGGCCGTTTTAGATACATAGGTGGCGCTAGAGAGCACATTTTGGCACTTTGGGGTTTAATTTTTACATTTTATCAAATTTTTCACCATTCCTGATGTGCGTGCCAAATTTGGTGAGTTTTTGAGCATGTTTAGGGGGTCAAATTTAGAGTTAAAGTGGCGTAATAATAAAGAATAATAATAATAATAATAATAATAATTAAAGCTGCAAGCAGCGTTGGACGGGCCCTCGCGCCCTTGCGCACGTCAAGCCGCGGCGCAGTCAGTTGAGCTTGTGGGAACCAAGAAAACGTTTGGAGATGATCAGTGTGAGAGTCTTTTTACACACAATACTAACCAGTGTCTCTCTGTGAGCCCACCCCTCTGTTCACAGACAATTATGAATTATGAAATCAAAATATTGTTAACCTTAATCAATAATTCAGGTACCAACTGTAGGATCTGCGAAGAACACAGTTAATTATTTGCTATAATTATCAATTATCAATAATAATTAATTATAACAATTAACAGAATTATTAATATGAACTAACAGATACGAAGCACCACCCCGAAACCGGGGCCAATAACCGAGCAAGGTAGTCTCATAAATGGGAGTTCACCTAGAATGTTAATATCTGAGAGATAATCATTCAAGGGTGAACAAAGAGGGGTTGAATTCGAGCTCTGACTCCTTCAATCAGCCACTTTTCACAATATGTTACCAATAATGACTAAAGACCTTCTCTTTAAAGATATAACAGTGTTTATTAAACTTAGCAAAATTAACAAAGTTAACAAATGCTTCATTCAATAAATAGCTATTCTAAAATCTAATTCTACCAAACAAAACACAAACAGCTTTGCACAGGGTTGGACACTTGCAGGTTGGACACTTTTGTCCGACGTTATCTGACCATCAGATGTGCAAAACGATGTCGGTGCGTGTATCTGTGCGCACGTGAGTATGGTGTTAGTCACAAGAGAGGGAGGAGGGAAAGCGATCGTGAGAGAGAGAGAAGCGGTTCTTTTTCCACAGAGAGCGCACGTATGGACGGCAGTCTGTAACGCACGTTGTCTGGTTTAAGATCGACAATCAGTTTACTTTCTCACTCACGGCAGCACAAACACAGTAGTCCCGAGCGGGACAAACACAAAATAGTCTAGCGTGGTGAACACAACTAACAGGCAGCAAACAGGCAGCAGCGGAGCGTTAACTGCAGCATGACCGAAAGAAGCACAACCAGTTAGCCTCTGCTAGCCTCTCAGCTAACCCCGGCTCTCTGTTTAGATCCAAACGGAGCACCGAGTCCCGATTTGTTATTTAGGTTAAAGCGGAGAACAGGCAGCAGCGGAGCGTTAATTGCAGCATGACCGAAAGAAGCACAACCAGTTAGCCTCTGCTAGCCTCTCAGCTAACCCCGGCTCTCTGTTTAGATCCAAACGGAGCACCGAGTCCCGAATTGCTATTTAGGTTAAAGCGGAGAGAATCAGCGGGTCTGTCGGCCAGCTGAGTGAAGTGTAACCTGCGGAAAAAACACCGTGACCATCAAGGTAAAACAGGTCGGCGAAAACACGGCAGCTGGCTCTGAGTGGAGTGGCGGAGAGAACAGCAGAGATGACTCGGCGAAGACGCGCAGGGCAGAGCCGGTCCACGTTATCCCGAAGTAACTTCATTTCCTCTTTCTCCGGGGGAATTTGAGGACGCTGGTTGCAGCAGCGGTCTCTCTCGGATCCAGGAATGTGTTCGGGTGAACACGGGCAAAGTCTCGTCTCGTCCGACGAGGGGAGTCTCCGTTGGGGGGAAAACATGTCCGTGGGGTAGTCAAGCTAACTCACAGGGGAACAGAAGTTACCCCTAGCTCAGTGACATCGAAAAGACGTGTATTTTGGGCGTGCTCGCTTATAAAGGGATGGTGATGTCATGGCTGCGTCCTCAGGACGCTCCGCTGTGCAGGAGCGTCTCCGCCAATGAGGGACCCATGTGGACTGCTCCCTGCTTTGGTGTGAAAATCGCAAAGCATCCTTGGAAATGGAGTTTGCTCCACCCTCATGGCAGGTCCATTACAGTTTTAATACGGAGCTCCGGAACTCCAGCCTTCCTGAGTTTTTCCCTCATATCGGCTATAGTTTTTCTTAATCATTACTACAATATATGATTACATATGTAATAGTCTCCTCAGCCAAGTTAGAAAAAATATGTGCATGTATGAACAACAGCAAGTGGAGAAGATGACAGTCAAAAAGTAATCATGTTAAATAATCATGATCTCAATATTGAACAAAACTGATTGTGATTATAATTTTTGCCATAAACAAGCACCCCTAAAAACAGCTAATTGTGATTTACATACACACACACACACACACACAGAGTTTAAATATGTATGTGATAAATTGTAAATATGTATGAAATGAATTGTTTTCTGTAAGAAACTCTTACTTGAACATTTTTCAGTGTGCTCCTAAAGTTATATGTATGCTCCTAATTTCTTTCATTTAGGAGCACATGCGCTCCTTGAAAAGAAGTAAGGATTGAACACTGCTGTCACATGTGTGAAAGCACTAAGTAAGTGGAGTGTGGTGCAGTCCAAGGGCTTCTGTCACAGGCAGATGTTTACTTTACCCATCCCCCCCCTCCCATTCTCTCTCTCTCCCTCACAGTTGGAAGGAAAGATTTCAAAGTGATCTTCTTGTGAAAAATCCTCATAAATCCCATAACTTTGGCCAAATCCTACATAAAAATATCATTTTTTTGTAGGAATTTTCGTCGCGAATCCATTGATACAGGTTTGAAAGTGGTGGGACTTATAGTTTAGACGCCAGATGCCCCAGTTTGGCACAAAGTCCATGCCCAGAATTTGCCTCCCCATTGGTTTACATTGTAAGGTGTAATGTCGCACTCCAACTTTCAGGGCTTACTAAATCTAAACCGTTCGAGTTATTACAAAGTTTTTAATAACTTTTGCTCAACACAGTGTGATAAGTTCTGTATTAAAGTTTGAAGCCGATACCATTAACGCCCTAGGAGGAGATAGCGTTTATTCAAGGTCCAAAATTGGTAAAAAATCATACTTTGAAATTGACATTACAGATTTCCTGTTGGATTTAGGTCAGGGGTGTCAGCGTATGATTTGTAGGTCTTGATGAGACGAATAATTGGGTTTTGGTTCGATCTCTCTACGACATTCCTACGGGCCGTGGTGGCCGTTTTAGATACATAGGTGGCGCTAGAGAGCACATTTTGGCACTTTGGGGTTTAATTTTTACATTTTATCAAATTTTTCACCATTCCTGATGTGCGTGCCAAATTTGGTGAGTTTTTGAGCATGTTTAGGGGGTCAAATTTAGAGTTAAAGTGGCGTAATAATAAAGAATAATAATAATTAAAGCTGCAAGCAGCGTTGGACGGGCCTTCGCGCCCTTGCGCACGTCAAGCCGCGGCGCAGTCAGTTGAGCTTGTGGGAACCAAGAAAACGTTTGGAGATGATTAGTGTGAGAGTCTTTTTACACACAATACTAACCAGTGTCTCTCTGTGAGCCCACCCCTCTGTTCACAGACAATTATGAAATCAAAATATTGTTAACCTTAATCAATAATTCAGGTACCAACTGTAGGATCTGCGAAGAACACAGTTAATTATTTGCTATAATTATCAATTATCAATAATAATTAATTATAACAATTAACAGAATTATTAATATGAACTAACAGATACGAAGCACCACCCCGAAACCGGGGCCAATAACCGAGCAAGGTAGTCTCATAAATGGGAGTTCACCTAGAATGTTAATATCTGAGAGATAATCATTCAAGGGTGAACAAAGAGGGGTTGAATTCGAGCTCTGACTCCTTCAATCAGCCACTTTTCACAATATGTTACCAATAATGACTAAAGACCTTCTCTTTAAAGATATAACAGTGTTTATTAAACTTAGCAAAATTAACAAAGTTAACAAATGCTTCATTCAATAAATAGCTATTCTAAAATCTAATTCTACCAAACAAAACACAAACAGCTTTGCACAGGGTTGGACACTTGCAGGTTGGACACTTTTGTCCGACGTTATCTGACCATCAGATGTGCAAAACGATGTCGGTGCGTGTATCTGTGCGCACGTGAGTATGGTGTTAGTCACAAGAGAGGGAGGAGGGAAAGCGATCGTGAGAGAGAGAGAAGCGGTTCTTTTTCCACAGAGAGCGCACGTATGGACGGCAGTCTGTAACGCACGTTGTCTGGTTTAAGATCGACAATCAGTTTACTTTCTCACTCACGGCAGCACAAACACAGTAGTCCCGAGCGGGACAAACACAAAATAGTCTAGCGTGGTGAACACAACTAACAGGCAGCAAACAGGCAGCAGCGGAGCGTTAACTGCAGCATGACCGAAAGAAGCACAACCAGTTAGCCTCTGCTAGCCTCTCAGCTAACCCCGGCTCTCTGTTTAGATCCAAACGGAGCACCGAGTCCCGATTTGTTATTTAGGTTAAAGCGGAGAACAGGCAGCAGCGGAGCGTTAACTGCAGCATGACCGAAAGAAGCACAACCAGTTAGCCTCTGCTAGCCTCTCAGCTAACCCCGGCTCTCTGTTTAGATCCAAACGGAGCACCGAGTCCCGAATTGCTATTTAGGTTAAAGCGGAGAGAATCAGCGGGTCTGTCGGCCAGCTGAGTGAAGTGTAACCTGCGGAAAAAACACCGTGACCATCAAGGTAAAACAGGTCGGCGAAAACACGGCAGCTGGCTCTGAGTGGAGTGGCGGAGAGAACAGCAGAGATGACTCGGCGAAGACGCGCAGGGCAGAGCCGGTCCACGTTATCCCGAAGTAACTTCATTTCCTCTTTCTCCGGGGGAATTTGAGGACGCTGGTTGCAGCAGCGGTCTCTCTCGGATCCAGGAATGTGTTCGGGTGAACACGGGCAAAGTCTCGTCTCGTCCGACGAGGGGAGTCTCCGTTGGGGGGAAAACATGTCCGTGGGGTAGTCAAGCTAACTCACAGGGGAACAGAAGTTACCCCTAGCTCAGTGACATCGAAAAGACGTGTATTTTGGGCGTGCTCGCTTATAAAGGGATGGTGATGTCATGGCTGCGTCCTCAGGACGCTCCGCTGTGCAGGAGCGTCTCCGCCAATGAGGGACCAATGTGGACTGCTCCCTGCTTTGGTGTGAAAATCGCAAAGCATCCTTGGAAATGGAGTTTGCTCCACCCTCATGGCAGGTCCATTACAGTTTTAATACGGAGCTCCGGAACTCCAGCCTTCCTGAGTTTTTCCCTCATATCGGCTATAGTTTTTCTTAATCATTACTACAATATATGATTACATATGTAATAGTCTCCTCAGCCAAGTTAGAAAAAATATGTGCATGTATGAACAACAGCAAGTGGAGAAGATGACAGTCAAAAAGTAATCATGTTAAATAATCATGATCTCAATATTGAACAAAACTGATTGTGATTATAATTTTTGCCATAAACAAGCACCCCTAAAAACAGCTAATTGTGATTTACATACACACACACACACACACACAGAGTTTAAATATGTATGTGATAAATTGTAAATATGTATGAAATGAATTGTTTTCTGTAAGAAACTCTTACTTGAACATTTTTCAGTGTGCTCCTAAAGTTATATGTATGCTCCTAATTTCTTTCATTTAGGAGCACATGCGCTCCTTGAAAAGAAGTAAGGATTGAACACTGCTGTCACATGTGTGAAAGCACTAAGTAAGTGGAGTGTGGTGCAGTCCAAGGGCTTCTGTCACAGGCAGATGTTTACTTTACCCATCCCCCCCCTCCCATTCTCTCTCTCTCCCTCACAGTTGGAAGGAAAGATTTCAAAGTGATCTTCTTGTGAAAAATCCTCATAAATCCCATAACTTTGGCCAAATCCTACATAAAAATATCATTTTTTTGTAGGAATTTTCGTCGCGAATCCATTGATACAGGTTTGAAAGTGGTGGGACTTATAGTTTAGACGCCAGATGCCCCAGTTTGGCACAAAGTCCATGCCCAGAATTTGCCTCCCCATTGGTTTACATTGTAAGGTGTAATGTCGCACTCCAACTTTCAGGGCTTACTAAATCTAAACCGTTCGAGTTATTACAAAGTTTTTAATAACTTTTGCTCAACACAGTGTGATAAGTTCTGTATTAAAGTTTGAAGCCGATACCATTAACGCCCTAGGAGGAGATAGCGTTTATTCAAGGTCCAAAATTGGTAAAAAATCATACTTTGAAATTGACATTACAGATTTCCTGTTGGATTTAGGTCAGGGGTGTCAGCGTATGATTTGTAGGTCTTGATGAGACGAATAATTGGGTTTTGGTTCGATCTCTCTACGACATTCCTACGGGCCGTGGTGGCCGTTTTAGATACATAGGTGGCGCTAGAGAGCACATTTTGGCACTTTGGGGTTTAATTTTTACATTTTATCAAATTTTTCACCATTCCTGATGTGCGTGCCAAATTTGGTGAGTTTTTGAGCATGTTTAGGGGGTCAAATTTAGAGTTAAAGTGGCGTAATAATAAAGAATAATAATAATAATAATAATAATAATAAGAAACAAACAAACACACGAAAAACAAGAGGGTCTTCGCCCTTTGGGCTCAGGCCCTAATTAAAGCTGCAAGCAGCGTTGGACGGGCCTTCGCGCCCTTGCGCACAGCGGGCGGCAGCGCAGTCAGCTAAGCTTCTGGGAACCAAGAAAACGTTTGGAGATGATCAGTGTGAGAGTCTTTTGACACATAATACTAACCAGTGTCTCTCTGTGAGCCCACCCCTCTGCTCACAGACAATTATGGATTATGAAATCAAAATATTGTTAACCTTAATCAATAATTCAGGCACCAACTGTAGGATCTGCAAGGAACACAGTTGATTATTTGCTATAATTATCAATTATCAATAATAAATAATTATAACAAATAACAGAATTATTAATATGAACTAACAAATACGAAGCACCATCCCGAAACCGGGACCAATAACCGAACAAGGTAATCTCATAAATGGGAGTTCACCTAGAATGTTAATATCTGAGAGATAATCATTCAAGGGTGAACAAAGAAGGGTTGAATTCGAGCTCTGACTCCTTCAATCAGCCACTTTTCACAATATGTTACCAATAATGACTAAAGAACTTCTCTTTAAAGATATAACAGTGTTAATTAAACTCAGCAAAATTAACAAAGTTAACAAATGCTTCATTCAATAAATAGCTATTCTAAAATCTAATTCTACCAAACAAAACACAAACAGCTTTGCACAGGGTTGGACACTTGCAGGTTGGACACTTTTGTCCGACGTTATCTGACCATCAGATGTGCAAAACGATGTCGGTGCGTGTATCTGTGCGCGCGTGAGTGTAGTGTTAGTCACAAGAGGGAGTAGGGAAAACGATCGTGAGAGAGAGAGAAGCGGTTCTTTTTCCACAGAGAGCGCAAGTACGGACAGCAGTCTGTAACGCACGTTGTCTGGTTTCAGATCGACAAATCAGTTTACTTTCTCACTCACGGCAGCACAAACACAGTAGTCCCGAGCGGGACAAACACAAAATAGTCTAGCGTGGTGAACACAACTAACAGGCAGCAAACAGGCAGCAGCGGAGCGTTAACTGCAGCATGACCGAAAGAAGCACAACCAGTTAGCCTCTGCTAGCCTCTCAGCTAACCCCGGCTCTCTGTTTAGATCCAAACGGAGCACCGAGTCCCGATTTGTTATTTAGGTTAAAGCCGAGAACAGGCAGCAGCGGAGCGTTAATTGCAGCATGACCGAAAGAAGCACAACCAGTTAGCCTCTGCTAGCCTCTCAGCTAACCCCGGCTCTCTGTTTAGATCCAAACGGAGCACCGAGTCCCGATTTGTTATTTAGGTTAAAGCGGAGAACAGGCAGCAAACAGGCAGCAGCGGAGCGTTAACTGCAGCATGACCGAAAGAAGCACAACCAGTTAGCCTCTGCTAGCCACTCAGCTAACCCCGGCTCTCTGTTTAGATCCAAACGGAGCACCGAGTCCCGATTTGTTATTTAGGTTAAAGCGGAGAACAGGCAGCAGCGGAGCGTTAATTGCAGCATGACCGAAAGAAGCACAACCAGTTAGCCTCTGCTAGCCTCTCAGCTAACCCCGGGTCTCTGTTTAGATCCAAACGGAGCACCGAGTCCCGAATTGCTATTTAGGTTAAAGCGGAGAGAATCAGCGGGTCTGTCGGCCAGCTGAGTGAAGTGAAACCTGCGGAAAAAAGGAATGTAAGTAACTTCATTTCCTCTTTCTCGGGGGAATTTGAGGACGCTGGTTGCAGCAGCGGTCTCTCTCGGCTCCAGGAATGTGTTCGGGTGAACACGGGAAAAGTCTCGTCTCATCCGACGAGGGGAGTCTTCGATGAGGGGAAAACATGTTCGTGGGGTAGTCAAGCTAACTCACAGGGGAACAGGAGTTACCCCGAGCTCAGTGACATGGGAAAGACGTGTATTTCGGGCGTGCTCGCTTATAAAGGGGTGGTGATGTCATGGCTGTGCAGGAGCGTCTCCGCCAATGAGGGACCGATGTTGACTGCTCCCTGCTGAGGTGTGAAAATCGCAAAGCATCCTTGGAAATGGAGTAGATGTTTACTTTACCCATCCCCCCCCTCCCATTCTCTCTCTCTCCCTCACAGTTGGAAAGACAGATTTTAAACTGATCTTCTTGTGAAAAATCCTCATAAATCCCATAACTTTGACCAAATCCTACATAAAAATATCATTTTTTTGTAGGAATTTTCGTCGCGAATCCATTGATACAGGTTTGAAAGTGGTGGGACTTATAGTTTAGACGCCAGATGCCCCAGTTTGGCACAAAGTCCATGCCCAGAATTTGCCTCCCCATTGGTTTACATTGTAAGGTGTAATGTCGCACTCCAACTTTCAGGGCTTACTAAATCTAAACCGTTCGAGTTATTACAAAGTTTTTAATAACTTTTGCTCAACACAGTGTGATAAGTCATGTATTAAAGTTTGAAGCCGATACCATTAACGCCCTAGGAGGAGATAGCGTTTATTCAAGGTCCAAAATTGGCAAAAAATGGTACTTTGAAATGGACATTGCGGATTTCCTGTTGGATTTAGGTCAGGGGTGTCAGCGTATGATTTGTAGGTCTTGATGAGACGAATAATTGGGTTTTGGTTCGATCTCTCTACGACATTCCTACGGGCCGTGGTGGCCGTTTTAGATACGTAGGTGGCGCTAGAGAGCACATTTTGGCACTTTGGGGTTTAATTTTTACATTTTATCAAATTTTTCACCATTCCTGATGTGCGTGCCAAATTTGGTGAGTTTTTGAGCATGTTTAGGGGGTCAAATTTAGAGTTAAAGTGGCGTAACAAGAAAGAAAGAATAATAATAATAATAATAATAATAAAGAAACAAACGGACGAAAAACAAGAGGGTCTTCGCCCTTTGGGCTCAGGCCCTAATAATTAAAGCTGCAAGCAGCGTTGGACGGGCCTTCGCGCCCTTGCGCACAGCGGGCCGCGGCGCAGTCAGTTGAGCTTGTGGGAACCAAGAAAGCGTTTGGAGATGATCAGTGTGAGAGTCTTTTTACACACAATACTAACCAGTGTCTCTCTGTGAGCCCACCCCTCCGTTCACAGACAATTATGAATTATGACATCAAAATATTGTTAACCTTAATCAGTAATTCAGGTACCAACTGTAGGAATCTGCGAAGAACACAGTTAATTATTTGCTATAATTATCAATTATCAATAATAATTAATTATAACAATTAACAGAATTATTAATATGAACTAACAGATACGAAGCACCACCCCGAAACCGGGGCCAATAACCGAGCAAGGTAGTCTCATAAATGGGAGTTCACCTAGAATGTTCATATCTGAGAGATAATCAGTCAAGGGTGAACAAAGAAGGGTTGAATTCGAGCTCTGACTCCTTCAATCAGCCACTTTTCACAATATGTTACCAATAATGACTAAAGAACTTCTCTTTAAAGATATAACAGTGTTTATGAAACTTAGCAAAATTAACAAAGTTAACAAATGCTTCATTCAATAAACAGCTATTCTAAAATCTAATTCTACCAAACAAAACACAAACAGCTTTGCACAGGGTTGGACACTTGCAGGTTGGACACTTTTGTCCGACGTTATCTGACCATCAGATGTGCAAAACGATGTCGGTGCGTGTATCTGTGCGCGCGTGAGTATGGTGTTAGTCACAAGAGAGGGAGGAGGGAGAGCGATCGTGAGAGAGAGAGAAGCGGTTCTTTTTCCACAGAGAGCGCACGTATGGACGGCAGTCTGTAACGCACGTTGTCTGGTTTAAGATCGACAAATCAGTTTACTTTCTCACTCACGGCAGCACAAACACAGTAGTCCCGAGCGGGACAAACACAAAATAGTCAAGCGTGGTGAACACAACTAACAGGCAGCAAACAGGCAGCAGCGGAGCGTTAACTGCAGCATGACCGAAAGAAGCACAACCAGTTAGCCTCTGCTAGCCTCTCAGCTAACCCCGGCTCTCTGTTTAGATCCAAACGGAGCACCGAGTCCCGAATTGCTATTTAGGTTAAAGCGGAGAGAATCAGCGGGTCTGTCGGCCAGCTGAGTGAAGTGTAACCTGCGGAAAAAACACCGTGACCATCAAGGTAAAACAGGTCGGCGAAAACACGGCAGCTGGCTCTGAGTGGAGTGGCGGAGAGAACAGCAGAGATGACTCGGCGAAGACGCGCAGGGCAGAGCCGGTCCACGTTATCCCGAAGTAACTTCATTTCCTCTTTCTCCGGGGGAATTTGAGGACGCTGGTTGCAGCAGCAGTCTCTCTCGGGTCCAGGAATGTGTTCGGGTGAACACGGGCAAAGTCTCGTCTCGTCCGACGAGGGGAGTCTTCGATGAGGGGAAAACATGTTCGTGGGGTAGTCAAGCTAACTCACAGGGGAACAGGAGTTAACCCTAGCTCAGTGACATGGGAAAGACGTATATTTCGGGCGTGCTCGCTTATAAAGGGGTGGTGATGTCATGGCTGCGTCCTCAGGACGCTCCGCTGTGCAGGAGCGTCTCCGCCAATGAGGGACCGATATTGACTGCTCCCTGCTGAGGTGTGAAAATCGCAAAGCATTCTTGGAAATGGAGTTTGCTCCACCCTCATGGCAGGTCCATTACAGTTTTAATACGGAGCTCCGGAGCTCCAGCCTTCCTGAGTTTTTCCCTCATATAGGCTATACTTTTTCTTAATCATTACTACAATATATGATTAGATGTGTAATAGTCTCCTCAGCCAAGTTAGAAAAAATATGTGCATGTATGAACAACAGCAATTGCAGAAGATGACAGTCAAAAAGTAATCATGTTAAATAATCATGATCTCAATATTGAACAAAACTGATTGTGATTATAATTTTTGCCATAAACAAGCACCCCTAAAAACAGCTAATTGTGATTTACATACACACACACACACACACACAGAGTTTAAATATGTATGTGATAAATTGTAAATATGTATGAAATGAATTGTTTTCTGTAAGAAACTCTTACTTGAACATTTTTCAGTGTGCTCCTAAAGTTATATGTATGCTCCTAATTTCTTTCATTTAGGAGCACATGCGCTCCTTGAAAAGAAGTAAGGATTGAACACTGCTGTCACATGTGTGAAAGCACTAAGTAAGTGGAGTGTGGTGCAGTCCAAGGGCTTCTGTCACAGGCAGATGTTTACTTTACCCATCCCCCCCCTCCCATTCTCTCTCTCTCCCTCACAGTTGGAAGGAAAGATTTCAAAGTGATCTTCTTGTGAAAAATCCTCATAAATCCCATAACTTTGGCCAAATCCTACATAAAAATATCATTTTTTTGTAGGAATTTTCGTCGCGAATCCATTGATACAGGTTTGAAAGTGGTGGGACTTATAGTTTAGACGCCAGATGCCCCAGTTTGGCACAAAGTCCATGCCCAGAATTTGCCTCCCCATTGGTTTACATTGTAAGGTGTAATGTCGCACTCCAACTTTCAGGGCTTACTAAATCTAAACCGTTCGAGTTATTACAAAGTTTTTAATAACTTTTGCTCAACACAGTGTGATAAGTTCTGTATTAAAGTTTGAAGCCGATACCATTAACGCCCTAGGAGGAGATAGCGTTTATTCAAGGTCCAAAATTGGTAAAAAATCATACTTTGAAATTGACATTACAGATTTCCTGTTGGATTTAGGTCAGGGGTGTCAGCGTATGATTTGTAGGTCTTGATGAGACGAATAATTGGGTTTTGGTTCGATCTCTCTACGACATTCCTACGGGCCGTGGTGGCCGTTTTAGATACATAGGTGGCGCTAGAGAGCACATTTTGGCACTTTGGGGTTTAATTTTTACATTTTATCAAATTTTTCACCATTCCTGATGTGCGTGCCAAATTTGGTGAGTTTTTGAGCATGTTTAGGGGGTCAAATTTAGAGTTAAAGTGGCGTAATAATAAAGAATAATAATAATAATAATAATAATTAAAGCTGCAAGCAGCGATGATCGGGCCCTCGCGTCCTTGCGTATGTCAGGGCTCGGCGCTGGTGAAGGGCTTCTGTCACGGGCATATAGATGTCCCCAGACCTGGGCTGTTTTCAGACAGTGCAAGGGGAGAATAACGTCACATCCTCAATCACCTACTGTGCCTGCTGCAGGGGCTGCTGCATTGAAATGTCGTAGGGGGCGCTATGGAGCCAGTTTTCATCACTGACTGAATATTGGTATTTAGACGTGTTCAGGCTGGGAGTCTTATCAAACATGTAAAGTTTGGTGTAGACTCGAGCATTTACACTAAACTTATAGCAATTTCGCCTGTCATGGCGAAAAATCAAAACTCAACGCCACGCCACGGCCACACGCTTCAATGATAACTAAATTTTTGATAACTTTTGATCACACACTGGTGTAGATGACACACACTGATTTTGAAGTCGTTACCATGAATTCTGTAGGAGGAGTTTGTTAAAATACAAGGTATGCGAAATGGTCAAAAAAACGCGAAAAATGACCACTTTTATCAAGATGGCCGACTTCCTGTAGGACTTACAATACGGCTCCAAGAGGCTTTTTTGTGCGTCTTCACATGATACATAAGCCTCCCGAATTTCTTTTTCCTAGGTTAATCTGGAAGGCGGGGCTACAATTTTGAAATTTTAAAGGGGGCGCTGTTGAGCCATATTGTCACGTCTATGCAAATGACCTATCCAGGATTTTAACTGGTGTCGCTCCAGACATGTGTGCCAAGTTTCGTGATTGTAGACCCATCCCTTATCCCTAAAATACAGCATCGTATTTCATGGCGAAGGATGTGTCGCCATGGCAACGGCGTTTGGTCATGGGTCATGACCTGCCCAATGTAGCATCACCAAGGTCTTCCATCTTAGCTGAGTCAATTTCAGGTGCATCGGCCAAATTTCCTAGGAGTAATACAACAAAGAACGACGCATGATACTTCCTGTTGCACTCTGGCCCGTCGGGATCAGATCACGCTTTTTAAAAATGAGGGATATTTCTTACAAGTGTGGTGTGCTTTTATTTTGAAAGTTTGATTGACATGTGTACTGTCAGGTGTGTAGAGACAATAAGTAACTGCAGCTGGACACAGAATAATACTCATATATTTGAATGGAGAGTGTGAGCGAACCCACACCTTTTTGAACATTTACTGCTTCCACATAATTTTAGATACAAACTTCATTTGAACTTTAAATGAGTCACGAGACTTTGACCTACAAATCTTGAATTTACATGTGTTTTCTATCTTTTATTGTTTTTGAGATATTAGAGTGTGAATTTTAAGGTCTTTTCTTGCTCCTCCTGTGATTTTATAATGAGTGTGTATTGCGGAATGTTTCAGAGCACTGAGGGAGTGACATCACCAGGAGCAGTTGGAGAGGATGATTTCAGAGAACGCTTCTCGTGAAATATCCTCATAAATCCCATAACTTTGGCCAAATCCTACATAAAAATCACATTTTTTTGTAGGAATTTTCGTCGCGAATCCATTGATACAGGTTTGAAAGTGGTCGGACTTATAGTTTAGATGCCAGATGTCCCAGTTTGGCACAAAGTCCATGCCCAGAGATTGCCTCCCCATTGGTTTACATTGTAAGGTGTAATGTCGCACTCCAACTTTCAGGGCTTACTAAATCTAAACCGTTCGAGTTATTACAAAGTTTTTAATAACTTTTGCTCAACACAGTGTGATAAGTCATGTATTCAAGTTTGAAGCCGATACCATTAACGCCCTCGGAGGAGATAGCGTTTGTTCGGGGGCCAAAATTGGGGCAAAGTCTTATTTTGAAAAGCTGATTGCAGACTTCCTGTTGGATTTAGGTCAGGGGTGTCAGCATATGATTTGTAGGTCTTGATGAGACGAATAATTGAGTTTTGGTTCGATCTCTCTACGACATTCCTATGGGCCGTGGCGGCCGTTTTAGATACATAGGTGGCGCTAGAGAGCACATTTTGGCACTTCGGGGGTTAATTTTTACATTTTATCAAATTTTTCACCATTCCTGATGTGCGTGCCAAATTTGGTGAGTTTTTGAGCATGTTTAGGGGGTCAAATTAAGGATTGAAGTGGCGTATTAATAAAGAATTAAAGCTGCAAGCAGCGATGATCGGGCCCTCGCGTCCTTGCGTATGTCGGGGCTCGGCGCTGGTGAAGGGCTTCTGTCACGGGCATATAGATGTCCCCAGACCTGGTCTGTTTTCAGACATTGCAAGGGGAGATTAACGTCGCATCCTCAATGACCTACTCTGCATGCTGCAGGGGCTGCTGCATTGAAATTTCGTAGGGGGCGCTATGGAGCCAGTTTTCATCACTGACTGAATATTGCTATTTAGACATGTTCAGGCTGGGAGTCTTATCAAACATGAAAAGTTTGGTGTAGACTCGAGCATTTACACTAAACTTATAGGACTTTCACCTGTCATGGCGAAACATCAAAACTCAACGCCACGCCACGGCCACACGCTTCAATGCTAAGTAAATGTTTTGATAACTTTTGATCACACACTACTGTAGATGACACACACTGATTTTGAAGTTGTTACCATGAATTCTGTAGGAGGAGTTCGTTAAAATACAAGGTATGCCAAATGGTCAAAAAAACGCGAAAAATGACCACTTTTATCAAGATGGCCGACTTCCTGTAGGACTTACGATATGGCTCCAAGAGGCTTTTTTGTGCGTCTTGACATGATACATAAGCCTCCCGAATTTCATTTTCCTAGGTTAATCTGGAAGGCGGGGCTACAATTTTGAAATTTTCAAGGGGGCGCTGTTGAGCCATATTGTCACGTCTATGCAAATGACCTATCCAGGATTTTAACTGGTGTCACTCCAGACATGTGTGCCAAGTTTCGTGACTGTAGACCCATCCCTTATCCCTAAAATACAGCATCGTATTTCATGGCGAAGGATGTGTCGCCATGGCAACGGCGTTTGGTCATGGGTCATGACCTGCCCAATGTAGCATCACCAAGGTCTTACATCTTAGCTGAGTGAATTTCAGGTGCATCGGCCAAATTTCCTAGGAGTAATACAACAAAGAACGACGCATGATACTTCCTGTTGCACTCTGGCCCGTCGGGATCAGATCACGCTTTTTAAAAATGAGGGATATTTCTTACAAGTGTGGTGTGCTTTTATTTTGAAAGTTTGATTGACATGTGTACTGTCAGGTGTGTAGAGACAATAAGTAACTGCAGCTGGACACAGAAAAATACTCATATATTTGAATGGAGAGTGTGAGCGAACCCACACCTTTTTGAACATTTACTGCTTCCACATAGTTTTAGATACAAACTTCATTTGAACTTTAAATGAGCCACGAGACTTTGACCTACAAATCCTGAATTTACATGTGTTTTCTATCTTTTATTGTTTTTGAGATATTAGAGTGTGAGTTTTAAAGTCTTTTCTTGCTCCTCCTGTGATTTTATAATGAGTGTGTATTGCGGAATGTTTCACAGCACTGAAGGAGTGACATCACCAGGAGCAGTTGGAGAGGAGGATTTTAGAGAACGCTTCTCGTGAAATATCCTCATAAATCCCATGACTTTGGCCAAATCATACATAAAAATCACATTTTTTTGTAGGAATTTTCGTCGCGAATCCATTGATACAGGTTTGAAAGTGGTCGGACTTATAGTTTAGACGCCAGATGCCCCAGTTTGGCACAAAGTCCATGCCCAGAGATTGCCTCCCCATTGGTTTACATTGTAAGGTGTAATGTCGCACTCCAACTTTCAGGGCTTATTAGATCTAAACCGTTCGAGTTATTACAAAGTTTTTAATAACTTTTGCTCAACACAGTGTGATAAGTCATGTATTAAAGTTTGAAGCCGATACCATTAACGCCCTCGGAGGAGATAGCGTTTGTTCGGGGGCCAAAATTGGGGCAAAGTCTTATTTTGAAAAGCTGATTGCAGACTTCCTGTTGGATTTAGGTCAGGGGTGTCAGCGTATGATTTGTAGGTCTTGATGAGACGAATAATTGAGTTTTGGTTCGATCTCTCTACGACATTCCTACGGGCCGTGGCGGCCGTTTTCGATACATAGGTGGCGCTAGAGAGCACATTTTGGCACTTCGGGGGTTAATTTTTACATTTTATCAAATTTTTCACCAGACCTGATGTGCGTGCCAAATTTGGTGAGTTTTTGAGCATGTTTAGGGGGTCAAATTTAGAGTTAAAGTGGCGGATTAATAAAGAATAATAATAAGAAAGAAACAAACACACGAAAAACAATAGGGTCTTCGCCCTTTGGGCTCAGGCCCTAATAATAAGAAACAAACAAACACACGAAAAACAAGAGGGTCTTCGCCCTTTGGGCTCAGGCCCTAATAATAATAATAATAATAAGAAACAAACAAACACACGAAAAACAAGAGGGTCTTCGCCCTTTGGGCTCAGGCCCTAATAATAAGAAACAAACAAACACACGAAAAACAAGAGGGTCTTCGCCCTTTGGGCTCAGGCCCTAATTAAAGCTGCAAGCAGCGTTGGACGGGCCTTCGCGCCCTTGCGCACAGCGGGCCGCGGCGCAGTCAGTTGAGCTTGTGGGAACCAAGAAAGCGTTTGGAGATGATCAGTGTGAGAGTCTTTTTACACACAATACTAACCAGTGTCTCTCTGTGAGCCCACCCCTCCGTTCACAGACAATTATGAATTATGACATCAAAATATTGTTAACCTTAATCAGTAATTCAGGTACCAACTGTAGGAATCTGCGAAGAACACAGTTAATTATTTGCTATAATTATCAATTATCAATAATAATTAATTATAACAATTAACAGAATTATTAATATGAACTAACAGATACGAAGCACCACCCCGAAACCGGGGCCAATAACCGAGCAAGGTAGTCTCATAAATGGGAGTTCACCTAGAATGTTCATATCTGAGAGATAATCAGTCAAGGGTGAACAAAGAAGGGTTGAATTCGAGCTCTGACTCCTTCAATCAGCCACTTTTCACAATATGTTACCAATAATGACTAAAGAACTTCTCTTTAAAGATATAACAGTGTTTATGAAACTTAGCAAAATTAACAAAGTTAACAAATGCTTCATTCAATAAATAGCTATTCTAAAATCTAATTCTACCAAACAAAACACAAACAGCTTTGCACAGGGTTGGACACTTGCAGGGGAATGCGTGTATGTATGTATGTATGTATATATGTATGTGTGTGTGTGTGTGTGTGTGTGTGTGTGTGTGTGTGTGTGTGTGTGTGTGTTAGTAGCAAGAGAGGAAGGAGGGAAAGCGATCGTGAGAGGGAGAGAAGCGGCTCTTTTGTCCACAGAGAGCGCACGTACGGACGGCAGTCTGTAACGTACGTTGTCTGGTTTCAGATCGACAAAGCAGTTACTTTCTCACTCACGGCGGCAGAAAGACAGCAGTAGTCCCGAGCGGGACAAACACAAAATAGTCTAGCGTAGTGAACATAACTAACAGGCAGCAAACTTAAAATACTACTCAGAGTAAAGCAGAGAAAAATGGACTCGGCGGTCCGTCAACTCACACAACAAGAACAATAGCAATAAAGCTAAAAAGGCTAAATGCTAAACAACAGCAACTGATGCTGAAAAGAACACACAACTAACACTGCCTATGCCCAGACTTATGCCTCTTACTTGGTCGCTTCAGAAAGTGCGCAGGTTGTGTGTGTGTGTAGTCCGTCTTAATGTCCATCTTTGTTCTTGGCTCGGAGGCAGACGGTGCCGTTCTCGCACGTCGGCGGAAACACGGCAGCTGGTTCTGAGTGGAGTGGCGGAGAGAACAGCAGAGACGACTCGGCGAAGACGCGCAGGGCAGAGCCGGTCCACGTTATCCCGAAGTAACTTCATTTCCTCTTTCTCGGGGGAATTTGAGGACGCTGGTTGCAGCAGCGGTCTCTCTCGGGTCCAGGAATGTGTTCGGGTGAACACGGGCAAAGTCTCGTCTCGTCCGACGAGGGGAGTCTTCGATGAGGGGAAAACATGTTCGTGGGGTAGTCAAGCTAACTCACAGGGGAACAGGAGTTACCCCTAGCTCAGTGACATGGGAAAGACGTGTAGTTTGGGCGTGCTCGCTTATAAAGAGGTGGTGATGTCATGGCTGCGTCCTCAGGACGCTCCGCTGTGCAGGAGCGTCTCCGCCAATGAGGGACCGATGTTGACTGCTCCCTGCTGAAGTGTGAAAATCGAAAAGCATCCTTGGAAATGGAGTTTGCTCCACCCTCATGGCAGGTCCATTACAGTTTTAATACGGAGCTCCGGAACTCCAGCCTTCCTGAGTTTTTCCCTCATATAGGCTATAGTTTTTCTTAATCATTACTACAATATATGATTACATATGTAATAGTCTCCTCAGCCAAGTTAGAAAAAATATGTGCATGTATGAACAACAGCAATTGCAGAAGATGACAGTCAAAAAGTAATCATGTTAAATAATCATGATCTCAATATTGAACAAAACTGATTGTGATTATAATTTTTGCCATAAACAAGCACCCCTAAAAACAGCTAATTGTGATTTACATACACACACACACACACACACACACACACACACACACACACACAGAGTTTAAATATGTATGTGATAAATTGTAAATATGTATGAAATGAATTGTTTTCTGTAAGAAACTCTTACTTGAACATTTTTCAGTGTGCTCCTAAAGTTATATGTATGCTCCTAATTTCTTTCATTTAGGAGCACATGCGCTCCTTGAAAAGAAGTAAGGATTGAACACTGCTGTCACATGTGTGAAAGCACTAAGTAAGTGGAGTGTGGTGCAGTCCAAGGGCTTCTGTCACAGGCAGATGTTTACTTTACCCATCCCCCCCCTCCCATTCTCTCTCTCTCCCTCACAGTTGGAAGGAAAGATTTCAAAGTGATCTTCTTGTGAAAAATCCTCATAAATCCCATAACTTTGGCCAAATCCTACATAAAAATATCATTTTTTTGTAGGAATTTTCGTCGCGAATCCATTGATACAGGTTTGAAAGTGGTGGGACTTATAGTTTAGACGCCAGATGCCCCAGTTTGGCACAAAGTCCATGCCCAGAATTTGCCTCCCCATTGGTTTACATTGTAAGGTGTAATGTCGCACTCCAACTTTCAGGGCTTACTAAATCTAAACCGTTCGAGTTATTACAAAGTTTTTAATAACTTTTGCTCAACACAGTGTGATAAGTTCTGTATTAAAGTTTGAAGCCGATACCATTAACGCCCTAGGAGGAGATAGCGTTTATTCAAGGTCCAAAATTGGCAAAAAATCATACTTTGAAATTGACATTACAGATTTCCTGTTGGATTTAGGTCAGGGGTGTCAGCGTATGATTTGTAGGTCTTGATGAGACGAATAATTGGGTTTTGGTTCGATCTCTCTACGACATTCCTACGGGCCGTGGTGGCCGTTTTAGATACATAGGTGGCGCTAGAGAGCACATTTTGGCACTTTGGGGTTTAATTTTTACATTTTATCAAATTTTTCACCATTCCTGATGTGCGTGCCAAATTTGGTGAGTTTTTGAGCATGTTTAGGGGGTCAAATTTAGAGTTAAAGTGGCGTAATAATAAAGAATAATAATAATAATAATAATAATTAAAGCTGCAAGCAGCGTTGGACGGGCCTTCGCGCCCTTGCGCACAGCGGGCCGCGGCGCAGTCAGTTGAGCTTGTGGGAACCAAGAAAGCGTTTGGAGATGATCAGTGTGAGAGTCTTTTTACACACAATACTAACCAGTGTCTCTCTGTGAGCCCACCCCTCCGTTCACAGACAATTATGAATTATGACATCAAAATATTGTTAACCTTAATCAGTAATTCAGGTACCAACTGTAGGAATCTGCGAAGAACACAGTTAATTATTTGCTATAATTATCAATTATCAATAATAATTAATTATAACAATTAACAGAATTATTAATATGAACTAACAGATACGAAGCACCACCCCGAAACCGGGGCCAATAACCGAGCAAGGTAGTCTCATAAATGGGAGTTCACCTAGAATGTTCATATCTGAGAGATAATCAGTCAAGGGTGAACAAAGAAGGGTTGAATTCGAGCTCTGACTCCTTCAATCAGCCACTTTTCACAATATGTTACCAATAATGACTAAAGAACTTCTCTTTAAAGATATAACAGTGTTTATGAAACTTAGCAAAATTAACAAAGTTAACAAATGCTTCATTCAATAAACAGCTATTCTAAAATCTAATTCTACCAAACAAAACACAAACAGCTTTGCACAGGGTTGGACACTTGCAGGTTGGACACTTTTGTCCGACGTTATCTGACCATCAGATGTGCAAAACGATGTCGGTGCGTGTATCTGTGCGCGCGTGAGTATGGTGTTAGTCACAAGAGAGGGAGGAGGGAGAGCGATCGTGAGAGAGAGAGAAGCGGTTCTTTTTCCACAGAGAGCGCACGTATGGACGGCAGTCTGTAACGCACGTTGTCTGGTTTAAGATCGACAAATCAGTTTACTTTCTCACTCACGGCAGCACAAACACAGTAGTCCCGAGCGGGACAAACACAAAATAGTCAAGCGTGGTGAACACAACTAACAGGCAGCAAACAGGCAGCAGCGGAGCGTTAACTGCAGCATGACCGAAAGAAGCACAACCAGTTAGCCTCTGCTAGCCTCTCAGCTAACCCCGGCTCTCTGTTTAGATCCAAACGGAGCACCGAGTCCCGAATTGCTATTTAGGTTAAAGCGGAGAGAATCAGCGGGTCTGTCGGCCAGCTGAGTGAAGTGTAACCTGCGGAAAAAACACCGTGACCATCAAGGTAAAACAGGTCGGCGAAAACACGGCAGCTGGCTCTGAGTGGAGTGGCGGAGAGAACAGCAGAGATGACTCGGCGAAGACGCGCAGGGCAGAGCCGGTCCACGTTATCCCGAAGTAACTTCATTTCCTCTTTCTCCGGGGGAATTTGAGGACGCTGGTTGCAGCAGCGGTCTCTCTCGGGTCCAGGAATGTGTTCGGGTGAACACGGGCAAAGTCTCGTCTCGTCCGACGAGGGGAGTCTTCGATGAGGGGAAAACATGTTCGTGGGGTAGTCAAGCTAACTCACAGGGGAACAGGAGTTAACCCTAGCTCAGTGACATGGGAAAGACGTATATTTCGGGCGTGCTCGCTTATAAAGGGGTGGTGATGTCATGGCTGCGTCCTCAGGACGCTCCGCTGTGCAGGAGCGTCTCCGCCAATGAGGGACCGATATTGACTGCTCCCTGCTGAGGTGTGAAAATCGCAAAGCATTCTTGGAAATGGAGTTTGCTCCACCCTCATGGCAGGTCCATTACAGTTTTAATACGGAGCTCCGGAGCTCCAGCCTTCCTGAGTTTTTCCCTCATATAGGCTATACTTTTTCTTAATCATTACTACAATATATGATTAGATGTGTAATAGTCTCCTCAGCCAAGTTAGAAAAAATATGTGCATGTATGAACAACAGCAATTGCAGAAGATGACAGTCAAAAAGTAATCATGTTAAATAATCATGATCTCAATATTGAACAAAACTGATTGTGATTATAATTTTTGCCATAAACAAGCACCCCTAAAAACAGCTAATTGTGATTTACATACACACACACACACACACACACAGAGTTTAAATATGTATGTGATAAATTGTAAATATGTATGAAATGAATTGTTTTCTGTAAGAAACTCTTACTTGAACATTTTTCAGTGTGCTCCTAAAGTTATATGTATGCTCCTAATTTCTTTCATTTAGGAGCACATGCGCTCCTTGAAAAGAAGTAAGGATTGAACACTGCTGTCACATGTGTGAAAGCACTAAGTAAGTGGAGTGTGGTGCAGTCCAAGGGCTTCTGTCACAGGCAGATGTTTACTTTACCCATCCCCCCCCTCCCATTCTCTCTCTCTCCCTCACAGTTGGAAGGAAAGATTTCAAAGTGATCTTCTTGTGAAAAATCCTCATAAATCCCATAACTTTGGCCAAATCCTACATAAAAATATCATTTTTTTGTAGGAATTTTCGTCGCGAATCCATTGATACAGGTTTGAAAGTGGTGGGACTTATAGTTTAGACGCCAGATGCCCCAGTTTGGCACAAAGTCCATGCCCAGAATTTGCCTCCCCATTGGTTTACATTGTAAGGTGTAATGTCGCACTCCAACTTTCAGGGCTTACTAAATCTAAACCGTTCGAGTTATTACAAAGTTTTTAATAACTTTTGCTCAACACAGTGTGATAAGTCATGTATTAAAGTTTGAAGCCGATACCATTAACGCCCTAGGAGGAGATAGCGTTTATTCAAGGTCCAAAATTGGCAAAAAATCATACTTTGAAATGGACATTGCAGATTTCCTGTTGGATTTAGGTCAGGGGTGTCAGCGTATGATTTGTAGGTCTTGATGAGACGAATAATTGGGTTTTGGTTCGATCTCTCTACGACATTCCTACGGGCCGTGGTGGCCGTTTTAGATACATAGGTGGCGCTCTCGAGCACATTTTGGCACTTTGGGGTTTAATTTTTACATTTTATCAAATTTTTCACCATTCCTGATGTGCGTGCCAAATTTGGTGAGTTTTTGAGCATGTTTAGGGGGTCAAATTTAGAGTTAAAGTGGCGTAATAATAAAGAATAATAATAATAATAATAATAATAATAAGAAACAAACAAACACACGAAAAACAAGAGGGTCTTCGCCCTTTGGGCTCAGGCCCTAATTAAAGCTGCAAGCAGCGTTGGACGGGCCTTCGCGCCCTTGCGCACGTCAAGCCGCGGCGCAGTCAGTTGAGCTTGTGGGAACCAAGAAAACGTTTGGAGATGATTAGTGTGAGAGTCTTTTTACACACAATACTAACCAGTGTCTCTCTGTGAGCCCACCCCTCTGTTCACAGACAATTATGAAATCAAAATATTGTTAACCTTAATCAATAATTCAGGTACCAACTGTAGGATCTGCGAAGAACACAGTTAATTATTTGCTATAATTATCAATTATCAATAATAATTAATTATAACAATTAACAGAATTATTAATATGAACTAACAGATACGAAGCACCACCCCGAAACCGGGGCCAATAACCGAGCAAGGTAGTCTCATAAATGGGAGTTCACCTAGAATGTTAATATCTGAGAGATAATCATTCAAGGGTGAACAAAGAGGGGTTGAATTCGAGCTCTGACTCCTTCAATCAGCCACTTTTCACAATATGTTACCAATAATGACTAAAGACCTTCTCTTTAAAGATATAACAGTGTTTATTAAACTTAGCAAAATTAACAAAGTTAACAAATGCTTCATTCAATAAATAGCTATTCTAAAATCTAATTCTACCAAACAAAACACAAACAGCTTTGCACAGGGTTGGACACTTGCAGGTTGGACACTTTTGTCCGACGTTATCTGACCATCAGATGTGCAAAACGATGTCGGTGCGTGTATCTGTGCGCACGTGAGTATGGTGTTAGTCACAAGAGAGGGAGGAGGGAAAGCGATCGTGAGAGAGAGAGAAGCGGTTCTTTTTCCACAGAGAGCGCACGTATGGACGGCAGTCTGTAACGCACGTTGTCTGGTTTAAGATCGACAATCAGTTTACTTTCTCACTCACGGCAGCACAAACACAGTAGTCCCGAGCGGGACAAACACAAAATAGTCTAGCGTGGTGAACACAACTAACAGGCAGCAAACAGGCAGCAGCGGAGCGTTAACTGCAGCATGACCGAAAGAAGCACAACCAGTTAGCCTCTGCTAGCCTCTCAGCTAACCCCGGCTCTCTGTTTAGATCCAAACGGAGCACCGAGTCCCGATTTGTTATTTAGGTTAAAGCGGAGAACAGGCAGCAGCGGAGCGTTAATTGCAGCATGACCGAAAGAAGCACAACCAGTTAGCCTCTGCTAGCCTCTCAGCTAACCCCGGCTCTCTGTTTAGATCCAAACGGAGCACCGAGTCCCGAATTGCTATTTAGGTTAAAGCGGAGAGAATCAGCGGGTCTGTCGGCCAGCTGAGTGAAGTGTAACCTGCGGAAAAAACACCGTGACCATCAAGGTAAAACAGGTCGGCGAAAACACGGCAGCTGGCTCTGAGTGGAGTGGCGGAGAGAACAGCAGAGATGACTCGGCGAAGACGCGCAGGGCAGAGCCGGTCCACGTTATCCCGAAGTAACTTCATTTCCTCTTTCTCCGGGGGAATTTGAGGACGCTGGTTGCAGCAGCGGTCTCTCTCGGATCCAGGAATGTGTTCGGGTGAACACGGGCAAAGTCTCGTCTCGTCCGACGAGGGGAGTCTCCGTTGGGGGGAAAACATGTCCGTGGGGTAGTCAAGCTAACTCACAGGGGAACAGAAGTTACCCCTAGCTCAGTGACATCGAAAAGACGTGTATTTTGGGCGTGCTCGCTTATAAAGGGATGGTGATGTCATGGCTGCGTCCTCAGGACGCTCCGCTGTGCAGGAGCGTCTCCGCCAATGAGGGACCAATGTGGACTGCTCCCTGCTTTGGTGTGAAAATCGCAAAGCATCCTTGGAAATGGAGTTTGCTCCACCCTCATGGCAGGTCCATTACAGTTTTAATACGGAGCTCCGGAACTCCAGCCTTCCTGAGTTTTTCCCTCATATCGGCTATAGTTTTTCTTAATCATTACTACAATATATGATTACATATGTAATAGTCTCCTCAGCCAAGTTAGAAAAAATATGTGCATGTATGAACAACAGCAAGTGGAGAAGATGACAGTCAAAAAGTAATCATGTTAAATAATCATGATCTCAATATTGAACAAAACTGATTGTGATTATAATTTTTGCCATAAACAAGCACCCCTAAAAACAGCTAATTGTGATTTACATACACACACACACACACACACAGAGTTTAAATATGTATGTGATAAATTGTAAATATGTATGAAATGAATTGTTTTCTGTAAGAAACTCTTACTTGAACATTTTTCAGTGTGCTCCTAAAGTTATATGTATGCTCCTAATTTCTTTCATTTAGGAGCACATGCGCTCCTTGAAAAGAAGTAAGGATTGAACACTGCTGTCACATGTGTGAAAGCACTAAGTAAGTGGAGTGTGGTGCAGTCCAAGGGCTTCTGTCACAGGCAGATGTTTACTTTACCCATCCCCCCCCTCCCATTCTCTCTCTCTCTCCCTCACAGTTGGAAGGAAAGATTTCAAAGTGATCTTCTTGTGAAAAATCCTCATAAATCCCATAACTTTGGCCAAATCCTACATAAAAATATCATTTTTTTGTAGGAATTTTCGTCGCGAATCCATTGATACAGGTTTGAAAGTGGTGGGACTTATAGTTTAGACGCCAGATGCCCCAGTTTGGCACAAAGTCCATGCCCAGAATTTGCCTCCCCATTGGTTTACATTGTAAGGTGTAATGTCGCACTCCAACTTTCAGGGCTTACTAAATCTAAACCGTTCGAGTTATTACAAAGTTTTTAATAACTTTTGCTCAACACAGTGTGATAAGTTCTGTATTAAAGTTTGAAGCCGATACCATTAACGCCCTAGGAGGAGATAGCGTTTATTCAAGGTCCAAAATTGGTAAAAAATCATACTTTGAAATTGACATTACAGATTTCCTGTTGGATTTAGGTCAGGGGTGTCAGCGTATGATTTGTAGGTCTTGATGAGACGAATAATTGGGTTTTGGTTCGATCTCTCTACGACATTCCTACGGGCCGTGGTGGCCGTTTTAGATACATAGGTGGCGCTAGAGAGCACATTTTGGCACTTTGGGGTTTAATTTTTACATTTTATCAAATTTTTCACCATTCCTGATGTGCGTGCCAAATTTGGTGAGTTTTTGAGCATGTTTAGGGGGTCAAATTTAGAGTTAAAGTGGCGTAATAATAAAGAATAATAATAATAATAATAATAATAATAATAAGAAACAAACAAACACACGAAAAACAAGAGGGTCTTCGCCCTTTGGGCTCAGGCCCTAATTAAAGCTGCAAGCAGCGTTGAACGGGCCTTCGCGCCCTTGCGCACGTCGGGCCGCGGCGCAGTCAGTTGAGCTTCTGGGAACCAAGAAAACGTTTGGAGATGATTAGTGTGAGAGTCTTTTTACACACAATACTAACCAGTGTCTCTCTGTGAGCCCACCCCTCTGTTCACAGACAATTATGAATTATGAAATCAAAATATTGTTAACCTTAATCAATAATTCAGGTACCAACTGTAGGATCTGCGAAGAACACAGTTAATTATTTGCTATAATTATCAATTATCAATAATAATTAATTATAACAATTAACAGAATTATTAATATGAACTAACAGATACGAAGCACCACCCCGAAACCGGGACCAATAACCGAGCAAGGTAGTCTCATAAATGGGAGTTCACCTAGAATGTTCATATCTGAGAGATAATCATTCAAGGGTGAACAAAGAAGGGTTGAATTCGAGCTCTGACTCCTTCAATCAGCCACTTTTCACAATATGTTACCCATAATGACTAAAGAACTTCTCTTTAAAGATATAACAGTGTTTATTAAACTTAGCAAAATTAACAAAGTTAACAAATGCTTCATTCAATAAATAGCTATTCTAAAATCTAATTCTACCAAACAAAACACAAACAGCTTTGCACAGGGTTGGACACTTGCAGGTTGGACACTTTTGTCCCACGTTATCTGACCATCAGATGTGCAAAACGATGTCGGTGCGTGTATCTGTGCGCGCGTGAGTATGGTGTTAGTCACAAGAGAGGGAGGAGGGAAAGCGATCGTTAGAGAGAGAGAAGCGGTTCTTTTTCCACAGAGAGCGCACGTATGGACGGCAGTCTGTAACGCACGTTATCTGGTTTAAGATCGACAAATCAGTTTACTTTCTCACTCACGGCAGCACAAACACAGTAGTCCCGAGCGGGACAAACACAAAATAGTCTAGCGTGGTGAACACAACTAACAGGCAGCAAACAGGCAGCAGCGGAGCGTTAACTGCAGCATGACCGAAAGAAGCACAACCAGTTCGCCTCTGCTAGCCTCTCAGCTAACCCCGGCTCTCTCTTTAGATCCAAAGGGAGCACCGAGTCCCGATTTGTTATTTAGGTTAAAGCGGAGAACAGGCAGCAGCGGAGCGTTAATTGCAGCATGACCGAAAGAAGCACAACCAGTTCGCCTCTGCTACCCTCTAAGCTAACCCCGGCTCTCTGTTTAGATCCAAACGGAGCACCGAGTCCCGATTTGTTATTTAGGTTAAAGCGGAGAACAGGCAGCAGCGGAGCGTTAATTGCAGCATGACCGAAAGAAGCACAACCAGTTAGCCTCTGCTAGCCTCTCAGCTAACCCCGGCTCTCTGTTTAGATCCAAACGGAGCACCGAGTCCCGAATTGCTATTTAGGTTAAAGCGGAGAGAATCAGCGGGTCTGTCGGCCAGCTGAGTGAAGTGTAACCTGCGGAAAAAACACCGTGACCATCAAGGTAAAACAGGTCGGCGAAAACACGGCAGCTGGCTCTGAGTGGAGTGGCGGAGAGAACAGCAGAGATGACTCGGCGAAGACGCGCAGGGCAGAGCCGGTCCACGTTATCCCGAAGTAACTTCATTTCCTCTTTCTCCGGGGGAATTTGAGGACGCTGGTTGCAGCAGCGGTCTCTCTCGGGTCCAGATATGTGTTCGGGTGAACACGGGAAAAGTCTCGTCTCGTCCGACGAGGGGAGTCTTCGATGAGGGGAAAACATGTTCGTGGGGTAGTCAAGCTAACTCACAGGGGAACAGGAGTTACCCCTAGCTCAGTGACATAGGAAAGACGTATATTTCGGGCGTGCTCGCTTATAAAGGGGTGGTGATGTCATGGCTGCGTCCTCAGGACGCTCCGCTGTGCAGGAGCGTCTCCGCCAATGAGGGACCGATGTTGACTGCTCCCTGCTGAGGTGTGAAAATCGCAAAGCATCCTTGGAAATGGAGTTTGCTCCACCCTCATGGCAGGTCCATTACAGTTTTAATAAGAGAGCCCCGGAACTCCAGCCTTCCTGAGTTTTTCCCTCATATAGGCTATAGTTTTTCTTGATCATTACTACAATATATGATTACATGTGTAATAGTCTCCTCAGCCAAGTTAGAAAAAATATGTGCATGTATGAACAACAGCAATTGGAGAAGATGACAGTCAAAAAGTAATCATGTTAAATAATCATGATCTCAATATTGAACAAAAATGATTGTGATTATAATTTTTGCCATAATCAAGCACCCCTAAAAACAGCAAATTGTGATTTACATACACACACACACACACACACAGAGTTTAAATATGTATGTGATCAATTGTAAATATGTATGTAATGAATTGTTTTCTTTAAGAAACTCTTACTTGAACATTTTTCAGTGTGCTCCTAAAGTTATATGTATGCTCCTAATTTCTGTCATTTAGGAGCACATGTACTCCTTGAAAAAAAGTAAGGATTGAACACTGCTGTCAGATATGTAGAAGCATTAAGTAACTGGAGTGTGGTGCAGTCCAAGGGCTTCTGTCACAGGCAGTAGATGTTTACTTTACCCATCCCCCCCCTCCCATTCTCTCTCTCTCCCTCACAGTTGGAAGGAAAGATTTCAAAGTGATCTTCTTGTGAAAAATCCTCATAAATCCCCTAACTTTGGCCAAATCCTACATAAAAATATCATTTTTTTGTAGGAATTTTCGTCGCGAATCCATTGATACAGGTTTGAAAGTGGTGGGACTTATAGTTTAGACGCCAGATGCCCCAGTTTGGCACAAAGTCCATGCCCAGAATTTGCCTCCCCATTGGTTTACATTGTAAGGTGTAATGTCGCACTCCAACTTTCAGGGCTTACTAAATCTAAACCGTTCGAGTTATTACAAAGTTTTTAATAACTTTTGCTCAACACAGTGTGATAAGTCATGTATTCAAGTTTGAAGCCGATACCATTAACGCCCTAGGAGGAGATAGCGTTTATCCAAGGTCCAAAATTGGCAAAAATTCATATTTTGAAATTGACATTGCGGACTTCCTGTTGGATTTAGGTCAGGGGTGTCAGCGTATGATTTGTAGGTCTTGATGAGACGAATAATTGAGTTTTGGTTCGATCTCTCTACGACATTCCTACGGGCCGTGGTGGCCGTTTTAGATACATAGGTGGCGCTAGAGAGCACATTTTGGCACTTTGGGGTTTAATTTTTACATTTCATCAAATTTTTCACCATTCCTGATGTGCGTGCCAAATTTGGTGAGTTTTTGAGCATGTTTAGGGGGTCAAATTTAGAGTTAAAGTCGCGTAACAAGAAAGAAAGAATAATAATAATAAAGAAACAAACGCACGAAAAACAATAGGGTCTTCGCCCTTTGGGCTCAGGCCCTAATAAAGAAACAAACGCACGAAAAACAAGAGGGTCTTCGCCCTTTGGGCTCAGGCCCTAATTAAAGCTGCAAGCAGCGTTGGACGGGCCTTCGCGCCCTTGCGCACGTCAAGCCGCGGCGCAGTCAGTTGAGCTTGTGGGAACCAAGAAAACGTTTGGAGATGATCAGTGTGAGAGTCTTTTTACACACAATACTAACCAGTGTCTCTCTGTGAGCCCACCCCTCTGTTCACAGACAATTATGAATTATGAAATCAAAATATTGTTAACCTTAATCAATAATTCAGGTACCAACTGTAGGATCTGCGAAGAACACAGTTAATTATTTGCTATAATTATCAATTATCAATAATAATTAATTATAACAATTAACAGAATTATTAATATGAACTAACAGATACGAAGCACCACCCCGAAACCGGGACCAATAACCGAGCAAGGTAGTCTCATAAATGGGAGTTCACCTAGAATGTTAATATCTGAGAGATAATCATTCAAGGGTGAACAAAGAGGGGTTGAATTCGAGCTCTGACTCCTTCAATCAGCCACTTTTCACAATATGTTACCAATAATGACTAAAGACCTTCTCTTTAAAGATATAACAGTGTTTATTAAACTTAGCAAAATTAACAAAGTTAACAAATGCTTCATTCAATAAATAGCTATTCTAAAATCTAATTCTACCAAACAAAACACAAACAGCTTTGCACAGGGTTGGACACTTGCAGGTTGGACACTTTTGTCCGACGTTATCTGACCATCAGATGTGCAAAACGATGTCGGTGCGTGTATCTGTGCGCACGTGAGTATGGTGTTAGTCACAAGAGAGGGAGGAGGGAAAGCGATCGTGAGAGAGAGAGAAGCGGTTCTTTTTCCACAGAGAGCGCACGTATGGACGGCAGTCTGTAACGCACGTTGTCTGGTTTAAGATCGACAATCAGTTTACTTTCTCACTCACGGCAGCACAAACACAGTAGTCCCGAGCGGGACAAACACAAAATAGTCTAGCGTGGTGAACACAACTAACAGGCAGCAAACAGGCAGCAGCGGAGCGTTAACTGCAGCATGACCGAAAGAAGCACAACCAGTTCGCCTCTGCTAGCCTCTCAGCTAACCCCGGCTCTCTGTTTAGATCCAAACGGAGCACCGAGTCCCGATTTGTTATTTAGGTTAAAGCGGAGAACAGGCAGCAGCGGAGCGTTAATTGCAGCATGACCGAAAGAAGCACAACCAGTTACCCTCTGCTAGCCTCTCAGCTAACCCCGGCTCTCTGTTTAGATCCAAACGGAGCACCGAGTCCCGAATTGCTATTTAGGTTAAAGCGGAGAGAATCAGCGGGTCTGTCGGCCAGCTGAGTGAAGTGAAACCTGCGGAAAAAACACCGTGACCATCAAGGTAAAACAGGTCGGCGAAAACACGGCAGCTGGCTCTGAGTGGAGTGGCGGAGAGAACAGCAGAGACGACTCGGCGAAGACGCGCAGGGCAGAGCCGGTCCACGTTATCCCGAAGTAACTTCATTTCCTCTTTCTCGGGGGAATTTGAGGACGCTGGTTGCAGCAGCGGTCTCTCTCGGATCCAGGAATGTGTTCGGGTGAACACGGGCAAAGTCTCGTCTCGTCCGACGAGGGGAGTCTCCGTTGGGGGGAAAACATGTCCGTGGGGTAGTCAAGCTAACTCACAGGGGAACAGAAGTTACCCCTAGCTAAGTGACATCGAAAAGACGTGTATTTTGGGCGTGCTCGCTTATAAAGGGATGGTGATGTCATGGCTGCGTCCTCAGGACGCTCCGCTGTGCAGGAGCGTCTCCGCCAATGAGGGACCAATGTGGACTGCTCCCTGCTTTGGTGTGAAAATCGCAAAGCATCCTTGGAAATGGAGTTTGCTCCACCCTCATGGCAGGTCCATTACAGTTTTAATACGGAGCTCCGGAACTCCAGCCTTCCTGAGTTTTTCCCTCATATCGGCTATAGTTTTTCTTAATCATTACTACAATATATGATTACATATGTAATAGTCTCCTCAGCCAAGTTAGAAAAAATATGTGCATGTATGAACAACAGCAAGTGGAGAAGATGACAGTCAAAAAGTAATCATGTTAAATAATCATGATCTCAATATTGAACAAAAATGATTGTGATTATAATTTTTGCCATAATCAAGCACCCCTAAAAACAGCAAATTGTGATTTACATACACACACACACACACACACACACACACACACAGTTTAAATATGTATGTGATCAATTGTAAATATGTATGTAATGAATTGTTTTCTTTAAGAAACTCTTACTTGAACATTTTTCAGTGTGCTCCTAAAGTTATATGTATGCTCCTAATTTCTGTCATTTAGGAGCACATGTGCTCCTTGAAAAAAAGTAAGGATTGAACACTGCTGTCAGATATGTAAAAGCACTAAGTAACTGGAGTGTGGTGCAGTCCAAGGGCTTCTGTCACAGGCAGCAGATGTTTACTTTACCCATCCCCCCCCTCCCATTCTCTCTCTCTCCCTCACAGTTGGAAGGAAAGATTTCAAAGTGATCTTCTTGTGAAAAATCCTCATAAATCCCATAACTTTGGCCAAATCCTACATAAAAATATCATTTTTTTGTAGGAATTTTCGTCGCGAATCCATTGATACAGGTTTGAAAGTGGTGGGACTTATAGTTTAGACGCCAGATGCCCCAGTTTGGCACAAAGTCCATGCCCAAAATTTGCCTCCCCATTGGTTTACATTGTAAGGTGTAATGTCGCACTCCAACTTTCAGGGCTTACTAAATCTAAACCGTTCGAGTTATTACAAAGTTTTTAATAACTTTTGCTCAACACAGTGTGATAAGTCATGTATTAAAGTTTGAAGCCGATACCATTAACGCCCTAGGAGGAGATAGCGTTTATTCAAGGTCCAAAATTGGCAAAAAATCATACTTTGAAATGGACATTGCAGATTTCCTGTTGGATTTAGGTCAGGGGTGTCAGCGTATGATTTGTAGGTCTTGATGAGACGAATAATTGGGTTTTGGTTCGATCTCTCTACGACATTCCTACGGGCCGTGGTGGCCGTTTTAGATACATAGGTGGCGCTAGAGAGCACATTTTGGCACTTTGGGGTTTAATTTTTACATTTTATCAAATTTTTCACCATTCCTGATGTGCGTGCCAAATTTGGTGAGTTTTTGAGCATGTTTAGGGGGTCAAATTTAGAGTTAAAGTGGCGTAACAAGAAAGAATTAAAGCTGCAAGCAGCGTTGGACGGGCCTTCGCGCCCTTGCGCACGGCGGGCGGCGGCGCAGTCAGCTAAGCTTCTGGGAACCAAGAAAACGTTTGGAGATGATCAGTGTGAGAGTCTTTTGACACATAATACTAACCAGTGTCTCTCTGTGAGCCCACCCCTCTGCTCACAGACAATTATGGATTATGAAATCAAAATATTGTTAACCTTAATCAATAATTCAGGCACCAACTGTAGGATCTGCAAGGAACACAGTTGATTATTTGCTATAATTATCAATTATCAATAATAAATAATTATAACAAATAACAGAATTATTAATATGAACTAACAAATACGAAGCACCATCCCGAAACCGGGACCAATAACCGAACAAGGTAATTTCATAAATGGGAGTTCACCTAGAATGTTAATATCTGAGAGATAATCATTCAAGGGTGAACAAAGAAGGGTTGAATTCGAGCTCTGACTCCTTCAATCAGCCACTTTTCACAATATGTTACCAATAATGACTAAAGAACTTCTCTTTAAAGATATAACAGTGTTAATTAAACTCAGCAAAATTAACAAAGTTAACAAATGCTTCATTCAATAAATAGCTATTCTAAAATCTAATTCTACCAAACAAAACACAAACAACTTTGCACAGGGTTGGACACTTGCAGGTTGGACACTTTTGTCCGACGTTATCTGACCATCAGATGTGCAAAACGATGTCGGTGCGTGTATCTGTGCGCGCGTGAGTGTAGTGTTAGTCACAAGAGGGAGTAGGGAAAACGATCGTGAGAGAGAGAGAAGCGGTTCTTTTTCCACAGAGAGCGCAAGTACGGACAGCAGTCTGTAACGCACGTTGTCTGGTTTCAGATCGACAAATCAGTTTACTTTCTCACTCACGGCAGCACAAACACAGTAGTCCCGAGCGGGACAAACACAAAATAGTCTAGCGTGGTGAACACAACTAACAGGCAGCAAACAGGCAGCAGCGGAGCGTTAACTGCAGCATGACCGAAAGAAGCACAACCAGTTAGCCTCTGCTAGCCTCTCAGCTAACCCCGGCTCTCTGTTTAGATCCAAACGGAGCACCGAGTCCCGATTTGTTATTTAGGTTAAAGCCGAGAACAGGCAGCAGCGGAGCGTTAATTGCAGCATGACCGAAAGAAGCACAACCAGTTAGCCTCTGCTAGCCTCTCAGCTAACCCCGGCTCTCTGTTTAGATCCAAACGGAGCACCGAGTCCCGATTTGTTATTTAGGTTAAAGCGGAGAACAGGCAGCAAACAGGCAGCAGCGGAGCGTTAACTGCAGCATGACCGAAAGAAGCACAACCAGTTAGCCTCTGCTAGCCACTCAGCTAACCCCGGCTCTCTGTTTAGATCCAAACGGAGCACCGAGTCCCGATTTGTTATTTAGGTTAAAGCGGAGAACAGGCAGCAGCGGAGCGTTAATTGCAGCATGACCGAAAGAAGCACAACCAGTTAGCCTCTGCTAGCCTCTCAGCTAACCCCGGGTCTCTGTTTAGATCCAAACGGAGCACCGAGTCCCGAATTGCTATTTAGGTTAAAGCGGAGAGAATCAGCGGGTCTGTCGGCCAGCTGAGTGAAGTGAAACCTGCGGAAAAAAGGAATGTAAGTAACTTAATTTCCTCTTTCTCGGGGGAATTTGAGGACGCTGGTTGCAGCAGCGGTCTCTCTCGGCTCCAGGAATGTGTTCGGGTGAACACGGGCAAAGTCTCGTCTCGTCCGACGAGGGGAGTCTTCGATGAGGGGAAAACATGTTCGTGGGGTAGTCAAGCTAACTCACAGGGGAACAGGAGTTACCCCGAGCTCAGTGACATGGGAAAGACGTGTATTTCGGGCGTGCTCGCTTATAAAGGGGTGGTGATGTCATGGCTGTGCAGGAGCGTCTCCGCCAATGAGGGACCGATGTTGACTGCTCCCTGCTGAGGTGTGAAAATCGCAAAGCATCCTTGGAAATGGAGTAGATGTTTACTTTACCCATCCCCCCCCTCCCATTCTCTCTCTCTCCCTCACAGTTGGAAGGACAGATTTTAAACTGATCTTCTTGTGAAAAATCCTCATAAATCCCATAACTTTGACCAAATCCTACATAAAAATATCATTTTTTTGTAGGAATTTTCGTCGCGAATCCATTGATACAGGTTTGAAAGTGGTGGGACTTATAGTTTAGACGCCAGATGCCCCAGTTTGGCACAAAGTCCATGCCCAGAATTTGCCTCCCCATTGGTTTACATTGTAAGGTGTAATGTCGCACTCCAACTTTCAGGGCTTACTAAATCTAAACCGTTCGAGTTATTACAAAGTTTTTAATAACTTTTGCTCAAGACAGTGTGATAAGTCATGTATTCAAGTTTGAAGCCGATACCATTAACGCCCTAGGAGGAGATAGCGTTTATTCAAGGTCCAAAATTGGCAAAAAATCATACTTTCAAATGGACATTGCTGATTTCCTGTTGGATTTAGGTCAGGGGTGTCAGCGTATGATTTGTAGGTCTTGATGAGACGAATAATTGGGTTTTGGTTCGATCTCTCTACGACATTCCTACGGGCCGTGGTGGCCGTTTTAGATACGTAGGTGGCGCTAGAGAGCACATTTTGGCACTTTGGGGTTTAATTTTTACATTTTATCAAATTTTTCACCATTCCTGATGTGCGTGCCAAATTTGGTGAGTTTTTGAGCATGTTTAGGGGGTCAAATTTAGAGTTAAAGTCGCGTAACAAGAAAGAAAGAATAATTAAAGCTGCAAGCAGCGTTGGACGGGCCTTCGCGCCCTTGCGCACAGCGAGCCGCGGCGCAGTCAGTTGAGCTTGTGGGAACCAAGAAAGCGTTTGGAGATGATCAGTGTGAGAGTCTTTTTACACACAATACTAACCAGTGTCTCTCTGTGAGCCCACCCCTCCGTTCACAGACGATTATGAATTATGACATCAAAATATTGTTAACCTTAATCAGTAATTCAGGTACCAACTGTAGGAATCTGCGAAGAACACAGTTAATTATTTGCTATAATTATCAATTATCAATAATAATTAATTATAACAATTAACAGAATTATTAATATGAACTAACAGATACGAAGCACCACCCCGAAACCGGGGCCAATAACCGAGCAAGGTAGTCTCATAAATGGGAGTTCACCTAGAATGTTCATATCTGAGAGATAATCAGTCAAGGGTGAACAAAGAAGGGTTGAATTCGAGCTCTGACTCCTTCAATCAGCCACTTTTCACAATATGTTACCAATAATGACTAAAGAACTTCTCTTTAAAGATATAACAGTGTTTATGAAACTTAGCAAAATTAACAAAGTTAACAAATGCTTCATTCAATAAACAGCTATTCTAAAATCTAATTCTACCAAACAAAACACAAACAGCTTTGCACAGGGTTGGACACTTGCAGGTTGGACACTTTTGTCCGACGTTATCTGACCATCAGATGTGCAAAACGATGTCGGTGCGTGTATCTGTGCGCGCGTGAGTATGGTGTTAGTCACAAGAGAGGGAGGAGGGAGAGCGATCGTGAGAGAGAGAGAAGCGGTTCTTTTTCCACAGAGAGCGCACGTATGGACGGCAGTCTGTAACGCACGTTGTCTGGTTTAAGATCGACAAATCAGTTTACTTTCTCACTCACGGCAGCACAAACACAGTAGTCCCGAGCGGGACAAACACAAAATAGTCAAGCGTGGTGAACACAACTAACAGGCAGCAAACAGGCAGCAGCGGAGCGTTAACTGCAGCATGACCGAAAGAAGCACAACCAGTTAGCCTCTGCTAGCCTCTCAGCTAACCCCGGCTCTCTGTTTAGATCCAAACGGAGCACCGAGTCCCGAATTGCTATTTAGGTTAAAGCGGAGAGAATCAGCGGGTCTGTCGGCCAGCTGAGTGAAGTGTAACCTGCGGAAAAAACACCGTGACCATCAAGGTAAAACAGGTCGGCGAAAACACGGCAGCTGGCTCTGAGTGGAGTGGCGGAGAGAACAGCAGAGATGACTCGGCGAAGACGCGCAGGGCAGAGCCGGTCCACGTTATCCCGAAGTAACTTCATTTCCTCTTTCTCCGGGGGAATTTGAGGACGCTGGTTGCAGCAGCGGTCTCTCTCGGGTCCAGGAATGTGTTCGGGTGAACACGGGCAAAGTCTCGTCTCGTCCGACGAGGGGAGTCTTCGATGAGGGGAAAACATGTTCGTGGGGTAGTCAAGCTAACTCACAGGGGAACAGGAGTTAACCCTAGCTCAGTGACATGGGAAAGACGTATATTTCGGGCGTGCTCGCTTATAAAGGGGTGGTGATGTCATGGCTGCGTCCTCAGGACGCTCCGCTGTGCAGGAGCGTCTCCGCCAATGAGGGACCGATGTTGACTGCTCCCTGCTGAGGTGTGAAAATCGCAAAGCATTCTTGGAAATGGAGTTTGCTCCACCCTCATGGCAGGTCCATTACAGTTTTAATACGGAGCTCCGGAGCTCCAGCCTTCCTGAGTTTTTCCCTCATATAGGCTATACTTTTTCTTAATCATTACTACAATATATGATTAGATGTGTAATAGTCTCCTCAGCCAAGTTAGAAAAAATATGTGCATGTATGAACAACAGCAATTGCAGAAGATGACAGTCAAAAAGTAATCATGTTAAATAATCATGATCTCAATATTGAACAAAACTGATTGTGATTATAATTTTTGCCATAAACAAGCACCCCTAAAAACAGCTAATTGTGATTTACATACACACACACACACACACACAGAGTTTAAATATGTATGTGATAAATTGTAAATATGTATGAAATGAATTGTTTTCTGTAAGAAACTCTTACTTGAACATTTTTCAGTGTGCTCCTAAAGTTATATGTATGCTCCTAATTTCTTTCATTTAGGAGCACATGCGCTCCTTGAAAAGAAGTAAGGATTGAACACTGCTGTCACATGTGTGAAAGCACTAAGTAAGTGGAGTGTGGTGCAGTCCAAGGGCTTCTGTCACAGGCAGATGTTTACTTTACCCATCCCCCCCTCCCATTCTCTCTCTCTCCCTCACAGTTGGAAGGAAAGATTTCAAAGTGATCTTCTTGTGAAAAATCCTCATAAATCCCATAACTTTGGCCAAATCCTACATAAAAATATCATTTTTTTGTAGGAATTTTCGTCGCGAATCCATTGATACAGGTTTGAAAGTGGTGGGACTTATAGTTTAGACGCCAGATGCCCCAGTTTGGCACAAAGTCCATGCCCAGAATTTGCCTCCCCATTGGTTTACATTGTAAGGTGTAATGTCGCACTCCAACTTTCAGGGCTTACTAAATCTAAACCGTTCGAGTTATTACAAAGTTTTTAATAACTTTTGCTCAACACAGTGTGATAAGTTCTGTATTAAAGTTTGAAGCCGATACCATTAACGCCCTAGGAGGAGATAGCGTTTATTCAAGGTCCAAAATTGGCAAAAAATCATACTTTGAAATTGACATTACAGATTTCCTGTTGGATTTAGGTCAGGGGTGTCAGCGTATGATTTGTAGGTCTTGATGAGACGAATAATTGGGTTTTGGTTCGATCTCTCTACGACATTCCTACGGGCCGTGGTGGCCGTTTTAGATACATAGGTGGCGCTAGAGAGCACATTTTGGCACTTTGGGGTTTAATTTTTACATTTTATCAAATTTTTCACCATTCCTGATGTGCGTGCCAAATTTGGTGAGTTTTTGAGCATGTTTAGGGGGTCAAATTTAGAGTTAAAGTGGCGTAATAATAAAGAATAATAATAATAATAATAATAATAATAATTAAAGCTGCAAGCAGCGTTGGACGGGCCTTCGCGCCCTTGCGCACAGCGAGCCGCGGCGCAGTCAGTTGAGCTTGTGGGAACCAAGAAAGCGTTTGGAGATGATCAGTGTGAGAGTCTTTTTACACACAATACTAACCAGTGTCTCTCTGTGAGCCCACCCCTCCGTTCACAGACGATTATGAATTATGACATCAAAATATTGTTAACCTTAATCAGTAATTCAGGTACCAACTGTAGGAATCTGCGAAGAACACAGTTAATTATTTGCTATAATTATCAATTATCAATAATAATTAATTATAACAATTAACAGAATTATTAATATGAACTAACAGATACGAAGCACCACCCCGAAACCGGGGCCAATAACCGAGCAAGGTAGTCTCATAAATGGGAGTTCACCTAGAATGTTCATATCTGAGAGATAATCAGTCAAGGGTGAACAAAGAAGGGTTGAATTCGAGCTCTGACTCCTTCAATCAGCCACTTTTCACAATATGTTACCAATAATGACTAAAGAACTTCTCTTTAAAGATATAACAGTGTTTATGAAACTTAGCAAAATTAACAAAGTTAACAAATGCTTCATTCAATAAACAGCTATTCTAAAATCTAATTCTACCAAACAAAACACAAACAGCTTTGCACAGGGTTGGACACTTGCAGGTTGGACACTTTTGTCCGACGTTATCTGACCATCAGATGTGCAAAACGATGTCGGTGCGTGTATCTGTGCGCGCGTGAGTATGGTGTTAGTCACAAGAGAGGGAGGAGGGAGAGCGATCGTGAGAGAGAGAGAAGCGGTTCTTTTTCCACAGAGAGCGCACGTATGGACGGCAGTCTGTAACGCACGTTGTCTGGTTTAAGATCGACAAATCAGTTTACTTTCTCACTCACGGCAGCACAAACACAGTAGTCCCGAGCGGGACAAACATAAAAATAGTCAAGCGTGGTGAACACAACTAACAGGCAGCAAACAGGCAGCAGCGGAGCGTTAACTGCAGCATGACCGAAAGAAGCACAACCAGTTAGCCTCTGCTAGCCTCTCAGCTAACCCCGGCTCTCTGTTTAGATCCAAACGGAGCACCGAGTCCCGAATTGCTATTTAGGTTAAAGCGGAGAAAATCAGCGGGTCTGTCGGCCAGCTGAGTGAAGTGTAACCTGCGGAAATAACACCGTGACCATCAAGGTAAAACAGGTCGGCGAAAACACGGCAGCTGGCTCTGAGTGGAGTGGCGGAGAGAACAGCAGAGATGACTCGGCGAAGACGCGCAGGGCAGAGCCGGTCCACGTTATCCCGAAGTAACTTCATTTCCTCTTTCTCCGGGGGAATTTGAGGACGCTGGTTGCAGCAGCGGTCTCTCTCGGGTCCAGGAATGTGTTCGGGTGAACACGGGCAAAGTCTCGTCTCGTCCGACGAGGGGAGTCTTCGATGAGGGGAAAACATGTTCGTGGGGTAGTCAAGCTAACTCACAGGGGAACAGGAGTTAACCCTAGCTCAGTGACATGGGAAAGACGTATATTTCGGGCGTGCTCGCTTATAAAGGGGTGGTGATGTCATGGCTGCGTCCTCAGGACGCTCCGCTGTGCAGGAGCGTCTCCGCCAATGAGGGACCGATATTGACTGCTCCCTGCTGAGGTGTGAAAATCGCAAAGCATTCTTGGAAATGGAGTTTGCTCCACCCTCATGGCAGGTCCATTACAGTTTTAATACGGAGCTCCGGAGCTCCAGCCTTCCTGAGTTTTTCCCTCATATAGGCTATACTTTTTCTTAATCATTACTACAATATATGATTAGATGTGTAATAGTTTCCTCAGCCAAGTTAGAAAAAATATGTGCATGTAAGAACAACAGCAATTGCAGAAGATGACAGGCAAAAAGTAATCATGTTAAATAATCATGATCTCAATATTGAACAAAAATGATTGTGATTATAATTTTTGCCATAAACAAGCACCCCTAAAAACAGCTAATTGTGATTTACATACACACACACACACACACACACACACACACACACACACAGAGTTTAAATATGTATGTGATAAATTGTAAATATGTATGAAATGAATTGTTTTCTGTAAGAAACTCTTACTTGAACATTTTTCAGTGTGCTCCTAAAGTTATATGTATGCTCCTAATTTCTTTCATTTAGGAGCACATGCGCTCCTTGAAAAGAAGTAAGGATTGAACACTGCTGTCACATGTGTGAAAGCACTAAGTAAGTGGAGTGTGGTGCAGTCCAAGGGCTTCTGTCACAGGCAGCAGATGTTTACTTTACCCATCCCCCCCCTCCCATTCTCTCTCTCTCCCTCACAGTTGGAAGGAAAGATTTCAAAGTGATCTTCTTGTGAAAAATCCTCATAAATCCCATAACTTTGGCCAAATCCTACATAAAAATATCATTTTTTTGTAGGAATTTTCGTCGCGAATCCATTGATACAGGTTTGAAAGTGGTGGGACTTATAGTTTAGACGCCAGATGCCCCAGTTTGGCACAAAGTCCATGCCCAGAATTTGCCTCCCCATTGGTTTACATTGTAAGGTGTAATGTCGCACTCCAACTTTCAGGGCTTACTAAATCTAAACCGTTCGAGTTATTACAAAGTTTTTAATAACTTTTGCTCAACACAGTGTGATAAGTTCTGTATTAAAATTTGAAGCCGATACCATTAACGCCCTAGGAGGAGATAGCGTTTATTCAAGGTCCAAAATTGGTAAAAAATCATACTTTGAAATTGACATTACAGATTTCCTGTTGGATTTAGGTCAGGGGTGTCAGCGTATGATTTGTAGGTCTTGATGAGACGAATAATTGGGTTTTGGTTCGATCTCTCTACGACATTCCTACGGGCCGTGGTGGCCGTTTTAGATACATAGGTGGCGCTAGAGAGCACATTTTGGCACTTTGGGGTTTAATTTTTACATTTTATCAAATTTTTCACCATTCCTGATGTGCGTGCCAAATTTGGTGAGTTTTTGAGCATGTTTAGGGGGTCAAATTTAGAGTTAAAGTGGCGTAATAATAAAGAATAATAATAATAATAATAATAATAATAATAAGAAACAAACAAACACACGAAAAACAAGAGGGTCTTCGCCCTTTGGGCTCAGGCCCTAATAAGAAACAAACAAACACACGAAAAACAAGAGGGTCTTCGCCCTTTGGGCTCAGGCCCTAATTAAAGCTGCAAGCAGCGTTGAACGGGCCTTCGCGCCCTTGCGCACAGCGGGCCGCGGCGCAGTCAGTTGAGCTTGTGGGAACCAAGAAAGCGTTTGGAGATGATCAGTGTGAGAGTCTTTTTACACACAATACTAACCAGTGTCTCTCTGTGAGCCCACCCCTCCGTTCACAGACAATTATGAATTATGACATCAAAATATTGTTAACCTTAATCAGTAATTCAGGTACCAACTGTAGGAATCTGCGAAGAACACAGTTAATTATTTGCTATAATTATCAATTATCAATAATAATTAATTATAACAATTAACAGAATTATTAATATGAACTAACAGATACGAAGCACCACCCCGAAACCGGGGCCAATAACCGAGCAAGGTAGTCTCATAAATGGGAGTTCACCTAGAATGTTAATATCTGAGAGATAATCAGTCAAGGGTGAACAAAGAAGGGTTGAATTCGAGCTCTGACTCCTTCAATCAGCCACTTTTCACAATATGTTACCAATAATGACTAAAGAACTTCTCTTTAAAGATATAACAGTGTTTATGAAACTTAGCAAAATTAACAAAGTTAACAAATGCTTCATTCAATAAATAGCTATTCTAAAATCTAATTCTACCAAACAAAACACAAACAGCTTTGCACAGGGTTGGACACTTGCAGGTTGGACACTTTTGTCCGACGTTATCTGACCATCAGATGTGCAAAACGATGTCGGTGCGTGTATCTGTGCGCACGTGAGTATGGTGTTAGTCACAAGAGAGGGAGGAGGGAAAGCGATCGTGAGAGAGAGAGAGAAGCGGTTCTTTTTCCACAGAGAGCGCACGTATGGACGGCAGTCTGTAACGCACGTTGTCTGGTTTAAGATCGACAAATCAGTTTACTTTCTCACTCACGGCAGCACAAACACAGTAGTCCCGAGCGGGACAAACACAAAATAGTCAAGCGTGGTGAACACAACTAACAGGCAGCAAACACGCAGCAGCGGAGCGTTAACTGCAGCATGACCGAAAGAAGCACAACCAGTTAGCCTCTGCTAGCCTCTCAGCTAACCCCGGCTCTCTGTTTAGATCCAAACGGAGCACCGAGTCCCGAATTGCTATTTAGGTTAAAGCGGAGAGAATCAGCGGGTCTGTCGGCCAGCTGAGTGAAGTGTAACCTGCGGGAAAAACACCGTGACCATCAAGGTAAAACAGGTCGGCGAAAACACGGCAGCTGGCTCTGAGTGGAGTGGCGGAGAGAACAGCAGAGATGACTCGGCGAAGACGCGCAGGGCAGAGCCGGTCCACGTTATCCCGAAGTAACTTCATTTCCTCTTTCTCCGGGGGAATTTGAGGACGCTGGTTGCAGCAGCGGTCTCTCTCGGGTCCAGGAATGTGTTCGGGTGAACACGGGCAAAGTCTCGTCTCGTCCGACGAGGGGAGTCTTCGATGAGGGGAAAACATGTTCGTGGGGTAGTCAAGCTAACTCACAGGGGAACAGGAGTTAACCCTAGCTCAGTGACATGGGAAAGACGTATATTTCGGGCGTGCTCGCTTATAAAGGGGTGGTGATGTCATGGCTGCGTCCTCAGGACGCTCCGCTGTGCAGGAGCGTCTCCGCCAATGAGGGACCGATATTGACTGCTCCCTGCTGAGGTGTGAAAATCGCAAAGCATTCTTGGAAATGGAGTTTGCTCCACCCTCATGGCAGGTCCATTACAGTTTTAATACGGAGCTCCGGAGCTCCAGCCTTCCTGAGTTTTTCCCTCATATAGGCTATACTTTTTCTTAATCATTACTACAATATATGATTAGATGTGTAATAGTCTCCTCAGCCAAGTTAGAAAAAATATGTGCATGTATGAACAACAGCAATTGCAGAAGATGACAGGCAAAAAGTAATCATGTTAAATAATCACGATCTCAATATTGAACAAAAATGATTGTGATTATAATTTTTGCCATAATCAAGCACCCCTAAAAACAGCAAATTGTGATTTACACACACACACACACACACACAGAGAGTTTAAATATGTATGTGATAAATTGTAAATATGTATGAAATGAATTGTTTTCTGTAAGACACTCTTACTTGAACATTTTTCAGTGTACTCCTAAAGTTATATGTATGCTCCTATTTTCTTTCATTTAGGAGCACATACGCTCCTTGAAAAGAAGTAAGGATTGAACACTGCTGTCACATGTGTGAAAGCACTAAGTAAGTGGAGTGTGGTGCAGTCCAAGGGCTTCTGTCACAGGCAGCAGATGTTTACTTTACCCATCCCCCCCCTCCCATTCTCTCTCTCTCCCTCACAGTTGGAAGGAAAGATTTCAAAGTGATCTTCTTGTGAAAAATCCTCATAAATCCCATAACTTTGGCCAAATCCTACATAAAAATATCATTTTTTTGTAGGAATTTTCGTCGCGAATCCATTGATACAGGTTTGAAAGTGGTCGGACTTATAGTTTAGACGCCAGATGCCCCAGTTTGGCACAAAGTCCATGCCCAAAATTTGCCTCCCCATTGGTTTACATTGTAAGGTGTAATGTCGCACTCCAACTTTCAGGGCTTACTAAATCTAAACCGTTCGAGTTATTACAAAGTTTTTAATAACTTTTGCTCAACACAGTGTGATAAGTCATGTATTAAAGTTTGAAGCCGATACCATTAACGCCCTAGGAGGAGATAGCGTTTATTCAAGGTCCAAAATTGGCAAAAAATCATACTTTGAAATGGACATGGCAGATTTCCTGTTGGATTTAGGTCAGGGGTGTCAGCGTATGATTTGTAGGTCTTGATGAGACGAATAATTGGGTTTTGGTTCGATCTCTCTACGACATTCCTACGGGCCGTGGTGGCCGTTTTAGATACATAGGTGGCGCTAGAGAGCACATTTTGGCACTTTGGGGTTTAATTTTTACATTTTATCAAATTTTTCACCATTCCTGATGTGCGTGCCAAATTTGGTGAGTTTTTGAGCATGTTTAGGGGGTCAAATTTAGAGTTAAAGTGGCGTAATAATAAAGAATAATAATAATTAAAGCTGCAAGCAGCGTTGAACGGGCCTTCGCGCCCTTGCGCACAGCGGGCCGCGGCGCAGTCAGTTGAGCTTGTGGGAACCAAGAAAGCGTTTGGAGATGATCAGTGTGAGAGTCTTTTTACACACAATACTAACCAGTGTCTCTCTGTGAGCCCACCCCTCCGTTCACAGACAATTATGAATTATGACATCAAAATATTGTTAACCTTAATCAGTAATTCAGGTACCAACTGTAGGAATCTGCGAAGAACACAGTTAATTATTTGCTATAATTATCAATTATCAATAATAATTAATTATAACAATTAACAGAATTATTAATATGAACTAACAGATACGAAGCACCACCCCGAAACCGGGACCAATAACCGAGCAAGGTAGTCTCATAAATGGGAGTTCACCTAGAATGTTCATATCTGAGAGATAATCAGTCAAGGGTGAACAAAGAAGGGTTGAATTCGAGCTCTGACTCCTTCAATCAGCCACTTTTCACAATATGTTACCAATAATGACTAAAGAACTTCTCTTTAAAGATATAACAGTGTTTATGAAACTTAGCAAAATTAACAAAGTTAACAAATGCTTCATTCAATAAATAGCTATTCTAAAATCTAATTCTACCAAACAAAACACAAACAGCTTTGCACAGGGTTGGACACTTGCAGGGGAATGCGTGTATGTATGTATGTATGTATATATGTATGTGTGTGTGTGTGTGTGTGTGTGTGTGTGTGTGTGTGTGTGTGTGTGTTAGTAGCAAGAGAGGAAGGAGGGAAAGCGATCGTGAGAGGGAGAGAAGCGGCTCTTTTGTCCACAGAGAGCGCACGTACGGACGGCAGTCTGTAACGTACGTTGTCTGGTTTCAGATCGACAAAGCAGTTACTTTCTCACTCACGGCGGCAGAAAGACAGCAGTAGTCCCGAGCGGGACAAACACAAAATAGTCTAGCGTAGTGAACATAACTAACAGGCAGCAAACTTAAAATACTACTCAGAGTAAAGCAGAGAAAAATGGACTCGGCGGTCCGTCAACTCACACAACAAGAACAATAGCAATAAAGCTAAAAAGGCTAAATGCTAAACAACAGCAACTGATGCTGAAAAGAACACACAACTAACACTGCCTATGCCCAGACTTATGCCTCTTACTTGGTCGCTTCAGAAAGTGCGCAGGTTGTGTGTGTGTGTAGTCCGTCTTAATGTCCATCTTTGTTCTTGGCTCGGAGGCAGACGGTGCCGTTCTCGCACGTCGGCGGAAACACGGCAGCTGGTTCTGAGTGGAGTGGCGGAGAGAACAGCAGAGACGACTCGGCGAAGACGCGCAGGGCAGAGCCGGTCCACGTTATCCCGAAGTAACTTCATTTCCTCTTTCTCGGGGGAATTTGAGGACGCTGGTTGCAGCAGCGGTCTCTCTCGGGTCCAGGAATGTGTTCGGGTGAACACGGGCAAAGTCTCGTCTCGTCCGACGAGGGGAGTCTTCGATGAGGGGAAAACATGTTCGTGGGGTAGTCAAGCTAACTCACAGGGGAACAGGAGTTACCCCTAGCTCAGTGACATGGGAAAGACGTGTAGTTTGGGCGTGCTCGCTTATAAAGAGGTGGTGATGTCATGGCTGCGTCCTCAGGACGCTCCGCTGTGCAGGAGCGTCTCCGCCAATGAGGGACCGATGTTGACTGCTCCCTGCTGAAGTGTGAAAATCGAAAAGCATCCTTGGAAATGGAGTTTGCTCCACCCTCATGGCAGGTCCATTACAGTTTTAATACGGAGCTCCGGAACTCCAGCCTTCCTGAGTTTTTCCCTCATATAGGCTATAGTTTTTCTTAATCATTACTACAATATATGATTACATATGTAATAGTCTCCTCAGCCAAGTTAGAAAAAATATGTGCATGTATGAACAACAGCAATTGCAGAAGATGACAGTCAAAAAGTAATCATGTTAAATAATCATGATCTCAATATTGAACAAAACTGATTGTGATTATAATTTTTGCCATAAACAAGCACCCCTAAAAACAGCTAATTGTGATTTACATACACACACACACACACACACACACACACACACACACACACACACACAGAGTTTAAATATGTATGTGATAAATTGTAAATATGTATGAAATGAATTGTTTTCTGTAAGAAACTCTTACTTGAACATTTTTCAGTGTGCTCCTAAAGTTATATGTATGCTCCTAATTTCTTTCATTTAGGAGCACATGCGCTCCTTGAAAAGAAGTAAGGATTGAACACTGCTGTCACATGTGTGAAAGCACTAAGTAAGTGGAGTGTGGTGCAGTCCAAGGGCTTCTGTCACAGGCAGATGTTTACTTTACCCATCCCCCCCCTCCCATTCTCTCTCTCTCCCTCACAGTTGGAAGGAAAGATTTCAAAGTGATCTTCTTGTGAAAAATCCTCATAAATCCCATAACTTTGGCCAAATCCTACATAAAAATATCATTTTTTTGTAGGAATTTTCGTCGCGAATCCATTGATACAGGTTTGAAAGTGGTGGGACTTATAGTTTAGACGCCAGATGCCCCAGTTTGGCACAAAGTCCATGCCCAGAATTTGCCTCCCCATTGGTTTACATTGTAAGGTGTAATGTCGCACTCCAACTTTCAGGGCTTACTAAATCTAAACCGTTCGAGTTATTACAAAGTTTTTAATAACTTTTGCTCAACACAGTGTGATAAGTCATGTATTAAAGTTTGAAGCCGATACCATTAACGCCCTAGGAGGAGATAGCGTTTATTCAAGGTCCAAAATTGGCAAAAAATCATACTTTGAAATGGACATTGCAGATTTCCTGTTGGATTTAGGTCAGGGGTGTCAGCGTATGATTTGTAGGTCTTGATGAGACGAATAATTGGGTTTTGGTTCGATCTCTCTACGACATTCCTACGGGCCGTGGTGGCCGTTTTAGATACATAGGTGGCGCTCTCGAGCACATTTTGGCACTTTGGGGTTTAATTTTTACATTTTATCAAATTTTTCACCATTCCTGATGTGCGTGCCAAATTTGGTGAGTTTTTGAGCATGTTTAGGGGGTCAAATTTAGAGTTAAAGTGGCGTAATAATAAAGAATAATAATAATAAGAAACAAACAAACACACGAAAAACAATAGGGTCTTCGCCCTTTGGGCTCAGGCCCTAATTAAAGCTGCAAGCAGCGTTGGACGGGCCTTCGCGCCCTTGCGCACGTCGGGCCGCGGCGCAGTCAGTTGAGCTTGTGGGAACCAAGAAAACGTTTGGAGATGATCAGTGTGAGAGTCTTTTGACACACAATACTAACTACTTTCTCTCCGTGAGCGCACGCCTCTGTTTATCACAGATAATTATGGCTTATGAAATTAAAATATTGTTAACCTTAATCAATAATTCAGGCACCAACTGTAGCATGTATGAGGAACACAGTTGATTATTTGCCATAATTATCAATTATCTAAGATAATTAACTAATTATAATAATTAATAGAATTATTAATATGAACTAACAAGCACGGAGCACCACCCGGAAACCAGGACCAATAACCGAACAAGGTAATCTCATAAATGGGATTTCACCTAGAATGCTAATATCTGCGAGATATCAACATTCAAGGGTGAACAAAGAAGGGTTGAATTCAAGCTCTGACTCCTTTAATCAGCCACTTCTCACAATATGTTACACACAATAATGACAAAAGAACTTCTCTTTAAAGATATAACATTGTTTATTAAACTTAGCAAAATTAACAAAGTTAACAAATACTTCATTCAATAAACAGCTATTCTAAAATCTAATTCTACCAAACAAAACACAAACAGCTTTGCACAGAGTTGGACACTTGCAGGGGAATGCGTGTGTGTGTGTGTGTGTGTGTGTGTGTGTTAGTAGCAAGAGAGGAAGGAGGGAAAGCGATCGTGAGAGGGAGAGAAGCGGCTCTTTTGACCACAGAGAGCGCACGTACGGACGGCAGTCTGTAACGTACGTTGTCTGGTTTCTGATCGACAAATCAATTTACTTTCTCACTCACGGTGGCACAAAAGTAGCAGTTGTCCCGACCGGGAAAAACACAAAATAGTCTAGCGTGGTGAACACAACTAACAGGCAGCAAACTTAAAATACTCCTCAGAGTAAAGCAGAGAAAAATGGACTCGGCGGTCCGTCAACTCACACAACAAGAACAACAGCGATAAAGCTAAAAAGGCTAAATGCTAAACAACAGCAACTGATGCTGAAAAGAACACACAACTAACACTGCCTATGCCCAGACTTATGCCTCTTACTTGGTCGCTTCAGAAAGTGCGCAGGTTGTGTGTGTGTGTAGTCCGTCTTAATGTCCATCTTTGTTCTTGGCTCGGAGGCAGACGGTGCCGTTCTCGCACGTCGTCGAAAACACGGCAGCTGGCTCTGAGTGGAATGGCGGAGAGAACAGCAGAGACAACTCGGCGAAGACGCGCAGGGCAGAGCCGGTCCACGTTATCCCGAAGTAACTTCATTTCCTCTTTCTCGGGGGAATTTGAGGACGCTGGTTGCAGCAGCGGTCTCTCTCGGGTCCAGGAATGTGTTCGGGTGAACACGGACAAAGTCTCGTCTCGTCCGACGAGGGGAGTCTTCGATGAGGGGAAAACATGTTCGTGAGGTAGTCAAGCTAACTCACAGGGGAACAGGAGTTACCCCTAGCTCAGTGACATGGGAAAGACGTGTAGTTTGGGCGTGCTCGCTTATAAAGGGGTGGTGATGTCATGGCTGCGTCCTCAGGACGCTCCGCTGTGCAGGAGCGTCTCCGCCAATGAGGGACCGATGTTGACTGCTCCCTGCTGAAGTGTGAAAATCGCAAAGCATCCTTGGAAATGGAGTTTGCTCCACCCTCATGGCAGGTCCATTACAGTTTTAATACGGAGCTCCGGAACTCCAGCCTTCCTGAGTTTTTCCCTCATATAGGCTATAGTTTTTCTTAATCATTACTACAATATATGATTACATATGTAATAGTCTCCTCAGCCAAGTTAGAAAAAATATGTGCATGTATGAACAACAGCAATTGGAGAAGATGACAGTCAAAAAGTAATCATGTTAAATAATCATGATCTCAATATTGAACAAAAATGATTGTGATTATAATTTTTGCCATAATCAAGCACCCCTAAAAACAGCAAATTGTGATTTACATACACATACACACACACACACACACACACACACACACACACAGTTTAAATATGTATGTGATAAATTGTAAATATGTATGTAATGAATTGTTTTCTTTAAGAAACTCTTACTTGAACATTTTTCAGTGTGCTCCTAAAGTTATATGTATGCTCCTAATTTCTGTCATTTAGGAGCACATGTACTCCTTGAAAAAAAGTAAGGATTGAACACTGCTGTCACTGCTGCAGTCCAAGGGCTTCTGTCACAGGCAGTAGATGTTTACTTTACCCATCCCCCCCCTCCCATTCTCTCTCTCTCCCTCACAGCTGCAGAGAAGATTTTAGTGTACTCTACTTGTGAAATATGCTCATAAATCCCATAACTTTGGCCAAATCCTACATAAAAATATCATTTTTTTGTAGGAATTTTCGTCGCGAATCCATTGATACAGGTTTGAAAGTGGTCGGACTTATAGTTTAGACGCCAGATGCCCCAGTTTGGCACAAAGTCCATGCCCAGAATTTGCCTCCCCATTGGTTTACATTGTAAGGTGTAATGTCGCACTCCAACTTTCAGGGCTTACTAAATCTAAACCGTTCGAGTTATTACAAAGTTTTTAATAACTTTTGCTCAACACAGTGTGATAAGTCATGTATTCAAGTTTGAAGCCGATACCATTAACGCCCTAGGAGGAGATAGCGTTTATTCAAGGTCCAAAATTGGCAAAAAATCATACTTTGAAATTGACATTGCAGATTTCCTGTTGGATTTAGGTCAGGGGTGTCAGCGTATGATTTGTAGGTCTTGATGAGACGAATAATTGGGTTTTGGTTCGATCTCTCTACGACATTCCTACGGGCCGTGGTGGCCGTTTTAGATACATAGGTGGCGCTAGAGAGCACATTTTGGCACTTTGGGGTTTAATTTTTACATTTTATCAAATTTTTCACCATTCCTGATGTGCGTGCCAAATTTGGTGAGTTTTTGAGCATGTTTAGGGGGTCAAATTTAGAGTTAAAGTCGCGTAACAAGAAAGAAAGAATAATAATAATTAAAGCTGCAAGCAGCGTTGGACGGGCCTTCGCGCCCTTGCGCACAGCGGGCCGCGGCGCAGTCACCTAAGCTCCTGGGAACCAAGAAAACGTTTGGAGATGATCAGTGTGAGAGTCTTTTGACGCACAATACTAACCAGTGTCTCTCTGTGAGCCCACCCCTCTGTTCACAGACAATTATGGATTACGAAATCAAAATATTGTTAACCTTAACAACCTTATCAACTTTCAAGGGTGAACAAAGAAGGGTTGAATTCAAGCTCTGACTCCTTCAATTAGCCACATCTCACAATATGTTACACACAATAATGACAAAAGAACTTCTCTTTAAAGATATAACATTGTTTATTAAACTTAGCAAAATTAACAAAGTTAACAAATACTTCATTCAATAAACAGCTATTCTAAAATCTAATTCTACCAAACAAAACACAAACAGCTTTGCACAGAGTTGGACACTTGCAGGGGAATGCGCATATGTATGTATGTAAAGATGTGTGTGTGAGAGATGACGACGGGGCCTGACGTGATGACGTCGAAGGTCTGCGACGCGGACGTGACTGTGGGAGTATGTCACGTCACGCGAGACTCGATGGCATTAGTACGGCGGTGTCTTACAAGGTGACTGGTGGTCGGCGTCTTGCCCTCACCCAATTCCGTGAAAAACACACGTGTCTGATGGCGGATAACGAAAGACAAAGCAAAGCTTTGTCTGATGTTATCTGACCGTCAGATGTGCAAAAAGATGTCGGTGCGTGTGTCTGTGCGCGCGTGTGAGTGTGTGTGTTAGTCGCAAGAGAGGGAGGAGGGAAAGCGATCGTGAGAGGGAGAGAAGCTTTTGTCCACAGAGAGCGCACGTACGGACGGCAGTCTGTAACGTACGTTGTCTGGTTTCTGATCGACAAATCAATTTACTTTCACACTCACGGTGGCACAAAAGAAGCAGTTGTCCCGACCGGGAAAAACACAAAATAGTCTAGCGTGGTGAACACAACTAACAGGCAGCAAACTTAAAATACTCCTCACAGTAAAGCAGAGAAAAATGGACTCGGCGGTCCGTCAACTCACACAACAAGAACAATAGCAATAAAGCTAAAAAGGCTAAATGCTAAACAACAGCAACTGATGCTGAAAAGAACACACAACTAACACTGCCTATGCCCAGACTTATGCCTCTTACTTGGTCGCTTCAGAAAGTGCGCAGGTTGTGTGTGTGTGTAGTCCGTCTTAATGTCCATCTTTGTTCTTGGCTCGGAGGCAGACGGTGCCGTTCTCGCACGTCAGCGAAAACAAGGCAGCTGGCTCTGAGTGGAGTGGCGGAGAGAGCAGCAGAGACGACTCGGCGAAGACGCGCAGGGCAGAGCCGGTCCACGTTATCCCGAAGTAACTTCATTTCCTCTTTCTCGGGGGAATTTGAGGACGCTGGTTGCAGCAGCGGTCTCTCTCGGGTCCAGGAATGTGTTCGGGTGAACACGGGCAAAGTCTCGTCTCGTCCGACGAGGGGAGTCTTCGATGAGGGGAAAACATGTTCGTGGGGTAGTTAAGCTAACTCACAGGGGAACAGGAGTTACCCCTAGCTCAGTGACATGGGAAAGACGTGTAGTTTGGGCGTGCTCGCTTATAAAGGGGTGGTGATGTCATGGCTGTGTCCTCGAGACGCTCCGCTGTTCAGGAGCGTCTCCGCCAATGAGGGACCAATGTGGACTGCTCCCTGCTGAGGTGTGAAAATCGCAAAGCATCCTTGGAAATGGAGTTTGCTCCACCCTCTGTCACAGGCAGTAGATGTTTACTTTACCCATCCCCCCCTCCCATTCTCTCTCTCTCCCTCACAGTTGGAAGGAAAGATTTCAAAGTGATCTTCTTGTGGAAAATCCTCATAAATCCCATAACTTTGGCCAAATCCTACATAAAAATATCATTTTTTTGTAGGAATTTTCGTCGCGAATCCATTGATACAGGTTTGAAAGTGGTGGGACTCATAGTTTAGACGCCAGATGCCCCAGTTTGGCACAAAGTCCATGCCCAGAATTTGCCTCCCCATTGGTTTACATTGTAAGGTGTAATGTCGCACTCCAACTTTCAGGGCTTACTAAATCTAAACCGTTCGAGTTATTACAAAGTTTTTAATAACTTTTGCTCAACACAGTGTGATAAGTCATGTATTAAAGTTTGAAGCCCATACCATTAACGCCCTAGGAGGAGATAGCGTTTATTCAAGGTCCAAAATTGGCAAAAAATCATACTTTGAAATTGACATTGCGGATTTCCTGTTGGATTTAGGTCAGGGGTGTCAGCGTATGATTTGTAGGTCTTGATGAGACGAATAATTGAGTTTTGGTTCGATCTCTCTACGACATTCCTACGGGCCGTGGCGGCCGTTTTAGATACATAGGTGGCGCTCTCGAGCACATTTTGGCACTTTGGGGTTTAATTTTTACATTTTATCAAATTTTTCACCAGACTTGATGTGCGTGCCAAATTTGGTGAGTTTTTGAGCATGTTTAGGGGGTCAAATTTAGAGTTAAAGTGGCGTAACAAGAAAGAATAATAATAATAAAGAAACAAACACACGAAAAACAATAGGGTCTTCGCCCTTTGGGCTCAGGCCCTAATTAAAGCTGCAAGCAGCGTTGGACGGGCCTTCGCGCCCTTGCGCACGGCGGGCGGCGGCGCAGTCAGCTAAGCTTCTGGGAACCAAGAAAACGTTTGGAGATGATCAGTGTGAGAGTCTTTTGACACATAATACTAACCAGTGTCTCTCTGTGAGCCCACCCCTCTGCTCACAGACAATTATGGATTATGAAATCAAAATATTATTAACCTTAATCAATAATTCAGGCACCAACTGTAGGATCTGCAAGGAACACAGTTGATTATTTGCTATAATTATCAATTATCAATAATAAATAATTATAACAAATAACAGAATTATTAATATGAACTAACAAATACGAAGCACCATCCCGAAACCGGGACCAATAACCGAACAAGGTAATCTCATAAATGGGAGTTCACCTAGAATGTTAATATCTGAGAGATAATCATTCAAGGGTGAACAAAGAACGGTTGAATTCGAGCTCTGACTCCTTCAATCAGCCACTTTTCACAATATGTTACCAATAATGACAAAAGAACTTGTCTTTAAAGATATAACAGTGTTAATGAAACTCAGCAAAATTAACAAAGTTAACAAATGCTTCATTCAATAAATAGCTATTCTAAAATCTAATTCTACCAAACAAAACACAAACAGCTTTGCACAGGGTTGGACACTTGCAGGTTGGACACTTTTGTCCGACGTTATCTGACCATCAGATGTGCAAAACGATGTCGGTGCGTGTATCTGTGCGCGCGTGAGTGTAGTGTTAGTCACAAGAGGGAGTAGGGAAAACGATCGTGAGAGAGAGAGAAGCGGTTCTTTTTCCACAGAGAGCGCAAGTACGGACAGCAGTCTGTAACGCACGTTGTCTGGTTTCAGATCGACAAATCAGTTTACTTTCTCACTCACGGCAGCACAAACACAGTAGTCCCGAGCGGGACAAACACAAAATAGTCTAGCGTGGTGAACACAACTAACAGGCAGCAAACAGGCAGCAGCGGAGCGTTAACTGCAGCATGACCGAAAGAAGCACAACCAGTTAGCCTCTGCTAGCCTCTCAGCTAACCCCGGGTCTCTGTTTAGATCCAAACGGAGCACCGAGTCCCGATTTGTTATTTAGGTTAAAGCCGAGAACATGCAGCAGCGGAGCGTTAATTGCAGCATGACCGAAAGAAGCACAACCAGTTAGCCTCTGCTAGCCTCTCAGCTAACCCCGGGTCTCTGTTTAGATCCAAACGGAGCACCGAGTCCCGATTTGTTATTTAGGTTAAAGCCGAGAACAGGCAGCAGCGGAGCGTTAACTGCAGCATGACCGAAAGAAGCACAACCAGTTAGCCTCTGCTAGCCTCTCAGCTAACCCCGGCTCTCTGTTTAGATCCAAACGGAGCACCGAGTCCCGATTTGTTATTTAGGTTAAAGCGGAGAACAGGCAGCAAACAGGCAGCAGCGGAGCGTTAACTGCAGCATGACCGAAAGAAGCACAACCAGTTAGCCTCTGCTAGCCTCTCAGCTAACCCCGGCTCTCTGTTTAGATCCAAACGGAGCACCGAGTCCCGATTTGTTATTTAGGTTAAAGCGGAGAACAGGCAGCAGCGGAGCGTTAATTGCAGCATGACCGAAAGAAGCACAACCAGTTAGCCTCTGCTAGCCTCTCAGCTAACCCCGGGTCTCTGTTTAGATCCAAACGGAGCACCGAGTCCCGAATTGCTATTTAGGTTAAAGCGGAGAGAATCAGCGGGTCTGTCGGCCAGCTGAGTGAAGTGAAACCTGCGGAAAAAACACCGTGACCATCAAGGTAAAACAGGTCGGCGAAAACACAGCAGCTGGCTCTGAGTGGAGTGGCGGAGAGAACAGCAGAGACGACTCGGCGAAGACGCGCAGGGCAGAGCCGGTCCACGTTATCCCGAAGTAACTTCATTTCCTCTTTCTCGGGGGAATTTGAGGACGCTGGTTGCAGCAGCGGTCTCTCTCGGGTCCAGGAATGTGTTCGGGTGAACACGGGAAAAGTCTCGTCTCGTCCGACGAGGGGAGTCTTCGATGAGGGGAAAACATGTTCGTGGGGTAGTCAAGCTAACTCACAGGGGAACAGGAGTTACCCCTAGCTCAGTGACATGGGAAAGACGTGTATTTCGGGCGTGCTCGCTTATAAAGGGGTGGTGATGTCATGGCTGTGCAGGAGCGTCTCCGCCAATGAGGGACCGATGTTGACTGCTCCCTGCTGAGGTGTGAAAATCGCAAAGCATCCTTGGAAATGGAGTAGATGTTTACTTTACCCATCCCCCCCCTCCCATTCTCTCTCTCTCCCTCACAGTTGGAAGGAAAGATTACAAAGTGATCTTGTGAAAAATCCTCATAAATCCCATAACTTTGGCCAAATCCTACATAAAAATCACATTTTTTTGTAGGAATTTTCGTCGCGAATCCATTGATACAGGTTTGAAAGTGGTGGGACTTATAGTTTAGACGCCAGATGCCCCAGTTTGGCACAAAGTCCATGCCCAGAATTTGCCTCCCCATTGGTTTACATTGTAAGGTGTAATGTCGCACTCCAACTTTCAGGGCTTACTAAATCAAAACCGTTCGAGTTATTACAAAGTTTTTAATAACTTTTGCTCAACACAGTGTGATAAGTCATGTATTAAAGTTTGAAGCCGATACCATTAACGCCCTAGGAGGAGATAGCGTTTATTCAAGGTCCAAAATTGGCAAAAAATCATACTTTGAAATGGACATTGCAGATTTCCTGTTGGATTTAGGTCAGGGGTGTCAGCGTATGATTTGTAGGTCTTGATGAGACGAATAATTGGGTTTTGGTTCGATCTCTCTACGACATTCCTACGGGCCGTGGCGGCCGTTTTAGATACATAGGTGGCGCTAGAGAGCACATTTTGGCACTTTGGGGTTTAATTTTTACATTTTATCAAATTTTTCACCATTCCTGATGTGCGTGCCAAATTTGGTGAGTTTTTGAGCATGTTTAGGGGGTCAAATTTAGAGTTAAAGTGGCGTAACAAGAAAGAATAATAATAATAAAGAAACAAACGCACGAAAAACAATAGGGTCTTCGCCCTTTGGGCTCAGGCCCTAATTAAAGCTGCAAGCAGCGATGATCGGGCCCTCGCACCCCAGCGCATGTCGAAGTGACGCTCAGTCGAAGGGCTTTTGTCAGTGACTTGTTGTGTAAAGTTTGAGGCAGATCCAACCGTGTACACTCAAGTTATATCAATTTCCTCTGTCATGGCGAAACATCAAAACTCAACGCCACGCCACGGCCAAACCATCATGATCATACACTAGTCTAGATGACACACACTGATTTTGAAGTCCTTACGATGGATTCTGTAGGAGGAGTTCTTTAAAATACAAGGTATGTGAAATGGCCAAGAAAAGGCGAAAATGTACCATTTTTTTCAAGATGGCCGACTTCCTGTTCGACTTACAATAAGGCTTCAAGAGGCTTTTTTGTGCGTGTTGACATTATACATGTGCCCTGTGAATTTCATCTTTCTACGTTAATCTGGAAGGCGGGGCTGCAATTTTGAAATTTTAAAGGGGGCGCTGTTGAGCCATTTTGCCACGCCCATTCAAAGCGACCACATAGGATTTTAGCTGACATCACTCTAGACATGTGTGTCAAGTTTCATGACTGTAGAGCAATCCCTTCTCCCTGAAAAACAGTATCATATTTCATGGCGAAGGATGTGTCGCCACGGTAACAGCATTCAGTTTTGGGTCATGAGCTGCCAAATGTAGCATCACCAAGGTCTTGTTTATTAGCTGACTTAATTTCAGGTGCATCAGCCAAATTTCCTAGGAGTAATTAGACAAAGTACGACGCATGATACTTCCTGTTGCCAGTAGGTGGCGCTATGACTTTCGCTAAATATGAGACTGAACATGTGTTCAGATTGGGACTCTTAACAAGCATATGAAATTTGGAAAAGATCAGACCACGTGGAGTCAAGTTATAAGGCATTGAAATTTCATGGCGTCACATCGAAATTCGCCGCGTCGCCATGGCAACACCTTTCAACGAAGGGTCACCAACTTCATAATATAAGATCTCCAAGGTCTTGAGGCTATTCTCAGTAAATTTCAGCTGGATTCCATCACCGTGCTGCCCACAGGGCGTCAGAGCGTAAAACATGTAACTTCCTGTTGCCAGGAGGTGGCGCTATGACTCATATCCTGTATTGTCACATGGACCCGTTCAGGGCGGGACTCTTATGAAGCACAAAAGGTTTGGCTCTCTTAGGATCATGTATGCCGGAGTTATAGCCGTTTCATTTTTCATGGCGAAGGATCGAAATTCGCCGCCCAGCCACGCCCCCTAGGAAAGACTAATGAGAATTGTTTTAGCAACTTTTAATCTCCTATGCCTGTAGATGATACGGACCGAATTTGAAAGTCCTGGGGTCAAATCTCTAGGAGGAGTTCGTTAAAGTATGCGGGCTGGAAATGACAAAATCGGTGCAAAATTTCAACTTTGATACAAAATGGCCGACTTCCTGTTGGAGTTAGGCTATGTGTCCTTGAGACTTTTTGGTGCGTCTGGTCATGATACATATGCATACCGAATTTCGTTCTCCTACGACAATCTGTATCGAGGGGCTCAATTTTCTTGACTTTCTAGGTGGCGCTGTCGAGCCATTTTGTCCCGCTTTATTTCGAGACCCATAAAATATCGAAATTTTCGCCAGTCCTGACATCTGTGCAAATTTTCATGAGTTTTCGTGCATGTTTAGGCCCTCAAAAATGCGTTTGTTTCGGAGGAATAATAATAATAATAATAATAATTCCTTCAGTTCCAATAGGGCTTCGCACCGGTCGGTGCTCGGGCCCTAATAAGAAACAAACAAACACACGAAAAACAATAGGGTCTTCGCCCTTTGGGCTCAGGCCCTAATTAAAGCTGCAAGCAGCGTTGGACGGGCCTTCGCGCCCTTGCGCACGTCGGGCCGCGGCGCAGTCAGTTGAGCTTGTGGGAACCAAGAAAACGTTTGGAGATGATCAGTGTGAGAGTCTTTTGACACACAATACTAACTACTTTCTCTCCGTGAGCGCACGCCTCTGTTTATCACAGATAATTATGGCTTATGAAATTAAAATATTGTTAACCTTAATCAATAATTCAGGCACCAACTGTAGCATGTATGAGGAACACAGTTGATTATTTGCCATAATTATCAATTATCTAAGATAATTAACTAATTATAATAATTAATAGAATTATTAATATGAACTAACAAGCACGGAGCACCACCCGGAAACCAGGACCAATAACCGAACAAGGTAATCTCATAAATGGGATTTCACCTAGAATGCTAATATCTGCGAGATATCAACATTCAAGGGTGAACAAAGAAGGGTTGAATTCAAGCTCTGACTCCTTTAATCAGCCACTTCTCACAATATGTTACACACAATAATGACAAAAGAACTTCTCTTTAAAGATATAACATTGTTTATTAAACTTAGCAAAATTAACAAAGTTAACAAATACTTCATTCAATAAACAGCTATTCTAAAATCTAATTCTACCAAACAAAACACAAACAGCTTTGCACAGAGTTGGACACTTGCAGGGGAATGCGTGTGTGTGTGTGTGTGTGTGTGTGTGTGTTAGTAGCAAGAGAGGAAGGAGGGAAAGCGATCGTGAGAGGGAGAGAAGCGGCTCTTTTGACCACAGAGAGCGCACGTACGGACGGCAGTCTGTAACGTACGTTGTCTGGTTTCTGATCGACAAATCAATTTACTTTCTCACTCACGGTGGCACAAAAGTAGCAGTTGTCCCGACCGGGAAAAACACAAAATAGTCTAGCGTGGTGAACACAACTAACAGGCAGCAAACTTAAAATACTCCTCAGAGTAAAGCAGAGAAAAATGGACTCGGCGGTCCGTCAACTCACACAACAAGAACAACAGCGATAAAGCTAAAAAGGCTAAATGCTAAACAACAGCAACTGATGCTGAAAAGAACACACAACTAACACTGCCTATGCCCAGACTTATGCCTCTTACTTGGTCGCTTCAGAAAGTGCGCAGGTTGTGTGTGTGTGTAGTCCGTCTTAATGTCCATCTTTGTTCTTGGCTCGGAGGCAGACGGTGCCGTTCTCGCACGTCGTCGAAAACACGGCAGCTGGCTCTGAGTGGAATGGCGGAGAGAACAGCAGAGACAACTCGGCGAAGACGCGCAGGGCAGAGCCGGTCCACGTTATCCCGAAGTAACTTCATTTCCTCTTTCTCGGGGGAATTTGAGGACGCTGGTTGCAGCAGCGGTCTCTCTCGGGTCCAGGAATGTGTTCGGGTGAACACGGGCAAAGTCTCGTCTCGTCCGACGAGGGGAGTCTTCGATGAGGGGAAAACATGTTCGTGGGGTAGTCAAGCTAACTCACAGGGGAACAGGAGTTACCCCTAGCTCAGTGACATGGGAAAGACGTGTAGTTTGGGCGTGCTCGCTTATAAAGGGGTGGTGATGTCATGGCTGCGTCCTCAGGACGCTCCGCTGTGCAGGAGCGTCTCCGCCAATGAGGGACCGATGTTGACTGCTCCCTGCTGAAGTGTGAAAATCGCAAAGCATCCTTGGAAATGGAGTTTGCTCCACCCTCATGGCAGGTCCATTACAGTTTTAATACGGAGCTCCGGAACTCCAGCCTTCCTGAGTTTTTCCCTCATATAGGCTATAGTTTTTCTTAATCATTACTACAATATATGATTACATATGTAATAGTCTCCTCAGCCAAGTTAGAAAAAATATGTGCATGTATGAACAACAGCAATTGGAGAAGATGACAGTCAAAAAGTGATCATGTTAAATAATCATGATCTCAATATTGAACAAAAATGATTGTGATTATAATTTTTGCCATAATCAAGCACCCCTAAAAACAGCAAATTGTGATTTACGTACACACATACACACACACAAAGTTTAAATATGTATGTGATAAATTGTAAATATGTATGTAATGAATTGTTTTCTTTAAGAAACTCTTACTTGAACATTTTTCAGTGTGCTCCTAAAGTTATATGTATGCTCCTAATTTCTGTCATTTAGGAGCACATGTACTCCTTGAAAAAAAGTAATGATTGAACACTGCTGTCACTGCTGCAGTCCAAGGGCTTCTGTCACATGCAGTAGATGTTTACTTTACCCATCCCCCCCCCTCCCATTCTCTCTCTCTCCCTCACAGTTGGAAGGAAAGATTTTAAAGTGATCTTCTTGTGAAATATCCTCATAAATGCCATAACTTTGGCCAAATCCTACATAAAAATATCATTTTTTTGTAGGAATTTTCGTTGCGAATCCATTGATACAGGTTTGAAAGTGGTGGGACTTATAGTTTAGACGCCAGATGCCCCAGTTTGGCACAAAGTCCATGCCCAGAATTTGCCTCCCCATTGGTTTACATTGTAAGGTGTAATGTCGCACTCCAACTTTCAGGGCTTACTAAATCTAAACCGTTCGAGTTATTACAAAGTTTTTAATAACTTTTGCTCAAGACAGTGTGATAAGTCATGTATTCAAGTTTGAAGCCGATACCATTAACGCCCTAGGAGGAGATAGCGTTTATTCAAGGTCCAAAATTGGCAAAAAAGCATACTTTGAAATTGACATAGCAGATTTCCTGTTGGATTTAGGTCAGGGGTGTCAGCGTATGATTTGTAGGTCTTGATGAGACGAATAATTGGGTTTTGGTTCGATCTCTCTACGACATTCCTACGGGCCGTGGTGGCCGTTTTAGATACATAGGTGGCGCTCTCGAGCACATTTTGGCACTTTGGGGTTTAATTTTTACATTTTATCAAATTTTTCACCATTCCTGATGTGCATGCCAAATTTGGTGAGTTTTTGAGCATGTTTAGGGGGTCAAATTTAGAGTTAAAGTGGCGTAATAATAAAGAATAATAATAATAAGAAACAAACAAACACACGAAAAACAATAGGGTCTTCGCCCTTTGGGCTCAGGCCCTAATAATTAAAGCTGCAAGCAGCGTTGAACGGGCCTTCGCGCCCTTGCGCACAGCGAGCCGCGGCGCAGTCAGTTGAGCTTGTGGGAACCAAGAAAGCGTTTGGAGATGATCAGTGTGAGAGTCTTTTTACACAAAATACTAACCAGTGTCTCTCTGTGAGCCCACCCCTCCGTTCACAGACGATTATGAATTATGACATCAAAATATTGTTAACCTTAATCAGTAATTCAGGTACCAACTGTAGGAATCTGCGAAGAACACAGTTAATTATTTGCTATAATTATCAATTATCAATAATAATTAATTATAACAATTAACAGAATTATTAATATGAACTAACAGATACGAAGCACCACCCCGAAACCGGGGCCAATAACCGAGCAAGGTAGTCTCATAAATGGGAGTTCACCTAGAATGTTCATATCTGAGAGATAATCAGTCAAGGGTGAACAAAGAAGGGTTGAATTCGAGCTCTGACTCCTTCAATCAGCCACTTTTCACAATATGTTACCAATAATGACTAAAGAACTTCTCTTTAAAGATATAACAGTGTTTATGAAACTTAGCAAAATTAACAAAGTTAACAAATGCTTCATTCAATAAACAGCTATTCTAAAATCTAATTCTACCAAACAAAACACAAACAGCTTTGCACAGGGTTGGACACTTGCAGGTTGGACACTTTTGTCCGACGTTATCTGACCATCAGATGTGCAAAACGATGTCGGTGCGTGTATCTGTGCGCGCGTGAGTATGGTGTTAGTCACAAGAGAGGGAGGAGGGAGAGCGATCGTGAGAGAGAGAGAAGCGGTTCTTTTTCCACAGAGAGCGCACGTATGGACGGCAGTCTGTAACGCACGTTGTCTGGTTTAAGATCGACAAATCAGTTTACTTTCTCACTCACGGCAGCACAAACACAGTAGTCCCGAGCGGGACAAACACAAAATAGTCAAGCGTGGTGAACACAACTAACAGGCAGCAAACAGGCAGCAGCGGAGCGTTAACTGCAGCATGACCGAAAGAAGCACAACCAGTTAGCCTCTGCTAGCCTCTCAGCTAACCCCGGCTCTCTGTTTAGATCCAAACGGAGCACCGAGTCCCGAATTGCTATTTAGGTTAAAGCGGAGAGAATCAGCGGGTCTGTCGGCCAGCTGAGTGAAGTGTAACCTGCGGAAAAAACACCGTGACCATCAAGGTAAAACAGGTCGGCGAAAACACGGCAGCTGGCTCTGAGTGGAGTGGCGGAGAGAACAGCAGAGATGACTCGGCGAAGACGCGCAGGGCAGAGCCGGTCCACGTTATCCCGAAGTAACTTCATTTCCTCTTTCTCCGGGGGAATTTGAGGACGCTGGTTGCAGCAGCGGTCTCTCTCGGGTCCAGGAATGTGTTCGGGTGAACACGGGCAAAGTCTCGTCTCGTCCGACGAGGGGAGTCTTCGATGAGGGGAAAACATGTTCGTGGGGTAGTCAAGCTAACTCACAGGGGAACAGGAGTTAACCCTAGCTCAGTGACATGGGAAAGACGTATATTTCGGGCGTGCTCGCTTATAAAGGGGTGGTGATGTCATGGCTGCGTCCTCAGGACGCTCCGCTGTGCAGGAGCGTCTCCGCCAATGAGGGACCGATGTTGACTGCTCCCTGCTGAGGTGTGAAAATCGCAAAGCATTCTTGGAAATGGAGTTTGCTCCACCCTCATGGCAGGTCCATTACAGTTTTAATACGGAGCTCCGGAGCTCCAGCCTTCCTGAGTTTTTCCCTCATATAGGCTATACTTTTTCTTAATCATTACTACAATATATGATTAGATGTGTAATAGTCTCCTCAGCCAAGTTAGAAAAAATATGTGCATGTATGAACAACAGCAATTGCAGAAGATGACAGTCAAAAAGTAATCATGTTAAATAATCATGATCTCAATATTGAACAAAACTGATTGTGATTATAATTTTTGCCATAAACAAGCACCCCTAAAAACAGCTAATTGTGATTTACATACACACACACACACACACACACACACACACACACACACACACACAGAGTTTAAATATGTATGTGATAAATTGTAAATATGTATGAAATGAATTGTTTTCTGTAAGAAACTCTTACTTGAACATTTTTCAGTGTGCTCCTAAAGTTATATGTATGCTCCTAATTTCTTTCATTTAGGAGCACATGCGCTCCTTGAAAAGAAGTAAGGATTGAACACTGCTGTCACATGTGTGAAAGCACTAAGTAAGTGGAGTGTGGTGCAGTCCAAGGGCTTCTGTCACAGGCAGATGTTTACTTTACCCATCCCCCCCCTCCCATTCTCTCTCTCTCCCTCACAGTTGGAAGGAAAGATTTCAAAGTGATCTTCTTGTGAAAAATCCTCATAAATCCCATAACTTTGGCCAAATCCTACATAAAAATATCATTTTTTTGTAGGAATTTTCGTCGCGAATCCATTGATACAGGTTTGAAAGTGGTGGGACTTATAGTTTAGACGCCAGATGCCCCAGTTTGGCACAAAGTCCATGCCCAGAATTTGCCTCCCCATTGGTTTACATTGTAAGGTGTAATGTCGCACCCCAACTTTCAGGGCTTACTAAATCTAAACCGTTCAAGTTATTACAAAGTTTTTAATAACTTTTGCTCTACACAGTGTGATAAGTCATGTATTCAAGTTTGAAGCCGATACCATTAACGCCCTAGAAGGAGATAGCGTTTATTCAAGGTCCAAAATTGGCAAAAAAGCATACTTTGAAATTGACATAGCAGATTTCCTGTTGGATTTAGGTCAGGGGTGTCAGCGTATGATTTGTAGGTCTTGATGAGACGAATAATTGGGTTTTGGTTCGATCTCTCTACGACATTCCTACGGGCCGTGGTGGCCGTTTTAGATACATAGGTGGCGCTCTCGAGCACATTTTGGCACTTTGGGGTTTAATTTTTACATTTTATCAAATTTTTCACCATTCCTGATGTGCGTGCCAAATTTGGTGAGTTTTTGAGCATGTTTAGGGGGTCAAATTTAGAGTTAAAGTGGCGTAATAATAAAGAATAATAATAATTAAAGCTGCAAGCAGCGTTGGACGGGCCTTCGCGCCCTTGCGCACGTCAAGCCGCGGCGCAGTCAGTTGAGCTTGTGGGAACCAAGAAAACGTTTGGAGATGATCAGTGTGAGAGTCTTTTTACACACAATACTAACCAGTGTCTCTCTGTGAGCCCACCCCTCTGTTCACAGACAATTATGAATTATGAAATCAAAATATTGTTAACCTTAATCAATAATTCAGGTACCAACTGTAGGATCTGCGAAGAACACAGTTAATTATTTGCTATAATTATCAATTATCAATAATAATTAATTATAACAATTAACAGAATTATTAATATGAACTAACAGATACGAAGCACCACCCCGAAACCGGGGCCAATAACCGAGCAAGGTAGTCTCATAAATGGGAGTTCACCTAGAATGTTAATATCTGAGAGATAATCATTCAAGGGTGAACAAAGAGGGGTTGAATTCGAGCTCTGACTCCTTCAATCAGCCACTTTTCACAATATGTTACCAATAATGACTAAAGACCTTCTCTTTAAAGATATAACAGTGTTTATTAAACTTAGCAAAATTAACAAAGTTAACAAATGCTTCATTCAATAAATAGCTATTCTAAAATCTAATTCTACCAAACAAAACACAAACAGCTTTGCACAGGGTTGGACACTTGCAGGTTGGACACTTTTGTCCGACGTTATCTGACCATCAGATGTGCAAAACGATGTCGGTGCGTGTATCTGTGCGCACGTGAGTATGGTGTTAGTCACAAGAGAGGGAGGAGGGAAAGCGATCGTGAGAGAGAGAGAAGCGGTTCTTTTTCCACAGAGAGCGCACGTATGGACGGCAGTCTGTAACGCACGTTGTCTGGTTTAAGATCGACAATCAGTTTACTTTCTCACTCACGGCAGCACAAACACAGTAGTCCCGAGCGGGACAAACACAAAATAGTCTAGCGTGGTGAACACAACTAACAGGCAGCAAACAGGCAGCAGCGGAGCGTTAACTGCAGCATGACCGAAAGAAGCACAACCAGTTAGCCTCTGCTAGCCTCTCAGCTAACCCCGGCTCTCTGTTTAGATCCAAACGGAGCACCGAGTCCCGATTTGTTATTTAGGTTAAAGCGGAGAACAGGCAGCAGCGGAGCGTTAATTGCAGCATGACCGAAAGAAGCACAACCAGTTAGCCTCTGCTAGCCTCTCAGCTAACCCCGGCTCTCTGTTTAGATCCAAACGGAGCACCGAGTCCCGAATTGCTATTTAGGTTAAAGCGGAGAGAATCAGCGGGTCTGTCGGCCAGCTGAGTGAAGTGTAACCTGCGGAAAAAACACCGTGACCATCAAGGTAAAACAGGTCGGCGAAAACACGGCAGCTGGCTCTGAGTGGAGTGGCGGAGAGAACAGCAGAGATGACTCGGCGAAGACGCGCAGGGCAGAGCCGGTCCACGTTATCCCGAAGTAACTTCATTTCCTCTTTCTCCGGGGGAATTTGAGGACGCTGGTTGCAGCAGCGGTCTCTCTCGGATCCAGGAATGTGTTCGGGTGAACACGGGCAAAGTCTCGTCTCGTCCGACGAGGGGAGTCTCCGTTGGGGGGAAAACATGTCCGTGGGGTAGTCAAGCTAACTCACAGGGGAACAGAAGTTACCCCTAGCTCAGTGACATCGAAAAGACGTGTATTTTGGGCGTGCTCGCTTATAAAGGGATGGTGATGTCATGGCTGCGTCCTCAGGACGCTCCGCTGTGCAGGAGCGTCTCCGCCAATGAGGGACCAATGTGGACTGCTCCCTGCTTTGGTGTGAAAATCGCAAAGCATCCTTGGAAATGGAGTTTGCTCCACCCTCATGGCAGGTCCATTACAGTTTTAATACGGAGCTCCGGAACTCCAGCCTTCCTGAGTTTTTCCCTCATATCGGCTATAGTTTTTCTTAATCATTACTACAATATATGATTACATATGTAATAGTCTCCTCAGCCAAGTTAGAAAAAATATGTGCATGTATGAACAACAGCAAGTGGAGAAGATGACAGTCAAAAAGTAATCATGTTAAATAATCATGATCTCAATATTGAACAAAACTGATTGTGATTATAATTTTTGCCATAAACAAGCACCCCTAAAAACAGCTAATTGTGATTTACATACACACACACACACACACACAGAGTTTAAATATGTATGTGATAAATTGTAAATATGTATGAAATGAATTGTTTTCTGTAAGAAACTCTTACTTGAACATTTTTCAGTGTGCTCCTAAAGTTATATGTATGCTCCTAATTTCTTTCATTTAGGAGCACATGCGCTCCTTGAAAAGAAGTAAGGATTGAACACTGCTGTCACATGTGTGAAAGCACTAAGTAAGTGGAGTGTGGTGCAGTCCAAGGGCTTCTGTCACAGGCAGATGTTTACTTTACCCATCCCCCCCCTCCCATTCTCTCTCTCTCCCTCACAGTTGGAAGGAAAGATTTCAAAGTGATCTTCTTGTGAAAAATCCTCATAAATCCCATAACTTTGGCCAAATCCTACATAAAAATATCATTTTTTTGTAGGAATTTTCGTCGCGAATCCATTGATACAGGTTTGAAAGTGGTGGGACTTATAGTTTAGACGCCAGATGCCCCAGTTTGGCACAAAGTCCATGCCCAGAATTTGCCTCCCCATTGGTTTACATTGTAAGGTGTAATGTCGCACTCCAACTTTCAGGGCTTACTAAATCTAAACCGTTCGAGTTATTACAAAGTTTTTAATAACTTTTGCTCAACACAGTGTGATAAGTTCTGTATTAAAGTTTGAAGCCGATACCATTAACGCCCTAGGAGGAGATAGCGTTTATTCAAGGTCCAAAATTGGCAAAAAATCATACTTTGAAATTGACATTACAGATTTCCTGTTGGATTTAGGTCAGGGGTGTCAGCGTATGATTTGTAGGTCTTGATGAGACGAATAATTGGGTTTTGGTTCGATCTCTCTACGACATTCCTACGGGCCGTGGTGGCCGTTTTAGATACATAGGTGGCGCTAGAGAGCACATTTTGGCACTTTGGGGTTTAATTTTTACATTTTATCAAATTTTTCACCATTCCTGATGTGCGTGCCAAATTTGGTGAGTTTTTGAGCATGTTTAGGGGGTCAAATTTAGAGTTAAAGTGGCGTAATAATAAAGAATAATAATAATAATAATAATAATAATAAGAAACAAACAAACACACGAAAAACAAGAGGGTCTTCGCCCTTTGGGCTCAGGCCCTAATAAGAAACAAACAAACACACGAAAAACAATAGGGTCTTCGCCCTTTGGGCTCAGGCCCTAATTAAAGCTGCAAGCAGCGTTGGACGGGCCTTCGCGCCCTTGCGCACGTCAAGCCGCGGCGCAGTCAGTTGAGCTTGTGGGAACCAAGAAAACGTTTGGAGATGATCAGTGTGAGAGTCTTTTTACACACAATACTAACCAGTGTCTCTCTGTGAGCCCACCCCTCCGTTCACAGACAATTATGAATTATGACATCAAAATATTGTTAACCTTAATCAGTAATTCAGGTACCAACTGTAGGAATCTGCGAAGAACACAGTTAATTATTTGCTATAATTATCAATTATCAATAATAATTAATTATAACAATTAACAGAATTATTAATATGAACTAACAGATACGAAGCACCACCCCGAAACCGGGGCCAATAACCGAGCAAGGTAGTCTCATAAATGGGAGTTTACCTAGAATGTTAATATCTGAGAGATAATCAGTCAAGGGTGAACAAAGAAGGGTTGAATTCGAGCTCTGACTCCTTCAATCAGCCACTTTTCACAATATGTTACCAATAATGACTAAAGAACTTCTCTTTAAAGATATAACAGTGTTTATGAAACTTAGCAAAATTAACAAAGTTAACAAATGCTTCATTCAATAAATAGCTATTCTAAAATCTAATTCTACCAAACAAAACACAAACAGCTTTGCACAGGGTTGGACACTTGCAGGTTGGACACTTTTGTCCGACGTTATCTGACCATCAGATGTGCAAAACGATGTCGGTGCGTGTATCTGTGCGCGCGTGAGTATGGTGTTAGTCACAAGAGAGGGAGGAGGGAAAGCGATCGTGAGAGAGAGAGAAGCGGTTCTTTTTCCACAGAGAGCGCACGTATGGACGGCAGTCTGTAACGCACGTTGTCTGGTTTAAGATCGACAAATCAGTTTACTTTCTCACTCACGGCAGCACAAACACAGTAGTCCCGAGCGGGACAAACACAAAATAGTCAAGCGTGGTGAACACAACTAAAAGGCAGCAAACAGGCAGCAGCGGAGCGTTAACTGCAGCATGACCGAAAGAAGCACAACCAGTTAGCCTCTGCTAGCCTCTCAGCTAACCCCGGCTCTCTGTTTAGATCCAAACGGAGCACCGAGTCCCGAATTGCTATTTAGGTTAAAGCGGAGAGAATCAGCGGGTCTGTCGGCCAGCTGAGTGAAGTGTAACCTGCGGAAAAAACACCGTGACCATCAAGGTAAAACAGGTCGGCGAAAACACGGCAGCTGGCTCTGAGTGGAGTGGCGGAGAGAACAGCAGAGATGACTCGGCGAAGACGCGCAGGGCAGAGCCGGTCCACGTTATCCCGAAGTAACTTCATTTCCTCTTTCTCCGGGGGAATTTGAGGACGCTGGTTGCAGCAGCGGTCTCTCTCGGGTCCAGGAATGTGTTCGGGTGAACACGGGCAAAGTCTCGTCTCGTCCGACGAGGGGAGTCTTCGATGAGGGGAAAACATGTTCGTGGGGTAGTCAAGCTAACTCACAGGGGAACAGGAGTTAACCCTAGCTCAGTGACATGGGAAAGACGTATATTTCGGGCGTGCTCGCTTATAAAGGGGTGGTGATGTCATGGCTGCGTCCTCAGGACGCTCCGCTGTGCAGGAGCGTCTCCGCCAATGAGGGACCGATGTTGACTGCTCCCTGCTGAGGTGTGAAAATCGCAAAGCATTCTTGGAAATGGAGTTTGCTCCACCCTCATGGCAGGTCCATTACAGTTTTAATACGGAGCTCCGGAGCTCCAGCCTTCCTGAGTTTTTCCCTCATATAGGCTATACTTTTTCTTAATCATTACTACAATATATGATTAGATGTGTAATAGTCTCCTCAGCCAAGTTAGAAAAAATATGTGCATGTATGAACAACAGCAATTGCAGAAGATGACAGTCAAAAAGTAATCATGTTAAATAATCATGATCTCAATATTGAACAAAACTGATTGTGATTATAATTTTTGCCATAAACAAGCACCCCTAAAAACAGCTAATTGTGATTTACATACACACACACACACACACACACACACACACACACAGAGTTTAAATATGTATGTGATAAATTGTAAATATGTATGAAATGAATTGTTTTCTGTAAGAAACTCTTACTTGAACATTTTTCAGTGTGCTCCTAAAGTTATATGTATGCTCCTAATTTCTTTCATTTAGGAGCACATGCGCTCCTTGAAAAGAAGTAAGGATTGAACACTGCTGTCACATGTGTGAAAGCACTAAGTAAGTGGAGTGTGGTGCAGTCCAAGGGCTTCTGTCACAGGCAGATGTTTACTTTACCCATCCCCCCCCTCCCATTCTCTCTCTCTCCCTCACAGTTGGAAGGAAAGATTTCAAAGTGATCTTCTTGTGAAAAATCCTCATAAATCCCATAACTTTGGCCAAATCCTACATAAAAATATCATTTTTTTGTAGGAATTTTCGTCGCGAATCCATTGATACAGGTTTGAAAGTGGTCGGACTTATAGTTTAGACGCCAGATGCCCCAGTTTGGCACAAAGTCCATGCCCAGAATTTGCCTCCCCATTGGTTTACATTGTAAGGTGTAATGTCGCACTCCAACTTTCAGGGCTTACTAAATCTAAACCGTTCGAGTTATTACAAAGTTTTTAATAACTTTTGCTCAACACAGTGTGATAAGTTGTGTATTAAAGTCTGAAGCCGATACCATTAACGCCCTAGGAGGAGATAGCGTTTATTCAAGGTCCAAAATTGGCAAAAAATCATACTTTGAAATTGACATTACAGATTTCCTGTTGGATTTAGGTCAGGGGTGTCAGCGTATGATTTGTAGGTCTTGATGAGACGAATAATTGGGTTTTGGTTCGATCTCTCTACGACATTCCTACGGGCCGTGGTGGCCGTTTTAGATACATAGGTGGCGCTAGAGAGCACATTTTGGCACTTTGGGGTTTAATTTTTACATTTTATCAAATTTTTCACCATTCCTGATGTGCGTGCCAAATTTGGTGAGTTTTTGAGCATGTTTAGGGGGTCAAATTTAGAGTTAAAGTGGCGTAATAATAAAGAATAATAATAATAATAAGAAACAAACAAACACACGAAAAACAAGAGGGTCTTCGCCCTTTGGGCTCAGGCCCTAATAATAATAAAGAAACAAACGCACGAAAAACAAGAGGGTCTTCGCCCTTTGGGCTCAGGCCCTAATTAAAGCTGCAAGCAGCGTTGGACGGGCCTTCGCGCCCTTGCGCACAGCGGGCCGCGGCGCAGTCAGTTGAGCTTGTGGGAACCAAGAAAGCGTTTGGAGATGATCAGTGTGAGAGTCTTTTTACACACAATACTAACCAGTGTCTCTCTGTGAGCCCACCCCTCCGTTCACAGACAATTATGAATTATGACATCAAAATATTGTTAACCTTAATCAGTAATTCAGGTACCAACTGTAGGAATCTGCGAAGAACACAGTTAATTATTTGCTATAATTATCAATTATCAATAATAATTAATTATAACAATTAACAGAATTATTAATATGAACTAACAGATACGAAGCACCACCCCGAAACCGGGGCCAATAACCGAGCAAGGTAGTCTCATAAATGGGAGTTCACCTAGAATGTTCATATCTGAGAGATAATCAGTCAAGGGTGAACAAAGAAGGGTTGAATTCGAGCTCTGACTCCTTCAATCAGCCACTTTTCACAATATGTTACCAATAATGACTAAAGAACTTCTCTTTAAAGATATAACAGTGTTTATGAAACTTAGCAAAATTAACAAAGTTAACAAATGCTTCATTCAATAAACAGCTATTCTAAAATCTAATTCTACCAAACAAAACACAAACAGCTTTGCACAGGGTTGGACACTTGCAGGTTGGACACTTTTGTCCGACGTTATCTGACCATCAGATGTGCAAAACGATGTCGGTGCGTGTATCTGTGCGCGCGTGAGTATGGTGTTAGTCACAAGAGAGGGAGGAGGGAGAGCGATCGTGAGAGAGAGAGAAGCGGTTCTTTTTCCACAGAGAGCGCACGTATGGACGGCAGTCTGTAACGCACGTTGTCTGGTTTAAGATCGACAAATCAGTTTACTTTCTCACTCACGGCAGCACAAACACAGTAGTCCCGAGCGGGACAAACACAAAATAGTCTAGCGTGGTGAACACAACTAACAGGCAGCAAACAGGCAGCAGCGGAGCGTTAACTGCAGCATGACCGAAAGAAGCACAACCAGTTCGCCTCTGCTAGCCTCTCAGCTAACCCCGGCTCTCTCTTTAGATCCAAAGGGAGCACCGAGTCCCGATTTGTTATTTAGGTTAAAGCGGAGAACAGGCAGCAGCGGAGCGTTAATTGCAGCATGACCGAAAGAAGCACAACCAGTTCGCCTCTGCTACCCTCTAAGCTAACCCCGGCTCTCTGTTTAGATCCAAACGGAGCACCGAGTCCCGATTTGTTATTTAGGTTAAAGCGGAGAACAGGCAGCAAACAGGCAGCAGCGGAGCGTTAACTGCAGCATGACCGAAAGAAGCACAACCAGTTAGCCTCTGCTAGCCTCTCAGCTAACCCCGGCTCTCTGTTTAGATGCAAACGGAGCACCGAGTCCCGAATTGCTATTTAGGTTAAAGCGGAGAGAATCAGCGGGTCTGTCGGCCAGCTGAGTGAAGTGTAACCTGCGGAAAAAACACCGTGACCATCAAGGTAAAACAGGTCGGCGAAAACACGGCAGCTGGCTCTGAGTGGAGTGGCGGAGAGAACAGCAGAGATGACTCGGCGAAGACGCGCAGGGCAGAGCCGGTCCACGTTATCCCGAAGTAACTTCATTTCCTCTTTCTCCGGGGGAATTTGAGGACGCTGGTTGCAGCAGCGGTCTCTCTCGGGTCCAGGAATGTGTTCGGGTGAACACGGGCAAAGTCTCGTCTCGTCCGACGAGGGGAGTCTTCGATGAGGGGAAAACATGTTCGTGGGGTAGTCAAGCTAACTCACAGGGGAACAGGAGTTAACCCTAGCTCAGTGACATGGGAAAGACGTATATTTCGGGCGTGCTCGCTTATAAAGGGGTGGTGATGTCATGGCTGCGTCCTCAGGACGCTCCGCTGTGCAGGAGCGTCTCCGCCAATGAGGGACCGATATTGACTGCTCCCTGCTGAGGTGTGAAAATCGCAAAGCATTCTTGGAAATGGAGTTTGCTCCACCCTCATGGCAGGTCCATTACAGTTTTAATACGGAGCTCCGGAGCTCCAGCCTTCCTGAGTTTTTCCCTCATATAGGCTATACTTTTTCTTAATCATTACTACAATATATGATTAGATGTGTAATAGTCTCCTCAGCCAAGTTAGAAAAAATATGTGCATGTATGAACAACAGCAATTGCAGAAGATGACAGGCAAAAAGTAATCATGTTAAATAATCACGATCTCAATATTGAACAAAAATGATTGTGATTATAATTTTTGCCATAATCAAGCACCCCTAAAAACAGCAAATTGTGATTTACACACACACACACACACACAGAGAGAGTTTAAATATGTATGTGATAAATTGTAAATATGTATGAAATGAATTGTTTTCTGTAAGACACTCTTACTTGAACATTTTTCAGTGTACTCCTAAAGTTATATGTATGCTCCTATTTTCTTTCATTTAGGAGCACATACGCTCCTTGAAAAGAAGTAAGGATTGAACACTGCTGTCACATGTGTGAAAGCACTAAGTAAGTGGAGTGTGGTGCAGTCCAAGGGCTTCTGTCACAGGCAGATGTTTACTTTACCCATCCCCCCCCCTCCCATTCTCTCTCTCTCCCTCACAGTTGGAAGGAAAGATTTCAAAGTGATCTTCTTGTGAAAAATCCTCATAAATCCCATAACTTTGGCCAAATCCTACATAAAAATATCATTTTTTTGTAGGAATTTTCGTCGCGAATCCATTGATACAGGTTTGAAAGTGGTCGGACTTATAGTTTAGACGCCAGATGCCCCAGTTTGGCACAAAGTCCATGCCCAAAATTTGCCTCCCCATTGGTTTACATTGTAAGGTGTAATGTCGCACTCCAACTTTCAGGGCTTACTAAATCTAAACCGTTCGAGTTATTACAAAGTTTTTAATAACTTTTGCTCAACACAGTGTGATAAGTCATGTATTAAAGTTTGAAGCCGATACCATTAACGCCCTAGGAGGAGATAGCGTTTATTCAAGGTCCAAAATTGGCAAAAAATCATACTTTGAAATGGACATGGCAGATTTCCTGTTGGATTTAGGTCAGGGGTGTCAGCGTATGATTTGTAGGTCTTGATGAGACGAATAATTGGGTTTTGGTTCGATCTCTCTACGACATTCCTACGGGCCGTGGTGGCCGTTTTAGATACATAGGTGGCGCTAGAGAGCACATTTTGGCACTTTGGGGTTTAATTTTTACATTTTATCAAATTTTTCACCATTCCTAATGTGCGTGCCAAATTTGGTGAGTTTTTGAGCATGTTTAGGGGGTCAAATTTAGAGTTAAAGTGGCGTAATAATAAAGAATAATAATAATTAAAGCTGCAAGCAGCGTTGGACGGGCCTTCGCGCCCTTGCGCACAGCGGGCCGCGGCGCAGTCAGTTGAGCTTGTGGGAACCAAGAAAGCGTTTGGAGATGATCAGTGTGAGAGTCTTTTTACACACAATACTAACCAGTGTCTCTCTGTGAGCCCACCCCTCCGTTCACAGACGATTATGAATTATGACATCAAAATATTGTTAACCTTAATCAGTAATTCAGGTACCAACTGTAGGAATCTGCGAAGAACACAGTTAATTATTTGCTATAATTATCAATTATCAATAATAATTAATTATAACAATTAACAGAATTATTAATATGAACTAACAGATACGAAGCACCACCCCGAAACCGGGGCCAATAACCGAGCAAGGTAGTCTCATAAATGGGAGTTCACCTAGAATGTTCATATCTGAGAGATAATCAGTCAAGGGTGAACAAAGAAGGGTTGAATTCGAGCTCTGACTCCTTCAATCAGCCACTTTTCACAATATGTTACCAATAATGACTAAAGAACTTCTCTTTAAAGATATAACAGTGTTTATGAAACTTAGCAAAATTAACAAAGTTAACAAATGCTTCATTCAATAAACAGCTATTCTAAAATCTAATTCTAGCAAACAAAACACAAACAGCTTTGCACAGGGTTGGACACTTGCAGGTTGGACACTTTTGTCCGACGTTATCTGACCATCAGATGTGCAAAACGATGTCGGTGCGTGTATCTGTGCGCGCGTGAGTATGGTGTTAGTCACAAGAGAGGGAGGAGGGAGAGCGATCGTGAGAGAGAGAGAAGCGGTTCTTTTTCCACAGAGAGCGCACGTATGGACGGCAGTCTGTAACGCACGTTGTCTGGTTTAAGATCGACAAATCAGTTTACTTTCTCACTCACGGCAGCACAAACACAGTAGTCCCGAGCGGGACAAACACAAAATAGTCAAGCGTGGTGAACACAACTAACAGGCAGCAAACAGGCAGCAGCGGAGCGTTAACTGCAGCATGACCGAAAGAAGCACAACCAGTTAGCCTCTGCTAGCCTCTCAGCTAACCCCGGCTCTCTGTTTAGATCCAAACGGAGCACCGAGTCCCGAATTGCTATTTAGGTTAAAGCGGAGAGAATCAGCGGGTCTGTCGGCCAGCTGAGTGAAGTGTAACCTGCGGAAAAAACACCGTGACCATCAAGGTAAAACAGGTCGGCGAAAACACGGCAGCTGGCTCTGAGTGGAGTGGCGGAGAGAACAGCAGAGATGACTCGGCGAAGACGCGCAGGGCAGAGCCGGTCCACGTTATCCCGAAGTAACTTCATTTCCTCTTTCTCCGGGGGAATTTGAGGACGCTGGTTGCAGCAGCGGTCTCTCTCGGGTCCAGGAATGTGTTCGGGTGAACACGGGCAAAGTCTCGTCTCGTCCGACGAGGGGAGTCTTCGATGAGGGGAAAACATGTTCGTGGGGTAGTCAAGCTAACTCACAGGGGAACAGGAGTTAACCCTAGCTCAGTGACATGGGAAAGACGTATATTTCGGGCGTGCTCGCTTATAAAGGGGTGGTGATGTCATGGCTGCGTCCTCAGGACGCTCCGCTGTGCAGGAGCGTCTCCGCCAATGAGGGACCGATATTGACTGCTCCCTGCTGAGGTGTGAAAATCGCAAAGCATTCTTGGAAATGGAGTTTGCTCCACCCTCATGGCAGGTCCATTACAGTTTTAATACGGAGCTCCGGAGCTCCAGCCTTCCTGAGTTTTTCCCTCATATAGGCTATACTTTTTCTTAATCATTACTACAATATATGATTAGATGTGTAATAGTCTCCTCAGCCAAGTTAGAAAAAATATGTGCATGTATGAACAACAGCAATTGCAGAAGATGACAGTCAAAAAGTAATCATGTTAAATAATCATGATCTCAATATTGAACAAAACTGATTGTGATTATAATTTTTGCCATAAACAAGCACCCCTAAAAACAGCTAATTGTGATTTACATACACACACACACACACACACACACACACACACACACACACACAGAGTTTAAATATGTATGTGATAAATTGTAAATATGTATGAAATGAATTGTTTTCTGTAAGAAACTCTTACTTGAACATTTTTCAGTGTGCTCCTAAAGTTATATGTATGCTCCTAATTTCTTTCATTTAGGAGCACATGCGCTCCTTGAAAAGAAGTAAGGATTGAACACTGCTGTCACATGTGTGAAAGCACTAAGTAAGTGGAGTGTGGTGCAGTCCAAGGGCTTCTGTCACAGGCAGATGTTTACTTTACCCATCCCCCCCCTCCCATTCTCTCTCTCTCCCTCACAGTTGGAAGGAAAGATTTCAAAGTGATCTTCTTGTGAAAAATCCTCATAAATCCCATAACTTTGGCCAAATCCTACATAAAAATATCATTTTTTTGTAGGAATTTTCGTCGCGAATCCATTGATACAGGTTTGAAAGTGGTCGGACTTATAGTTTAGACGCCAGATGCCCCAGTTTGGCACAAAGTCCATGCCCAGAATTTGCCTCCCCATTGGTTTACATTGTAAGGTGTAATGTCGCACTCCAACTTTCAGGGCTTACTAAATCTAAACCGTTCGAGTTATTACAAAGTTTTTAATAACTTTTGCTCAACACAGTGTGATAAGTTCTGTATTAAAGTTTGAAGCCGATACCATTAACGCCCTAGGAGGAGATAGCGTTTATTCAAGGTCCAAAATTGGCAAAAAATCATACTTTGAAATTGACATTACAGATTTCCTGTTGGATTTAGGTCAGGGGTGTCAGCGTATGATTTGTAGGTCTTGATGAGACGAATAATTGGGTTTTGGTTCGATCTCTCTACGACATTCCTACGGGCCGTGGTGGCCGTTTTAGATACATAGGTGGCGCTAGAGAGCACATTTTGGCACTTTGGGGTTTAATTTTTACATTTTATCAAATTTTTCACCATTCCTGATGTGCGTGCCAAATTTGGTGAGTTTTTGAGCATGTTTAGGGGGTCAAATTTAGAGTTAAAGTGGCGTAATAATAAAGAATAATAATAATTAAAGCTGCAAGCAGCGTTGGACGGGCCTTCGCGCCCTTGCGCACGGCGGGCGGCGGCGCAGTCAGCTAAGCTTCTGGGAACCAAGAAAACGTTTGGAGATGATCAGTGTGAGAGTCTTTTGACACATAATACTAACCAGTGTCTCTCTGTGAGCCCACCCCTCTGCTCACAGACAATTATGGATTATGAAATCAAAATATTGTTAACCTTAATCAATAATTCAGGCACCAACTGTAGGATCTGCAAGGAACACAGTTGATTATTTGCTATAATTATCAATTATCAATAATAAATAATTATAACAAATAACAGAATTATTAATATGAACTAACAAATACGAAGCACCATCCCGAAACCGGGACCAATAACCGAACAAGGTAATTTCATAAATGGGAGTTCACCTAGAATGTTAATATCTGAGAGATAATCATTCAAGGGTGAACAAAGAAGGGTTGAATTCGAGCTCTGACTCCTTCAATCAGCCACTTTTCACAATATGTTACCAATAATGACTAAAGAACTTCTCTTTAAAGATATAACAGTGTTAATTAAACTCAGCAAAATTAACAAAGTTAACAAATGCTTCATTCAATAAATAGCTATTCTAAAATCTAATTCTACCAAACAAAACACAAACAACTTTGCACAGGGTTGGACACTTGCAGGTTGGACACTTTTGTCCGACGTTATCTGACCATCAGATGTGCAAAACGATGTCGGTGCGTGTATCTGTGCGCGCGTGAGTGTAGTGTTAGTCACAAGAGGGAGTAGGGAAAACGATCGTGAGAGAGAGAGAAGCGGTTCTTTTTCCACAGAGAGCGCAAGTACGGACAGCAGTCTGTAACGCACGTTGTCTGGTTTCAGATCGACAAATCAGTTTACTTTCTCACTCACGGCAGCACAAACACAGTAGTCCCGAGCGGGACAAACACAAAATAGTCTAGCGTGGTGAACACAACTAACAGGCAGCAAACAGGCAGCAGCGGAGCGTTAACTGCAGCATGACCGAAAGAAGCACAACCAGTTAGCCTCTGCTAGCCTCTCAGCTAACCCCGGCTCTCTGTTTAGATCCAAACGGAGCACCGAGTCCCGATTTGTTATTTAGGTTAAAGCCGAGAACAGGCAGCAGCGGAGCGTTAATTGCAGCATGACCGAAAGAAGCACAACCAGTTAGCCTCTGCTAGCCTCTCAGCTAACCCCGGCTCTCTGTTTAGATCCAAACGGAGCACCGAGTCCCGATTTGTTATTTAGGTTAAAGCGGAGAACAGGCAGCAAACAGGCAGCAGCGGAGCGTTAACTGCAGCATGACCGAAAGAAGCACAACCAGTTAGCCTCTGCTAGCCACTCAGCTAACCCCGGCTCTCTGTTTAGATCCAAACGGAGCACCGAGTCCCGATTTGTTATTTAGGTTAAAGCGGAGAACAGGCAGCAGCGGAGCGTTAATTGCAGCATGACCGAAAGAAGCACAACCAGTTAGCCTCTGCTAGCCTCTCAGCTAACCCCGGGTCTCTGTTTAGATCCAAACGGAGCACCGAGTCCCGAATTGCTATTTAGGTTAAAGCGGAGAGAATCAGCGGGTCTGTCGGCCAGCTGAGTGAAGTGAAACCTGCGGAAAAAAGGAATGTAAGTAACTTAATTTCCTCTTTCTCGGGGGAATTTGAGGACGCTGGTTGCAGCAGCGGTCTCTCTCGGCTCCAGGAATGTGTTCGGGTGAACACGGGCAAAGTCTCGTCTCGTCCGACGAGGGGAGTCTTCGATGAGGGGAAAACATGTTCGTGGGGTAGTCAAGCTAACTCACAGGGGAACAGGAGTTACCCCGAGCTCAGTGACATGGGAAAGACGTGTATTTCGGGCGTGCTCGCTTATAAAGGGGTGGTGATGTCATGGCTGTGCAGGAGCGTCTCCGCCAATGAGGGACCGATGTTGACTGCTCCCTGCTGAGGTGTGAAAATCGCAAAGCATCCTTGGAAATGGAGTAGATGTTTACTTTACCCATCCCCCCCCTCCCATTCTCTCTCTCTCCCTCACAGTTGGAAGGACAGATTTTAAACTGATCTTCTTGTGAAAAATCCTCATAAATCCCATAACTTTGACCAAATCCTACATAAAAATATCATTTTTTTGTAGGAATTTTCGTCGCGAATCCATTGATACAGGTTTGAAAGTGGTGGGACTTATAGTTTAGACGCCAGATGCCCCAGTTTGGCACAAAGTCCATGCCCAGAATTTGCCTCCCCATTGGTTTACATTGTAAGGTGTAATGTCGCACTCCAACTTTCAGGGCTTACTAAATCTAAACCGTTCGAGTTATTACAAAGTTTTTAATAACTTTTGCTCAAGACAGTGTGATAAGTCATGTATTCAAGTTTGAAGCCGATACCATTAACGCCCTAGGAGGAGATAGCGTTTATTCAAGGTCCAAAATTGGCAAAAAATCATACTTTCAAATGGACATTGCTGATTTCCTGTTGGATTTAGGTCAGGGGTGTCAGCGTATGATTTGTAGGTCTTGATGAGACGAATAATTGAGTTTTGGTTCGATCTCTCTACGACATTCCTACGGGCCGTGGTGGCCGTTTTAGATACGTAGGTGGCGCTAGAGAGCACATTTTGGCACTTTGGGGTTTAATTTTTACATTTTATCAAATTTTTCACCATTCCTGATGTGCGTGCCAAATTTGGTGAGTTTTTGAGCATGTTTAGGGGGTCAAATTTAGAGTTAAAGTGGCGTAACAAGAAAGAATAATAATAATTAAAGCTGCAAGCAGCGTTGGACGGGCCTTCGCGCCCTTGCGCACGTCAAGCCGCGGCGCAGTCAGTTGAGCTTGTGGGAACCAAGAAAACGTTTGGAGATGATCAGTGTGAGAGTCTTTTTACACACAATACTAACCAGTGTCTCTCTGTGAGCCCACCCCTCCGTTCACAGACAATTATGAATTATTAAATCAAAATATTGTTAACCTTAATCAATAATTCAGGTACCAACTGTAGGATCTGCGAAGAACACAGTTAATTATTTGCTATAATTATCAATTATCAATAATAATTAATTATAACAATTAACAGAGTTATTAATATGAACTAACAGATACGAAGCACCACCCCGAAACCGGGACCAATAACCGAGCAAGGTAGTCTCATAAATGGGAGTTCACCTAGAATGTTCATATCTGAGAGATAATCATTCAAGGGTGAACAAAGAAGGGTTGAATTCGAGCTCTGACTCCTTCAATCAGCCACTTTTCACAATATGTTACCAATAATGACTAAATAACTTCTCTTTAAAGATATAACAGTGTTTATTAAACTTAGCAAAATTAACAAAGTTAACAAATGCTTCACTCAATAAATAGCTATTCTAAAATCTAATTCTACCAAACAAAACACAAACAGCTTTGCACGGGGTTGGACACCTGCAGGTTGGACACTTTTGTCCGACGTTATCTGACCATCAGATGTGCAAAACGATGTCGGTGCGTGTATCTGTGCGCGCGTGAGTGTGGTGTTAGTCACAAGAGACGGAGGAGGGAAAGCGATCGTGAGAGAGAGAGAGAAGCGGTTCTTTTTCCACAGAGAGCGCACGTACGGACGGCAGTCTGTAACGCACGTTGTCTGGTTTCAGATCGACAAATCAGTTTACTTTTTCACTCACGGCAGCACAAACACAGTAGTCCCGAGCGGGACAAACACAAAATAGTCTAGCGTGGTGAACACAACTAACAGGCAGCAAACAGGCAGCAGCGGAGCGTTAACTGCAGCATGACCGAAAGAAGCACAACCAGTTCGCCTCTGCTAGCCTCTCAGCTAACCCTGGCTCTCTGTTTAGATCCAAACGGAGCACTGAGTCCCGATTTGTTATTTAGGTTACAGCGGAGAACAGGCAGCAAACAGGCAGCAGCGGAGCGTTAACTGCAGCATGACCGAAAGAAGCACAACCAGTTCGCCTCTGCTAGCCTCTCAGCTAACCCTGGCTCTCTGTTTAGATCCAAACGGAGCACTGAGTCCCGATTTGTTATTTAGGTTAAAGCGGAGAACAGGCAGCAGCGGAGCGTTAATTGCAGCATGACCGAAAGAAGCACAACCAGTTCGCCTCTGCTAGCCTCTCAGCACCGAGTCCCGATTTGTTATTTAGGTTAAAGCGGACAGAATCAGCGGGTCTGTCGGCCAGCTGAGTGAAGTGAAACCTGCGGAAAAAACACCGTGACCATCACGGTAAAACAGTCCGTAGAGAACTACCGTGTTCAGCTGTACAGATAGGAGGGAGAGCGATCGTGAGAGAGAGAGAAGCGGTTCTTTTTCCACAGAGAGCGCACGTATGGACGGCAGTCTGTAACGCACGTTGTCTGGTTTAAGATCGACAAATCAGTTTACTTTCTCACTCACGGCAGCACAAACACAGTAGTCCCGAGCGGGACAAACACAAAATAGTCAAGCGTGGTGAACACAACTAACAGGCAGCAAACAGGCAGCAGCGGAGCGTTAACTGCAGCATGACCGAAAGAAGCACAACCAGTTAGCCTCTGCTAGCCTCTCAGCTAACCCCGGCTCTCTGTTTAGATCCAAACGGAGCACCGAGTCCCGAATTGCTATTTAGGTTAAAGCGGAGAGAATCAGCGGGTCTGTCGGCCAGCTCAGTGAAGTGTAACCTGCGGAAAAAACACCGTGACCATCAAGGTAAAACAGGTCGGCGAAAACACGGCAGCTGGCTCTGAGTGGAGTGGCGGAGAGAACAGCAGAGATGACTCGGCGAAGACGCGCAGGGCAGAGCCGGTCCACGTTATCCCGAAGTAACTTCATTTCCTCTTTCTCCGGGGGAATTTGAGGACGCTGGTTGCAGCAGCGGTCTCTCTCGGGTCCAGGAATGTGTTCGGGTGAACACGGGCAAAGTCTCGTCTCGTCCGACGAGGGGAGTCTTCGATGAGGGGAAAACATGTTCGTGGGGTAGTCAAGCTAACTCACAGGGGAACAGGAGTTAACCCTAGCTCAGTGACATGGGAAAGACGTATATTTCGGGCGTGCTCGCTTATAAAGGGGTGGTGATGTCATGGCTGCGTCCTCAGGACGCTCCGCTGTGCAGGAGCGTCTCCGCCAATGAGGGACCGATATTGACTGCTCCCTGCTGAGGTGTGAAAATCGCAAAGCATTCTTGGAAATGGAGTTTGCTCCACCCTCATGGCAGGTCCATTACAGTTTTAATACGGAGCTCCGGAGCTCCAGCCTTCCTGAGTTTTTCCCTCATATAGGCTATACTTTTTCTTAATCATTACTACAATATATGATTAGATGTGTAATAGTCTCCTCAGCCAAGTTAGAAAAAATATGTGCATGTATGAACAACAGCAATTGCAGAAGATGACAGGCAAAAAGTAATCATGTTAAATAATCATGATCTCAATATTGAACAAAAATGATTGTGATTATAATTTTTGCCATAAACAAGCACCCCTAAAAACAGCTAATTGTGATTTACATACACACACACACACACACACACACACACACACACACACACACACACACACACACACAGAGTTTAAATATGTATGTGATAAATTGTAAATATGTATGAAATGAATTGTTTTCTGTAAGAAACTCTTACTTGAACATTTTTCAGTGTGCTCCTAAAGTTATATGTATGCTCCTAATTTCTTTCATTTAGGAGCACATGCGCTCCTTGAAAAGAAGTAAGGATTGAACACTGCTGTCACATGTGTGAAAGCACTAAGTAACTGGAGTGTGGTGCAGTCCAAGGGCTTCTGTCACAGGCAGTAGATGTTTACTTTACCCATCCCCCCCCCTCCCATTCTCTCTCTCTCCCTCACAGTTGGAAGGAAAGATTTCAAAGTGATCTTCTTGTGAAAAATCCTCATAAATCCCATAACTTTGGCCAAATCCTACATAAAAATATCATTTTTTTGTAGGAATTTTCGTCGCGAATCCATTGATACAGGTTTGAAAGTGGTGGGACTTATAGTTTAGACGCCAGATGCCCCAGTTTGGCACAAAGTCCATGCCCAGAATTTGCCTCCCCATTGGTTTACATTGTAAGGTGTAATGTCGCACTCCAACTTTCAGGGCTTACTAAATCTAAACCGTTCGAGTTATTACAAAGTTTTTAATAACTTTTGCTCAACACAGTGTGATAAGTCATGTATTCAAGTTTGAAGCCGATACCATTAACGCCCTAGGAGGAGATAGCGTTTATTCAAGGTCCAAAATTGGCAAAAAATCGTACTTTGAAATTGACATTGCGGATTTCCTGTTGGATTTAGGTCAGGGGTGTCAGCGTATGATTTGTAGGTCTTGATGAGACGAATAATTGAGTTTTGGTTCGATCTCTCTACGACATTCCTACGGGCCGTGGCGGCCGTTTTAGATACATAGGTGGCGCTAGAGAGCACATTTTGGCACTTTGGGGTTTAATTTTTACATTTTATCAAATTTTTCACCATTCCTGATGTGCGTGCCAAATTTGGTGAGTTTTTGAGCATGTTTAGGGGGTCAAATTTAGAGTTAAAGTGGCGTAACAAGAAAGAATAATAATAATAAAGAAACAAACGGACAAAAAACAATAGGGTCTTCGCCCTTTGGGCTCAGGCCCTAATAATAAAGAAACAAACGCACGAAAAACAATAGGGTCTTCGCCCTTTGGGCTCAGGCCCTAATTAAAGCTGCAAGCAGCGTTGGACGGGCCTTCGCGCCCTTGCGCACGGCGGGCGGCGGCGCAGTCAGCTAAGCTTCTGGGAACCAAGAAAACGTTTGGAGATGATCAGTGTGAGAGTCTTTTGACACATAATACTAACCAGTGTCTCTCTGTGAGCCCACCCCTCTGCTCACAGACAATTATGGATTATGAAATCAAAATATTGTTAACCTTAATCAATAATTCAGGCACCAACTGTAGGATCTGCAAGGAACACAGTTGATTATTTGCTATAATTATCAATTATCAATAATAAATAATTATAACAAATAACAGAATTATTAATATGAACTAACAAATACGAAGCACCATCCCGAAACCGGGACCAATAACCGAACAAGGTAATTTCATAAATGGGAGTTCACCTAGAATGTTAATATCTGAGAGATAATCATTCAAGGGTGAACAAAGAAGGGTTGAATTCGAGCTCTGACTCCTTCAATCAGCCACTTTTCACAATATGTTACCAATAATGACTAAAGAACTTCTCTTTAAAGATATAACAGTGTTAATTAAACTCAGCAAAATTAACAAAGTTAACAAATGCTTCATTCAATAAATAGCTATTCTAAAATCTAATTCTACCAAACAAAACACAAACAACTTTGCACAGGGTTGGACACTTGCAGGTTGGACACTTTTGTCCGACGTTATCTGACCATCAGATGTGCAAAACGATGTCGGTGCGTGTATCTGTGCGCGCGTGAGTGTAGTGTTAGTCACAAGAGGGAGTAGGGAAAACGATCGTGAGAGAGAGAGAAGCGGTTCTTTTTCCACAGAGAGCGCAAGTACGGACAGCAGTCTGTAACGCACGTTGTCTGGTTTCAGATCGACAAATCAGTTTACTTTCTCACTCACGGCAGCACAAACACAGTAGTCCCGAGCGGGACAAACACAAAATAGTCTAGCGTGGTGAACACAACTAACAGGCAGCAAACAGGCAGCAGCGGAGCGTTAACTGCAGCATGACCGAAAGAAGCACAACCAGTTAGCCTCTGCTAGCCTCTCAGCTAACCCCGGCTCTCTGTTTAGATCCAAACGGAGCACCGAGTCCCGATTTGTTATTTAGGTTAAAGCCGAGAACAGGCAGCAGCGGAGCGTTAATTGCAGCATGACCGAAAGAAGCACAACCAGTTAGCCTCTGCTAGCCTCTCAGCTAACCCCGGCTCTCTGTTTAGATCCAAACGGAGCACCGAGTCCCGATTTGTTATTTAGGTTAAAGCGGAGAACAGGCAGCAAACAGGCAGCAGCGGAGCGTTAACTGCAGCATGACCGAAAGAAGCACAACCAGTTAGCCTCTGCTAGCCACTCAGCTAACCCCGGCTCTCTGTTTAGATCCAAACGGAGCACCGAGTCCCGATTTGTTATTTAGGTTAAAGCGGAGAACAGGCAGCAGCGGAGCGTTAATTGCAGCATGACCGAAAGAAGCACAACCAGTTAGCCTCTGCTAGCCTCTCAGCTAACCCCGGGTCTCTGTTTAGATCCAAACGGAGCACCGAGTCCCGAATTGCTATTTAGGTTAAAGCGGAGAGAATCAGCGGGTCTGTCGGCCAGCTGAGTGAAGTGAAACCTGCGGAAAAAAGGAATGTAAGTAACTTAATTTCCTCTTTCTCGGGGGAATTTGAGGACGCTGGTTGCAGCAGCGGTCTCTCTCGGCTCCAGGAATGTGTTCGGGTGAACACGGGCAAAGTCTCGTCTCGTCCGACGAGGGGAGTCTTCGATGAGGGGAAAACATGTTCGTGGGGTAGTCAAGCTAACTCACAGGGGAACAGGAGTTACCCCGAGCTCAGTGACATGGGAAAGACGTGTATTTCGGGCGTGCTCGCTTATAAAGGGGTGGTGATGTCATGGCTGTGCAGGAGCGTCTCCGCCAATGAGGGACCGATGTTGACTGCTCCCTGCTGAGGTGTGAAAATCGCAAAGCATCCTTGGAAATGGAGTAGATGTTTACTTTACCCATCCCCCCCCTCCCATTCTCTCTCTCTCCCTCACAGTTGGAAGGACAGATTTTAAACTGATCTTCTTGTGAAAAATCCTCATAAATCCCATAACTTTGACCAAATCCTACATAAAAATATCATTTTTTTGTAGGAATTTTCGTCGCGAATCCATTGATACAGGTTTGAAAGTGGTGGGACTTATAGTTTAGACGCCAGATGCCCCAGTTTGGCACAAAGTCCATGCCCAGAATTTGCCTCCCCATTGGTTTACATTGTAAGGTGTAATGTCGCACTCCAACTTTCAGGGCTTACTAAATCTAAACCGTTCGAGTTATTACAAAGTTTTTAATAACTTTTGCTCAAGACAGTGTGATAAGTCATGTATTCAAGTTTGAAGCCGATACCATTAACGCCCTAGGAGGAGATAGCGTTTATTCAAGGTCCAAAATTGGCAAAAAATCATACTTTCAAATGGACATTGCTGATTTCCTGTTGGATTTAGGTCAGGGGTGTCAGCGTATGATTTGTAGGTCTTGATGAGACGAATAATTGAGTTTTGGTTCGATCTCTCTACGACATTCCTACGGGCCGTGGTGGCCGTTTTAGATACGTAGGTGGCGCTAGAGAGCACATTTTGGCACTTTGGGGTTTAATTTTTACATTTTATCAAATTTTTCACCATTCCTGATGTGCGTGCCAAATTTGGTGAGTTTTTGAGCATGTTTAGGGGGTCAAATTTAGAGTTAAAGTGGCGTAACAAGAAAGAATAATAATAAACAAACAAACGCACGAAAAACAATAGGGTCTTCGCCCTTTGGGCTCAGGCCCTAATTAAAGCTGCAAGCAGCGTTGGACGGGCCTTCGCGCCCTTGCGCACGGCGGCGCAGTCAGCTAAGCTTCTGGGAACCAAGAAAACGTTTGGAGATGATCAGTGTGAGAGTCTTTTGACACATAATACTAACCAGTGTCTCTCTGTGAGCCCACCCCTCTGCTCACAGACAATTATGGATTATGAAATCAAAATATTATTAACCTTAATCAATAATTCAGGCACCAACTGTAGGATCTGCAAGGAACACAGTTGATTATTTGCTATAATTATCAATTATCAATAATAAATAATTATAACAAATAACAGAATTATTAATATGAACTAACAAATACGAAGCACCATCCCGAAACCGGGACCAATAACCGAACAAGGTAATCTCATAAATGGGAGTTCACCTAGAATGTTAATATCTGAGAGATAATCATTCAAGGGTGAACAAAGAACGGTTGAATTCGAGCTCTGACTCCTTCAATCAGCCACTTTTCACAATATGTTACCAATAATGACAAAAGAACTTGTCTTTAAAGATATAACAGTGTTAATGAAACTCAGCAAAATTAACAAAGTTAACAAATGCTTCATTCAATAAATAGCTATTCTAAAATCTAATTCTACCAAACAAAACACAAACAGCTTTGCACAGGGTTGGACACTTGCAGGTTGGACACTTTTGTCCGACGTTATCTGACCATCACATGTGCAAAACGATGTCGGTGCGTGTATCTGTGCGCGCGTGAGTGTAGTGTTAGTCACAAGAGGGAGTAGGGAAAACGATCGTGAGAGAGAGAGAAGCGGTTCTTTTTCCACAGAGAGCGCAAGTACGGACAGCAGTCTGTAACGCACGTTGTCTGGTTTCAGATCGACAAATCAGTTTACTTTCTCACTCACGGCAGCACAAACACAGTAGTCCCGAGCGGGACAAACACAAAATAGTCTAGCGTGGTGAACACAACTAACAGGCAGCAAACAGGCAGCAGCGGAGCGTTGACTGCAGCATGACCGAAAGAAGCACAACCAGTTAGCCTCTGCTAGCCTCTCAGCTAACCCCGGCTCTCTGTTTAGATCCAAACGGAGCACCGAGTCCCGATTTGTTATTTAGGTTAAAGCCGAGAACATGCAGCAGCGGAGCGTTAATTGCAGCATGACCGAAAGAAGCACAACCAGTTAGCCTCTGCTAGCCTCTCAGCTAACCCCGGCTCTCTGTTTAGATCCAAACGGAGCACCGAGTCCCGATTTGTTATTTAGGTTAAAGCCGAGAACAGGCAGCAGCGGAGCGTTAATTGCAGCATGACCGAAAGAAGCACAACCAGTTAGCCTCTGCTAGCCTCTCAGCTAACCCCGGCTCTCTGTTTAGATCCAAACGGAGCACCGAGTCCCGATTTGTTATTTAGGTTAAAGCGGAGAACAGGCAGCAAACAGGCAGCAGCGGAGCGTTAACTGCAGCATGACCGAAAGAAGCACAACCAGTTAGCCTCTGCTAGCCTCTCAGCTAACCCCGGCTCTCTGTTTAGATCCAAACGGAGCACCGAGTCCCGATTTGTTATTTAGGTTAAAGCGGAGAACAGGCAGCAGCGGAGCGTTAATTGCAGCATGACCGAAAGAAGCACAACCAGTTAGCCTCTGCTAGCCTCTCAGCTAACCCCGGGTCTCTGTTTAGATCCAAACGGAGCACCGAGTCCCGAATTGCTATTTAGGTTAAAGCGGAGAGAATCAGCGGGTCTGTCGGCCAGCTGAGTGAAGTGAAACCTGCGGAAAAAACACCGTGACCATCAAGGTAAAACAGGTCGGCGAAAACACAGCAGCTGGCTCTGAGTGGAGTGGCGGAGAGAACAGCAGAGACGACTCGGCGAAGACGCGCAGGGCAGAGCCGGTCCACGTTATCCCGAAGTAACTTCATTTCCTCTTTCTCGGGGGAATTTGAGGACGCTGGTTGCAGCAGCGGTCTCTCTCGGGTCCAGGAATGTGTTCGGGTGAACACGGGAAAAGTCTCGTCTCGTCCGACGAGGGGAGTCTTCGATGAGGGGAAAACATGTTCGTAGGGTAGTCAAGCTAACTCACAGGGGAACAGGAGTTACCCCTAGCTCAGTGACATGGGAAAGACGTGTATTTCGGGCGTGCTCGCTTATAAAGGGGTGGTGATGTCATGGCTGTGCAGGAGCGTCTCCGCCAATGAGGGACCGATGTTGACTGCTCCCTGCTGAGGTGTGAAAATCGCAAAGCATCCTTGGAAATGGAGTAGATGTTTACTTTACCCATCCCCCCCCTCCCATTCTCTCTCTCTCCCTCACAGTTGGAAGGAAAGATTACAAAGTGATCTTGTGAAAAATCCTCATAAATCCCATAACTTTGGCCAAATCCTACAAAAAAATGATATTTTTTTGTAGGAATTTTCGTCGCGAATCCATTGATACAGGTTTGAAAGTGGTGGGACTTATAGTTTAGACGCCAGATGCCCCAGTTTGGCACAAAGTCCATGCCCAGAATTTGCCTCCCCATTGGTTTACATTGTAAGGTGTAATGTCGCACTCCAACTTTCAGGGCTTACTAAATCAAAACCGTTCGAGTTATTACAAAGTTTTTAATAACTTTTGCTCAACACAGTGTGATAAGTCATGTATTAAAGTTTGAAGCCGATACCATTAACGCCCTAGGAGGAGATAGCGTTTATTCAAGGTCCAAAATTGGCAAAAAATCGTACTTTGAAATTGACATTGCAGATTTCCTGTTGGATTTAGGTCAGGGGTGTCAGCGTATGATTTGTAGGTCTTGATGAGACGAATAATTGAGTTTTGGTTCGATCTCTCTACGACATTCCTACGGGCCGTGGCGGCCGTTTTAGATACATAGGTGGCGCTCTCGAGCACATTTTGGCACTTTGGGGTTTAATTTTTACATTTTATCAAATTTTTCACCAGACTTGATGTGCGTGCCAAATTTGGTGAGTTTTTGAGCATGTTTAGGGGGTCAAATTTAGAGTTAAAGTGGCGTAACAAGAAAGAATAATAATAATAAAGAAACAAACACACGAAAAACAATAGGGTCTTCGCCCTTTGGGCTCAGGCCCTAATTAAAGCTGCAAGCAGCGTTGAACGGGCCTTCGCGCCCTTGCGCACAGCGGGCCGCGGCGCAGTCAGTTGAGCTTGTGGGAACCAAGAAAGCGTTTGGAGATGATCAGTGTGAGAGTCTTTTTACACACAATACTAACCAGTGTCTCTCTGTGAGCCCACCCCTCCGTTCACAGACAATTATGAATTATGACATCAAAATATTGTTAACCTTAATCAGTAATTCAGGTACCAACTGTAGGAATCTGCGAAGAACACAGTTAATTATTTGCTATAATTATCAATTATCAATAATAATTAATTATAACAATTAACAGAATTATTAATATGAACTAACAGATACGAAGCACCACCCCGAAACCGGGACCAATAACCGAGCAAGGTAGTCTCATAAATGGGAGTTCACCTAGAATGTTCATATCTGAGAGATAATCAGTCAAGGGTGAACAAAGAAGGGTTGAATTCGAGCTCTGACTCCTTCAATCAGCCACTTTTCACAATATGTTACCAATAATGACTAAAGAACTTCTCTTTAAAGATATAACAGTGTTTATGAAACTTAGCAAAATTAACAAAGTTAACAAATGCTTCATTCAATAAATAGCTATTCTAAAATCTAATTCTACCAAACAAAACACAAACAGCTTTGCACAGGGTTGGACACTTGCAGGGGAATGCGTGTATGTATGTGTGTATGTATATATGTATGTGTGTGTGTGTGTGTGTGTGTGTGTGTGTGTGTGTGTGTGTGTGTGTTAGTAGCAAGAGAGGAAGGAGGGAAAGCGATCGTGAGAGGGAGAGAAGCGGCTCTTTTGTCCACAGAGAGCGCACGTACGGACGGCAGTCTGTAACGTACGTTGTCTGGTTTCAGATCGACAAAGCAGTTACTTTCTCACTCACGGCGGCAGAAAGACAGCAGTAGTCCCGAGCGGGACAAACACAAAATAGTCTAGCGTAGTGAACATAACTAACAGGCAGCAAACTTAAAATACTACTCAGAGTAAAGCAGAGAAAAATGGACTCGGCGGTCCGTCAACTCACACAACAAGAACAATAGCAATAAAGCTAAAAAGGCTAAATGCTAAACAACAGCAACTGATGCTGAAAAGAACACACAACTAACACTGCCTATGCCCAGACTTATGCCTCTTACTTGGTCGCTTCAGAAAGTGCGCAGGTTGTGTGTGTGTGTAGTCCGTCTTAATGTCCATCTTTGTTCTTGGCTCGGAGGCAGACGGTGCCGTTCTCGCACGTCGGCGGAAACACGGCAGCTGGTTCTGAGTGGAGTGGCGGAGAGAACAGCAGAGACGACTCGGCGAAGACGCGCAGGGCAGAGCCGGTCCACGTTATCCCGAAGTAACTTCATTTCCTCTTTCTCGGGGGAATTTGAGGACGCTGGTTGCAGCAGCGGTCTCTCTCGGGTCCAGGAATGTGTTCGGGTGAACACGGGCAAAGTCTCGTCTCGTCCGACGAGGGGAGTCTTCGATGAGGGGAAAACATGTTCGTGGGGTAGTCAAGCTAACTCACAGGGGAACAGGAGTTACCCCTAGCTCAGTGACATGGGAAAGACGTGTAGTTTGGGCGTGCTCGCTTATAAAGAGGTGGTGATGTCATGGCTGCGTCCTCAGGACGCTCCGCTGTGCAGGAGCGTCTCCGCCAATGAGGGACCGATGTTGACTGCTCCCTGCTGAAGTGTGAAAATCGAAAAGCATCCTTGGAAATGGAGTTTGCTCCACCCTCATGGCAGGTCCATTACAGTTTTAATACGGAGCTCCGGAACTCCAGCCTTCCTGAGTTTTTCCCTCATATAGGCTATAGTTTTTCTTAATCATTACTACAATATATGATTACATATGTAATAGTCTCCTCAGCCAAGTTAGAAAAAATATGTGCATGTATGAACAACAGCAATTGCAGAAGATGACAGTCAAAAAGTAATCATGTTAAATAATCATGATCTCAATATTGAACAAAACTGATTGTGATTATAATTTTTGCCATAAACAAGCACCCCTAAAAACAGCTAATTGTGATTTACATACACACACACACACACACACACACACACACACACACACACACACACAGAGTTTAAATATGTATGTGATAAATTGTAAATATGTATGAAATGAATTGTTTTCTGTAAGAAACTCTTACTTGAACATTTTTCAGTGTGCTCCTAAAGTTATATGTATGCTCCTAATTTCTTTCATTTAGGAGCACATGCGCTCCTTGAAAAGAAGTAAGGATTGAACACTGCTGTCACATGTGTGAAAGCACTAAGTAAGTGGAGTGTGGTGCAGTCCAAGGGCTTCTGTCACAGGCAGATGTTTACTTTACCCATCCCCCCCCTCCCATTCTCTCTCTCTCCCTCACAGTTGGAAGGAAAGATTTCAAAGTGATCTTCTTGTGAAAAATCCTCATAAATCCCATAACTTTGGCCAAATCCTACATAAAAATATCATTTTTTTGTAGGAATTTTCGTCGCGAATCCATTGATACAGGTTTGAAAGTGGTGGGACTTATAGTTTAGACGCCAGATGCCCCAGTTTGGCACAAAGTCCATGCCCAGAATTTGCCTCCCCATTGGTTTACATTGTAAGGTGTAATGTCGCACTCCAACTTTCAGGGCTTACTAAATCTAAACCGTTCGAGTTATTACAAAGTTTTTAATAACTTTTGCTCAACACAGTGTGATAAGTCATGTATTAAAGTTTGAAGCCGATACCATTAACGCCCTAGGAGGAGATAGCGTTTATTCAAGGTCCAAAATTGGCAAAAAATCATACTTTGAAATGGACATTGCAGATTTCCTGTTGGATTTAGGTCAGGGGTGTCAGCGTATGATTTGTAGGTCTTGATGAGACGAATAATTGGGTTTTGGTTCGATCTCTCTACGACATTCCTACGGGCCGTGGTGGCCGTTTTAGATACATAGGTGGCGCTCTTGAGCACATTTTGGCACTTTGGGGTTTAATTTTTACATTTTATCAAATTTTTCACCATTCCTGATGTGCGTGCCAAATTTGGTGAGTTTTTGAGCATGTTTAGGGGGTCAAATTTAGAGTTAAAGTGGCGTAATAATAAAGAATAATAATAATAAGAAACAAACAAACACACGAAAAACAATAGGGTCTTCGCCCTTTGGGCTCAGGCCCTAATTAAAGCTGCAAGCAGCGTTGGACGGGCCTTCGCGCCCTTGCGCACGTCGGGCCGCGGCGCAGTCAGTTGAGCTTGTGGGAACCAAGAAAACGTTTGGAGATGATCAGTGTGAGAGTCTTTTGACACACAATACTAACTACTTTCTCTCCGTGAGCGCACGCCTCTGTTTATCACAGATAATTATGGCTTATGAAATTAAAATATTGTTAACCTTAATCAATAATTCAGGCACCAACTGTAGCATGTATGAGGAACACAGTTGATTATTTGCCATAATTATCAATTATCTAAGATAATTAACTAATTATAATAATTAATAGAATTATTAATATGAACTAACAAGCACGGAGCACCACCCGGAAACCAGGACCAATAACCGAACAAGGTAATCTCATAAATGGGATTTCACCTAGAATGCTAATATCTGCGAGATATCAACATTCAAGGGTGAACAAAGAAGGGTTGAATTCAAGCTCTGACTCCTTTAATCAGCCACTTCTCACAATATGTTACACACAATAATGACAAAAGAACTTCTCTTTAAAGATATAACATTGTTTATTAAACTTAGCAAAATTAACAAAGTTAACAAATACTTCATTCAATAAACAGCTATTCTAAAATCTAATTCTACCAAACAAAACACAAACAGCTTTGCACAGAGTTGGACACTTGCAGGGGAATGCGTGTGTGTGTGTGTGTGTGTGTGTGTGTGTTAGTAGCAAGAGAGGAAGGAGGGAAAGCGATCGTGAGAGGGAGAGAAGCGGCTCTTTTGACCACAGAGAGCGCACGTACGGACGGCAGTCTGTAACGTACGTTGTCTGGTTTCTGATCGACAAATCAATTTACTTTCTCACTCACGGTGGCACAAAAGTAGCAGTTGTCCCGACCGGGAAAAACACAAAATAGTCTAGCGTGGTGAACACAACTAACAGGCAGCAAACTTAAAATACTCCTCAGAGTAAAGCAGAGAAAAATGGACTCGGCGGTCCGTCAACTCACACAACAAGAACAACAGCGATAAAGCTAAAAAGGCTAAATGCTAAACAACAGCAACTGATGCTGAAAAGAACACACAACTAACACTGCCTATGCCCAGACTTATGCCTCTTACTTGGTCGCTTCAGAAAGTGCGCAGGTTGTGTGTGTGTGTAGTCCGTCTTAATGTCCATCTTTGTTCTTGGCTCGGAGGCAGACGGTGCCGTTCTCGCACGTCGTCGAAAACACGGCAGCTGGCTCTGAGTGGAATGGCGGAGAGAACAGCAGAGACAACTCGGCGAAGACGCGCAGGGCAGAGCCGGTCCACGTTATCCCGAAGTAACTTCATTTCCTCTTTCTCGGGGGAATTTGAGGACGCTGGTTGCAGCAGCGGTCTCTCTCGGGTCCAGGAATGTGTTCGGGTGAACACGGACAAAGTCTCGTCTCGTCCGACGAGGGGAGTCTTCGATGAGGGGAAAACATGTTCGTGAGGTAGTCAAGCTAACTCACAGGGGAACAGGAGTTACCCCTAGCTCAGTGACATGGGAAAGACGTGTAGTTTGGGCGTGCTCGCTTATAAAGGGGTGGTGATGTCATGGCTGCGTCCTCAGGACGCTCCGCTGTGCAGGAGCGTCTCCGCCAATGAGGGACCGATGTTGACTGCTCCCTGCTGAAGTGTGAAAATCGCAAAGCATCCTTGGAAATGGAGTTTGCTCCACCCTCATGGCAGGTCCATTACAGTTTTAATACGGAGCTCCGGAACTCCAGCCTTCCTGAGTTTTTCCCTCATATAGGCTATAGTTTTTCTTAATCATTACTACAATATATGATTACATATGTAATAGTCTCCTCAGCCAAGTTAGAAAAAATATGTGCATGTATGAACAACAGCAATTGGAGAAGATGACAGTCAAAAAGTAATCATGTTAAATAATCATGATCTCAATATTGAACAAAAATGATTGTGATTATAATTTTTGCCATAATCAAGCACCCCTAAAAACAGCAAATTGTGATTTACATACACATACACACACACACACACACACACACACACACACACAGTTTAAATATGTATGTGATAAATTGTAAATATGTATGTAATGAATTGTTTTCTTTAAGAAACTCTTACTTGAACATTTTTCAGTGTGCTCCTAAAGTTATATGTATGCTCCTAATTTCTGTCATTTAGGAGCACATGTACTCCTTGAAAAAAAGTAAGGATTGAACACTGCTGTCACTGCTGCAGTCCAAGGGCTTCTGTCACAGGCAGTAGATGTTTACTTTACCCATCCCCCCCCTCCCATTCTCTCTCTCTCCCTCACAGCTGCAGAGAAGATTTTAGTGTACTCTACTTGTGAAATATGCTCATAAATCCCATAACTTTGGCCAAATCCTACATAAAAATATCATTTTTTTGTAGGAATTTTCGTCGCGAATCCATTGATACAGGTTTGAAAGTGGTCGGACTTATAGTTTAGACGCCAGATGCCCCAGTTTGGCACAAAGTCCATGCCCAGAATTTGCCTCCCCATTGGTTTACATTGTAAGGTGTAATGTCGCACTCCAACTTTCAGGGCTTACTAAATCTAAACCGTTCGAGTTATTACAAAGTTTTTAATAACTTTTGCTCAACACAGTGTGATAAGTCATGTATTCAAGTTTGAAGCCGATACCATTAACGCCCTAGGAGGAGATAGCGTTTATTCAAGGTCCAAAATTGGCAAAAAATCATACTTTGAAATTGACATTGCAGATTTCCTGTTGGATTTAGGTCAGGGGTGTCAGCGTATGATTTGTAGGTCTTGATGAGACGAATAATTGGGTTTTGGTTCGATCTCTCTACGACATTCCTACGGGCCGTGGTGGCCGTTTTAGATACATAGGTGGCGCTAGAGAGCACATTTTGGCACTTTGGGGTTTAATTTTTACATTTTATCAAATTTTTCACCATTCCTGATGTGCGTGCCAAATTTGGTGAGTTTTTGAGCATGTTTAGGGGGTCAAATTTAGAGTTAAAGTCGCGTAACAAGAAAGAAAGAATAATAATAATTAAAGCTGCAAGCAGCGTTGGACGGGCCTTCGCGCCCTTGCGCACAGCGGGCCGCGGCGCAGTCACCTAAGCTCCTGGGAACCAAGAAAACGTTTGGAGATGATCAGTGTGAGAGTCTTTTGACGCACAATACTAACCAGTGTCTCTCTGTGAGCCCACCCCTCTGTTCACAGACAATTATGGATTACGAAATCAAAATATTGTTAACCTTAACAACCTTATCAACTTTCAAGGGTGAACAAAGAAGGGTTGAATTCAAGCTCTGACTCCTTCAATTAGCCACATCTCACAATATGTTACACACAATAATGACAAAAGAACTTCTCTTTAAAGATATAACATTGTTTATTAAACTTAGCAAAATTAACAAAGTTAACAAATACTTCATTCAATAAACAGCTATTCTAAAATCTAATTCTACCAAACAAAACACAAACAGCTTTGCACAGAGTTGGACACTTGCAGGGGAATGCGCATATGTATGTATGTAAAGATGTGTGTGTGAGAGATGACGACGGGGCCTGACGTGATGACGTCGAAGGTCTGCGACGCGGACGTGACTGTGGGAGTATGTCACGTCACGCGAGACTCGATGGCATTAGTACGGCGGTGTCTTACAAGGTGACTGGTGGTCGGCGTCTTGCCCTCACCCAATTCCGTGAAAAACACACGTGTCTGATGGCGGATAACGAAAGACAAAGCAAAGCTTTGTCTGATGTTATCTGACCGTCAGATGTGCAAAAAGATGTCGGTGCGTGTGTCTGTGCGCGCGTGTGAGTGTGTGTGTTAGTCGCAAGAGAGGGAGGAGGGAAAGCGATCGTGAGAGGGAGAGAAGCTTTTGTCCACAGAGAGCGCACGTACGGACGGCAGTCTGTAACGTACGTTGTCTGGTTTCTGATCGACAAATCAATTTACTTTCACACTCACGGTGGCACAAAAGAAGCAGTTGTCCCGACCGGGAAAAACACAAAATAGTCTAGCGTGGTGAACACAACTAACAGGCAGCAAACTTAAAATACTCCTCACAGTAAAGCAGAGAAAAATGGACTCGGCGGTCCGTCAACTCACACAACAAGAACAATAGCAATAAAGCTAAAAAGGCTAAATGCTAAACAACAGCAACTGATGCTGAAAAGAACACACAACTAACACTGCCTATGCCCAGACTTATGCCTCTTACTTGGTCGCTTCAGAAAGTGCGCAGGTTGTGTGTGTGTGTAGTCCGTCTTAATGTCCATCTTTGTTCTTGGCTCGGAGGCAGACGGTGCCGTTCTCGCACGTCAGCGAAAACAAGGCAGCTGGCTCTGAGTGGAGTGGCGGAGAGAGCAGCAGAGACGACTCGGCGAAGACGCGCAGGGCAGAGCCGGTCCACGTTATCCCGAAGTAACTTCATTTCCTCTTTCTCGGGGGAATTTGAGGACGCTGGTTGCAGCAGCGGTCTCTCTCGGGTCCAGGAATGTGTTCGGGTGAACACGGGCAAAGTCTCGTCTCGTCCGACGAGGGGAGTCTTCGATGAGGGGAAAACATGTTCGTGGGGTAGTTAAGCTAACTCACAGGGGAACAGGAGTTACCCCTAGCTCAGTGACATGGGAAAGACGTGTAGTTTGGGCGTGCTCGCTTATAAAGGGGTGGTGATGTCATGGCTGTGTCCTCGAGACGCTCCGCTGTTCAGGAGCGTCTCCGCCAATGAGGGACCAATGTGGACTGCTCCCTGCTGAGGTGTGAAAATCGCAAAGCATCCTTGGAAATGGAGTTTGCTCCACCCTCTGTCACAGGCAGTAGATGTTTACTTTACCCATCCCCCCCTCCCATTCTCTCTCTCTCCCTCACAGTTGGAAGGAAAGATTTCAAAGTGATCTTCTTGTGGAAAATCCTCATAAATCCCATAACTTTGGCCAAATCCTACATAAAAATATCATTTTTTTGTAGGAATTTTCGTCGCGAATCCATTGATACAGGTTTGAAAGTGGTGGGACTCATAGTTTAGACGCCAGATGCCCCAGTTTGGCACAAAGTCCATGCCCAGAATTTGCCTCCCCATTGGTTTACATTGTAAGGTGTAATGTCGCACTCCAACTTTCAGGGCTTACTAAATCTAAACCGTTCGAGTTATTACAAAGTTTTTAATAACTTTTGCTCAACACAGTGTGATAAGTCATGTATTAAAGTTTGAAGCCCATACCATTAACGCCCTAGGAGGAGATAGCGTTTATTCAAGGTCCAAAATTGGCAAAAAATCATACTTTGAAATTGACATTGCGGATTTCCTGTTGGATTTAGGTCAGGGGTGTCAGCGTATGATTTGTAGGTCTTGATGAGACGAATAATTGAGTTTTGGTTCGATCTCTCTACGACATTCCTACGGGCCGTGGCGGCCGTTTTAGATACATAGGTGGCGCTCTCGAGCACATTTTGGCACTTTGGGGTTTAATTTTTACATTTTATCAAATTTTTCACCAGACTTGATGTGCGTGCCAAATTTGGTGAGTTTTTGAGCATGTTTAGGGGGTCAAATTTAGAGTTAAAGTGGCGTAACAAGAAAGAATAATAATAATAAAGAAACAAACACACGAAAAACAATAGGGTCTTCGCCCTTTGGGCTCAGGCCCTAATTAAAGCTGCAAGCAGCGTTGGACGGGCCTTCGCGCCCTTGCGCACGGCGGGCGGCGGCGCAGTCAGCTAAGCTTCTGGGAACCAAGAAAACGTTTGGAGATGATCAGTGTGAGAGTCTTTTGACACATAATACTAACCAGTGTCTCTCTGTGAGCCCACCCCTCTGCTCACAGACAATTATGGATTATGAAATCAAAATATTATTAACCTTAATCAATAATTCAGGCACCAACTGTAGGATCTGCAAGGAACACAGTTGATTATTTGCTATAATTATCAATTATCAATAATAAATAATTATAACAAATAACAGAATTATTAATATGAACTAACAAATACGAAGCACCATCCCGAAACCGGGACCAATAACCGAACAAGGTAATCTCATAAATGGGAGTTCACCTAGAATGTTAATATCTGAGAGATAATCATTCAAGGGTGAACAAAGAACGGTTGAATTCGAGCTCTGACTCCTTCAATCAGCCACTTTTCACAATATGTTACCAATAATGACAAAAGAACTTGTCTTTAAAGATATAACAGTGTTAATGAAACTCAGCAAAATTAACAAAGTTAACAAATGCTTCATTCAATAAATAGCTATTCTAAAATCTAATTCTACCAAACAAAACACAAACAGCTTTGCACAGGGTTGGACACTTGCAGGTTGGACACTTTTGTCCGACGTTATCTGAC